>NC_047043.1:76652257-76955288 GCF_011762595.2 Tursiops truncatus
AATGTCTTTGCACAGCAAAGGAAACCATAAACAAGACGAAAAGACAACCCTCAGAATGGGAGAAAATATTTGCAAATGAAACGAAGGACAAAAGATTAATCTCCAAAATATATAAATAGCTCATGGAGCTCAATATCAAAAAAACAAACAATCCAATCAAAAAATGGGCAGAAGACCTAAATAGACATTTCACCAAAGAAGACATACAGATGGCCAAGAGGCACATGAAAAGAATCTCAACATCACTAATTATTAGAGAAATGCAAATCAAAACTACAATGCGGTGTCACCTCACATCAGTCACAATAGCCATTATCAAAAAAGCTAGAAACAGTAAATGCTGGAAAGGCTGTGGTGAAAAGGGAACCTTCCTGCACTGTTGGTGGGAATGTAAATTGATACAACCACTATGGAGAACAGTATGGAGGTTCCTTAAAAAACTAGAAATAGAACTACCATATGACCCAGCAATCCCACTACTGGCTATATACCCTGAGAAAACCATAATTCAAAAAGAGACATGTATCACAATGTTCATTGCAGCTCTATTTACAATAGCCAGGACATGGAAATAACCTAAACGTCCATCGACAGATGAATGGATAAAGAAGATGTGGCACATATATACAATGGAATATTACTCAGCCATAAAAAGAAATGAAATTGAGTTATTTGTAGTGAGGTGGATGGACCTAGAGTCTGTGATACAGAGTGAAGTAAGTCAGAAAGAGAAAAAGAAATACCATATGCTAACACATATATATGGAATCTAAAAAAAAAGAATAATGGTACTGATGAACCTAGTGGCAGGGCAGGAATGAAGACATAGACATAGAGAATGGACTTGCGGGGAGGGGGAAGCTGGGCCGAAGTGAGAGTAGCATCGACATATATACACTACCAAATGTAAAATAAGTAGCTAGTGGGAAGCAGCAGCAAAGCACAGGGAGTTCAGCTCAGTGCTTTGCGACAACCTAGAGGGGTGAGATAGGGAGGGTGGGAGGGAGGCTCAAAAGGGAGGGGATATGGGGATATATGTATGCATATGGCTGATTCACTTTATTGTACAACAGAAACTAACACAGTATTGTGAAGCAGTTATACTCCAATAAAGATCTATTAAAAAATAATATAAATAGTTTTAAAAATAAAATTTTACAAACCAATGTCAATGATTTGATCATAATCTTAGAAACAAAACGAGAGTATTCAGCAGTTTCTGATTACTCCGTTCATTGAAAACACAAGGAAGACAGTAAACTCTAATGCCAAGTCATTTGAACAAAAACAATTAGTCTGTAAATGACAGATCAAAGGAAGCTACTTAACTCCCTTATCAGATTATCAAATGTGAGATAACCTCAATTTACAAAATCATAGATAGTTTACAAAATATTCATGTGCTGCTTCCAATAAATATGCCCAAACTACAACTCCTTCACACCACCACATGTATGCATTTTTCATGCACGCTTCTATCAGGAGCAATTTAATTCAGCAATATGTCCTTTTACTATGGGAATAAAGCATTTGTCACCCGACCTGTTTGGTCTGTGATTAAAATGACCAAACAGCATTTAACTGTTTTCCTCATCTACCGTAATATGCTACTTTCGTAGAAAACTCATTTGATAATTTGGAGGGGTTCTGTGTTCAATATTTTTAGCACTTTATTTATCCATAAAAATGGGAAGTAGAGTTTCTTATTTTAAAGAAATTTAACACATTTGGAGGAAGCCTACTTGAGGAATACCAACTAACACTTTGCATTTATATATGATGCCTGTCACATGACAGAGGAAATCAGAGTGGAGAGCTTAGGGACTATGGGAATAAAAGTTTTCATGGCAAAGGTTAGTTTTGAAGGGTCAGAGTATACTACATAATTATTGCACCATCTCTATGAAGGGGGTTCTGAGGTTCCGTTTGAGAAGACTAAGCTGAGAGAAATTTGTTCAGCATCACATAGAAAATCAAACTCAAGATTTTGGATTTCATATGTTGTGTAATATGATCTACTAATTTGAATAAAAACTGAAGAAAGCAATGTTCGGGTTGTTTGAAACATGCTGAGTAGAGCCAAAAATGATGGAGTAAAGTGGTAAAGCTGGAAAGATGACTTTGGACAAGATTTTAGAAGACCTTGAACTCCTATGTGATTGAATATGGGGAAAGAGTCCAAGAAGGTAAAGAGAGAATAATAAGGAAAACCATTTTAAAGTGGAGAAGATAAATTTGGATTTGATCATGCTGAGTTTGTGTTTTCTATCAAGAAGTTTCATGCTTGAACCCCATGTAAGAAGAGATAGGGTTAGCCTGGAAATGGGGCTCCAAGAGTCATCTTCATGGAGTGAGAAGTAAGTCCTAGATGAAGAGAGGTCTTCAAGACAGATGGAAGCGTGGGCACACAGGGCTAAGCTATGGGAGATGCCCACACTTAGAAGAAATGAAGGAGAGCAGTGACTGAAGAAATGAAGGAGAGCAGTGACTGAGCGAGACCAAGAAGAGGCAGAAGGAAAACGGATGGGACAACCAGGCAAGTGTAGGCTTCACAGAAGGTAGGGATACGTCGTGAATGAGTGATACCACTCAGCACTTCAAAGAAAAGTGAAAACTAAAAGGCCACTGAAGGTAATGAATGGTGGTCATTGAGGAATTTCATGAGATATTTCTGTAGGAAGGAAAGCATGCCAGGCTGTTGGACAATGAATGGCAAATAGAATTCGGTATGTTTTTCCCTCAGACAAGTAAAATGCAAAATGCTAAGGCTCGAACCATTTTCCCTTAAGCCTGTGTGAGGTGATGTTTGTGAAGAAAGAGAGCAAGGTTGTTAACGACCTTCTTATAGGAAAGGCGTTCATCTCTGGCTTCTTGAAAATAATCAGCTCATTTGATGATGGGTGATAAACTTGCCACCTTGGCTAAATAGTCAAAAAGGTTTCCATAATAAAGGCATAAAAATCTTCCATCATTTGAGAACAACTGAGTATAGAGAATAACAGCAGATTCATCATGAAAAGTAAATTAAGTTGTTATGTCACTTTTACGTCTGGAGTCGCCTGTCAGGATAAAAAAGATATTAAGTTTTCTATCAGTGTCAAGCACTCTTCTAGATATGGGATTAGTAATCCCTGCTTTAGATAATTAACAAAATTGCCCTTGATTAATTCATCCTAAAGAAATAACCAGAGATATAAAGAAGTGTGTACAAAGGTATTTATTGTTGAATTATTCTAAGTACCTCAAAATTAGAAATAACTTATGTGTCCAAAAATAGGGAATCAGTTAAATAAAATGTGGTAGGCAGACACTGAAAGTCATTTCCTCAAATAACATTTAAGGGTATATATATATATATATATATATATATATATATATATATATATATATATATATAATGATTCCAATTTTGTTTTATTTTATACTAGCTGGCTGTAGCACAGGCTGCCATTGCCCATACCTGTTAGTCCCTCACAATTCACACCTACACTTTTTATTGTAAACCCATATAGCTGTTAAAGGGCTTTCTCAAGCCACAGGAACTTCCTTGGTCAGTATGCAGGGCAGGCCAGAAATGCTGGGGAGTTAATATCTCCTGGAGCAGCCTTCATCCAATGACAAATGTGAGTTGGAGGATAAATGTCCTGAGTGCCTCACCTCTCCTGAGGCACAGCTCTGAGCCAGGTCCCACACCATCTCTCAGAATACCCAGCAGGTACTTCCCACAGTGGAAACATGGTCATTAATTAACACACCTTTTACTACCTGCTTTCCCTTTCCTGTCTCAATTCTCCACTGGCCTATTGGTGTTTCCAGAGATGAATCTTCCAAAAACAAGTTGCACTCAAATCTTGATCTCAGGGTCTGCTTCTGGGTAATCCAACCTAAGACACTACCATTGTGTGAATTACCAACATTAAAGAAAGTGGATGGAGGAATGGGTAGGTGAGTGGGTGGGTGGATGGATGGATGGACAGGTGGATGGATAGATAGGTAAAGAGAGAGAGAGGTACAGATAGGTAGATAGATGGATAGATAGGTAGATCGAAGATAGATAGATAGACAGACAGACAGATCGATCCCTATTTTCTCTCACTCTAAAAGATGTTGTACACTGTTGCTCATATGAAAACCAGCTTGGTCAGAAATCTCCTTCAGTGGTTTTCAATTCAGGTTTCAAATTTGAAGCCACGGTTGGTTTTCTCTGTTCATGGTATCTTAGCATATGTGGTAGGTCTTTTCCAATTGACAGTCATAATAGCATGTACTCAACCTTCGTTTCTGAAAAATAGATGATGGCTTAGATTTGGGAGATGATCCATGAGGCCTCCAAAATGAATTTTGTCTAAAACGTACTCCATAGTTTGTCCGTCCACCGCAAATATATTCTCCACATTTGGTGATTAACCACACAGCTTTTCACTCGGGATAACAACAAAAACCATGTCCTATTTATAGAGATTATGTCATGATCACTGCATCAACATGTTAATTTATTTCTAGGTGGTGAGATTATGAATGCATCAAATATTCTTTGTACACTTGTCCACATTTTCCAGATTTTCTCCAGTAAGTTTTATGACTTTTTACACTGTGAATTTACCGAAGCAACATAATGTAGCTTGAACTCTAGAGGTGGATCGCCTGGGTTCAGATCCCCGCTCTGGAACTTCCTTGCTGTGTTTTGTTGAGAATATTGCTTACCACCTCTGTTCCTTATCTGGAAAACAGAGACAGTGTTAACTATTTCATAGTAGTGTTGTATTAAGTGAATCATGTATAGGAAATGGTTAACACAAGGCCTGGCACTCAATAAAGTCTCTTTTAGTATATTGTTTTTACTTTCATTACCAAGAAAAGGTAATTAAAAATAGAGAGCTGAAGAAGATGTTCTAGTTAATTAGCAAAATGACCCTCAAGACAAGAAAATGACCCCTTTATTGTGTTATATTTTACGCAGAATGGGAGCTTCCCTATACCTCTCTCTCCCAATATGCAAACTTTAAGAGATGTGTACATATTTAACTATCTCTCGTTTATTAACTTGCTTTAGCTCTTTGACGCTTATTTGGGTTGCCCTGGAAGGTATTCTTATCGAGCCTGTATTTTTTTTTCTCATTAAGCTAATGGGAGAATGAAGGGCTCCCAAAGTACAGAACAGAAACACTCAGTGGCACAAGCATGATCTTCCCGGGGTTGTTTGGTGGGAGTGGGATGGGAGAATGAGATTCTGAGTCTGATCTTTGTGATCCTTGAAACAGAATTTACGATGGGTCTTCTGTTTTGAGGGAAAGGTGAGCCGAGGCGGCTTGCTGGGCACTGGCTGCAGAAGCACTGTTCTCTCTATGATTCTGGCCACTTGCTCTGATTCGCCCACTTCTGTTTGGAATGTGGGGACGGGTGGAGGTTGATGCCAGGAAAGCTGTGGAGTTTGGGCCTTTATTTGGTAATGCTAGCTCTGTCATGGGGGAAAAAATTTTTCCCCTAAGATCCTTGCCCTAGTGCGATGGTGATAAACTCTTTTTTATCATAAAGGCCAAATTGGGGAAAATAAAAATGTTAAGAGCTGCAATTTTTTATATCTTCTGTTCAGGAAATGCTGCATTTGCAATTACATTTGAGCATGTGTTTATTGTTTCTCATTGCCAGAGGGTTTCACTCTTTTTGGCTAAAATTTCAGAAACTTTGTAACTACAGTATCTCATTTTCATGTTATGCCTTCAAATAAATTTTGGATGTGCTGAGACCTGGTGGTTCTCTGGGGCAGGCAGGTGGGGAGATTGGAAGATAGTATAGCCAAAGGATTAATGGTGGATCTCTGGCCACACCCCTGGCTTCACGTCCAAGCTCTGCCACCCCGCAGATGGGCAAGTTATAATCTCTCTGGGCCTAGGTTTCCTTACTCTAAGAAGGAAATGAGAGTACTTTCCTCATAGGATGGCTGTAAGCATTCAATTAGGTCATACAAGTTGTTCGTGAATCAGAGTCTGGCGCACATCAAGTATTCAGCGAATGGTGTCTTCCTTGCTGTTAATTGTATCAATAGAATTTGGTGCAAGGACCTGGCAGAGTACAGCTGTAGACCCAGGACAGTCCTATTTGGAGATATCTACAATAAAGAGAGGAGCTATCATTTGTAGGGAATGTCTGCAGAGATCACAGAAAATGTGGCACACTGGCTGCTGCCATGGAATGGGTTAAATTAAAAAATCAGAGAATGACCAATTCATTTACCTCATCCCCACCGCACTGTTCCCCTGGCAACCTGAGTAACTGATAGAATGGGAACATTTTTGTTGTAGCACTTCTCCAAAAGGACAGTGGTAGGGAATTCCATAGAAGGATGTCTTAGTTTGGGTTCTCCCAAAAGCACATGCTGAGACAAGGATTTGTAGTTTTCTTGGCAGGTGATCCCTGGAAATACCAGTAAGGTGTGGGATAGTGAGACAAGGAAGGGAAAAAAGCCAGTGAAGAGTGGATTAATGAGCAAGGTACCACGGTGGGCCCTGGGGCAACTAAGACTTCCAGGAAAGCGTGGATAACACACTTCACTTCTGGCAAGTGATGAAGCTGGGGTAATTATCTACCAACTCCTGTTGGTCATCAAAAGCTGCTCCAACAGGCATTAACCCCCCAGCAGTGCATGCAGACCAAGCATGCACTTGCAGCCCGTGAAAGCCTTCAGGCAGAGATCATGATGCTTTCTTTAGAAAGTCATCATCGTATACAGAAATGATGAGTACCAGAGAGATATGAGTGGGCAACGAATGGCTTCTAATACAATGGGGAGCCTCTTTAATCATCTCTCCAAATCTATGACTGATCCCATGTTGGATCATTTATTCTTTCTCTCCATAAATATTTACTGAGCACTTACAGTGTACAAGGCCCTGAACTATATAGGCTGTTGGTATGTATTGGTTGGTAAAGTAGACGCAGCCTCTTCCCTCATGAAATTTACAATCATTTGGGAATGGGAGGAAGACATTAAAGAGCTAGACAAAGAACACACACTCACATACACACTCACATACACACACACACAGTAGTGGCGGTTTATAAGAAAAGGTGAACATTGTACAGAAATGTGAAATGGGGATGGAGAGGGTTAAAGGACACCTACCCATACAGGATGATCCAGAAGGGCCTCCCTGAGGAGATGGCATTTAAGACATCGGTTGAAAGAGGAGAAGAAGGGAGGTGGGCAGGGAAGGATTGGGAGTTGGGGATTAGCAGAGGCAAACTAGTATATATAGGATGGATAAACAACAAGGTCCTACTGTATAGCACAGGGAAGTATATTCAGTATCCTGTTGTGATAAACCATAATGGAAAAGAATATGAAATATATATATATGTATAACTGAATCACTTTGCTGTACAGCAGAAATTAAACACAACATTGTAAATCAACTATTCTTAAGTAAAGAAAATTTTTTTTTAATTTTAAAACACACGAAAAAGAACCAAAGGAGGAGAGGAAGAATGATCTAAGCCAAGGGAACGGCGCGTGCCATGCCGAGGAGATAAGACGACGAATGGAACTGTGCTGTAGTAGGTTAGCTGGTGGGGAAAATCTCTCTGATGAAGTGACAGTGGAGTGCAGGCCTGCAAGAATTAAGAGAGAGAGGAGAGAGAAGAGAGAGCTGTGCTCCTCAGAGGTCCCTGAGGGTGTATTCCGGGGAGAGGGAAGAGCCAGTGCGGGGCCTGATGTCTGAGCTTGGGGAGAGTCTGGGAACCAGCGAGGACACCAGCACTGCAGGTTGGAAGGAGGAGGGAGGGAGCGAGGAGATGAGCTGGAAGAAGACGGCAGCAGCTGGATCACATAGGGTCTGGTGAGATAACATGACGAATCGGGATTTTATACTGAGTGAGGTGGGAAGTCATTGGAGGTTTTGTGCAGTGGAGCCATGCAATTGATGTTTTTAAAAGATCTGGCTTGCAGCTATGAAGATAGTCTTAAGGGAGCATGGGGCGGGGTGAAGTCAGGGAGGCCGGTTAGGAGGCAGCTGCAACTGTGCAGGGAAGAGACAGTGGGGGGTTAGACACGTGTAGACGCAGTGGGGAGGGTACTGTGTGGTACGTAGCGCGTCAGATTTGCATGGTCATCCACGCCTCACCTCTTATGGCAATTTGCGTCTACAACCCAGCCCGGTTTGTCATCTTTTGCCAGTGATGTTGGGTAGCATTTGGTCAGTCTGGGGATCAGCTTTAATATTTTCAGTTTCTTGTTCCCAATATTAGCTGTGGGCAACCCCTTGGGAAGGGTCATTAGTTTTTCAACACTGCATGTCATCCAGGACAGTCAAAACACAAGTAGGCAGCCAGCTGACTTAACGTGAAAGGAAACGTACACGATTCCATCGAGACATGTTTGTGAATGCGTTTCTGAAAGCAATAAGTATATGAAGTGGATAACAATTCCTCTTCATGGAATATGGTTTGAAACAACTCATTGCCTCTATCAGTCAGGGTCCAGTCAGGAAAGGAGACCTCATGCCAAGTGATTCAATTTTTAAAAGTTAATATAGGGAACTAGGGAGGCAGGGCTTGGATCAGGAGGCAATCCAGAGATTAGTGACTAGGAATCCACCACAACCGCTAAGCCCAGAGCGTGGATGGCAAAGTCAAGCCCTTGAGCCAAATCCAGCCAGAGTGCAGCCTGCTTTTACTTAGTCCATGAGCTAAGAATGGCTTTACGTTGTTTAGTGATTACATTTTAAACATTATAGTTGTGTAAGTACCTACAATATATCCTTGGTTTTGCCCGTTGGCCCGAAAAGCCTGAAGTATTTACTATCTGTACCTTTAAAAAGAGAAGTTTACTGACCCCTGGGCAAGAGGCGTAAAGGGAGAGGTGGTCTTATTAGAGCACAAGATGGGGCACCTGTGTGACAGAAGCTGGGACCATGGATGGAGGAGGTGTCCAGAGGAGCATGAACCAAGGTAGAGATGCAGCCACTGCTGGACATGTGACCCAAAGCAGCAAGAGAAAGAGGGGGAGAGATATTCTGGCTTCTCCCATGCTCCTGCCCTCTAGCCTCCCACCAGAGCTGCCCATTGGCCCAGCCTAACTGAAAGCCAGTTGGAAAGGAAATCAGGCCCCTGAGATGCAGAGCAGAGCAGGGGAGGAGCAGATCGTGGAATTGAGAACAAACAGGCAATGGCCAGCACAGAGTTCCTCTCTGAACATCAGTTTCCTCATCTACAAAATGAACAAACTGGATTGATGCTTTCTTAAGAGAATTAGACCTCTAATTCTATGAAAGCAGAAATACATTTTCCTAACTTCCTTTTAGGGGGAACAGTTACACTTGACCTCGGCCGGGAACCCGGATAGCACCCCAGCCACTGCTGCTTCAGAGAGAGCAGAAGAAAATATAAAAATTCAGCAGACTTACTCTATATGTCTTTTTCTTTCAGCCTCATAGGGCTTCCTCTGATATTTATCCTATTTCGGTAAAATCTGAACAGGGCTTTTAAAACCGGGATTTGGGCAGTTTCTGAAAATAATTGCGGGTTATATAATCAAGGCTGTTGTTTCTGTTGAGCTCCCATAGGGAGGTGACAAGTGGCAGAGATTAAATCAGTGTATGCTGGGTGAGCCTTTTCTGTAGTTCTCGGTCTCCCTGTGTGTCATTTTACAGAGCAGGTGTGGGGCAGTGTGGTGGGCAGAGCCTCATTACCTGGGAGAAGCGCTACTCCCTAGAAGAATGTAAACATTGCTTTTTTCAAAGTTATAAAAAGCAAATTCTAGTTCTTCCTTTCAGCTGTTTTCTTTCCTAGAATTGGGGGCAGGAGGTGGGGGACGAGGGTTGAGGTGCCTAGAAAAGGATAAAGGAATTCAGCTATAGCAGTAGCCCAGGAATGTCAGAAGGAAACATCCCACTCACATCTGTGTGTATGTCCCTTGGAAATGCTAGGTGCCTGCCCCATGCTGTTAAGCTCCGCCTCTGCTTCCTTCTCTTTGGGAACCAGAGGAATATTGGAGCATACCGCCAAAAAAAAAAAAAAAAAGTATTAGTGTATTTTATATACGCGTGTATATGTATATACCCGCATACACATGTATATATTTCCATATATATATAATGATTGACAGTTATTGGTAGGGTCATTATCCCCTTGACCGTCACAACAGCATTGTAACAGAGGCAGAGCTAGAGTATTTTCCCCCCATTTTGCAGATAGTACACAGAGCCTTAAAACTTTTCTCAAGGTCGCACAACTAGTAAATGCCAAACCTGGAAACCTGTCCAAGTCTGTGACTTCCATGGGTGTCTCAATGGAGTTTTTTACCAACTACTCCAACCTCTATTTTAACAACAAAGAATGATGATGAAGGTGATCATCATCGTCATCATCATTATCATCAAACAAAAGCCACTGTTTATTGGTCATTTTACCATATGTGAGGAACTGTACGAAACCCATCACATGTATTGTATGCTTTAGTGCTGACAACATCCCAGTGGGATAGCTACTCGGAACTCCACCTGACGGGTGAGAAAACTAAAGCTCACTGAGGTTGAATAACTTGCCTAAGGCCACACAGCTGATAAGTGGCAGGACCAGACTTTTAACAGCTGGGTTTGGCTTCCCTCAAAGGTCATGTGCTTCACCATCACACCGAGGGGAGTAGCAGTGATGTCCTTGGGTTGACAAGCCACCACAATAGCAGAGATTCTTTCCTCACTCCTAGACTTCGAGCCTGCTTCCCACCAGCAGGCAAGCTGGGCAGGCAGGAGGGATGTAGGGAATGGTTCTTGGGGACATCGTGTTCCTTGGGACTCAGAATTACAGGCATTTATTTTCCAGTTAATTTCCCAGGTCCAGGAATAAACTCTGAAAGCAAAACAATCCCAGGCTGGGACTGTCATGACCACCCTTTTTCCTTTTGCAGCTGGCTAGAATTTGAAAGAAGTGAGCTGTTGCTCATACCATTTGCAGAATATTTTACTCTTTAATTTGAAAGATTCTGTGCCAAAGTAGCAGCTGTCACTTGGAGACTGTTAAGAACTCACATAAATGACAGGGTTTTCTAAGAATGTAGTTACACCAAAGGGTTTAGTGCTACAACAGATTCTCGTTTCCCTAGCAAAGGGATGGATTGTGGAGGGAAGCAGGAGTTGGGGAATGGAGATTTCCCAGATACCAATCGAGGGACTTCAACACCTTTTTTTTTTTTTTTTTTTTTGCGCTACGCGGGCCTCTCACTGTTGTGGCCTCTCCCATTGCGGAGCACAGGCTCCGGACGCACAGGCTCGGCGGCCACAGCTCACGGGCCCAGCCGCTCTGCGGCATGTGGGATCTTCCCAGACCGGGGCACGAACCCGTGTCCCCTGCATCGGCAGGCGGACTCTCAACCACTGCGCCACCAGGGGAGCCCACCTTCAACATCTTTGATCACAGTGAAGGATCTTTAGTTACAACGCTCCTTAAGCCTAACACTGAAATATCAGAAGTAAGGAAAAAGTGCAGAGAACCATTTTTCCTTAAGTGCAGAGGTCGGACTTCTTCCGAGATGTCCTTGATTAGCTCTAGGGTTCTTTAGAAATTAGCTGAGAATTATGCTCAACAACCTCTCCATAAGTGAACTGGGGGTTCATTTTCCACCCTTTCTTCCACCATTTGATATTCCATCGTCTAAGACACTTACATTCTGTTGTTTATAACCACATTTTTAAATATCTCTTTTTTATTAGAAAAAGGAACACATTTTTTCTGTTCTAAAAAACCCCATTGATTGGGATTGACATATATACACTAATATGTATAAAATGGATAACTAGTAAGAACCTGCTGTATAAATAAATAAAATGAAATTCAAAACTTCAGAAACTAAAATAAAAACCCCATTGTATAAAAACTAATGAAGTAGAATATCAGAATCCTCCTTAATGTAACTTCTCAGAGATAATCGCTATCAAGAGTTGCAGTGTGTATCATTTCAGACTTTTTCTTTGAATGTCCTCATTTTTATGCAAACTGATTTTGGTGTAAATATCATTTGTAAATTAATTCTTATTTTTTAAAAAAACAACTGTAAATATCCTCCCACATCAGCTTTTATGGATCTACCGCATTCTTTAGCCTCATAGCTGTACCGTAATTTATTAAGCCAATCACTTATTGATAGATATTTAGGTTGTTTTCGTTTTTCACTGTTACAAACAATGCTGCAATTAACATAGTTTTATAAATTCATTTGTAAGGTAAGTTCCTGAGACAGAAGGTATATAAGCCTTAAATTTTCAGAGATTTTGCCAAACTTCTCTCCAGAAAGCAATTAGATATCCACCAGGAGGATATGAAGGTGCCTGGTTCTTCACATTCTACCCAATAATGGAATCCTATAGAGGTACATATTTAATTATTAGTGAGGATAAGTGTGTTGTTATATAATTAGTAAACGTTTGTATTCCTGGCAAAAATTTTTGAAGAGCAGTGTACTCATCTTTCTTTATGTCTGATCCCTGACATGTTCACCTGATCACTTCCCCCCACCCCTGTTACCTCATTAAATCAGCATTCCTCAGTGCACTCTGATGAGATTTGCTAATCGATGAAACATTCACTATGGGCCAGGCATGGTGCCTGGCAATGATGGAAATTTAAAAATGAAAAGAGAACAGGTTCTCTTTCCATGGAGCTTAGTCTTTTGAAAGAATACTCATACAAGGATGAAATTCAGACATACGTGGCTCGTCAGGACCCACAGCAAGTCCTCAATTTTACAGGAATTTGCACTAATGTCCCTGAAATCCTTTCCCAATATCACCAACGTACAGAGTCACAGTGCACATAATTAGAATTAAGGCCCTATTAATCTTTACTAGCGACAGGGGGGTCTAGAACAAATTGCCTAAATTGACAAATTAATATTTACACAGTGTGATAGAACTTTTTAAGAATTCATATATCAAATTAATGCTCATCTTAACAAATCCTCATTAAGTGTTGGCTTTGAAAAGAGTCTGCCCAATAGTGATTGCAAAGAGAACTCATTTGCCAACCCCTGGTCCTTTACAGGTACAAAAATGTCGTAAAAGAATTTGTCTTCGAGGTTAATTTTTAAGTGTTTACTCTTGTTTATCTCTGTGTTTAGTTTCTTGCTTGTCAAAGTGAGAAAGGACTGATTTCTCTGATCTTTTCACCAGTCACCATAAGCAATTGTTAAGAGAAAATAAATTCTGTCATTTGTGCCCCATTAAATATGATTTTCTGTCAGTTTAAGTCATCGTCTTAGACTGACGTGAACTTTACCATTTCGAAACCTGAAATGACTACTCTGATTACCATGGTCTTTAGAGATGGAATTCAGTCTCTCTGCAGACTGAATGTTCTCTGAAAAAAAATGACAAAGTTTAATGTTTCCTTTATGCAGATTAAAAAAAAATGTAAAGCACAAGTATTCCATATTGGAACAAACAGCACCATAGAAGAAAATGAATGTAAATGCCTTACTGCACAAGACTAAATGAAAATGTGATGTGAATTACTTTCTAGCTCAGGCTCATCACTAGTGCCCAGATGACTGTGTTTCTGTAGTCTTAAAAATCACTTCAATTTTCAACCAAATGCCACTAGCCAAATAAACAATGTGTGTCTCTAACACTTTTTATAATGCTTTCTGGAAGAGAAATACAGACAGTATGAAAAAAAAGAAAAGAAAAGCATACTCAGCTCCTCTTTCAGAGTCTCACTGTACATCACCAGGAGTCCTCAGAGACTTGTTGAACTTTTGAACTTGTCCATTTACTCATTTGGTCAGTCAGTGCATGAACCAGGTGAGTGTAGCGTGCTTGCCCTCTGCTGCAGATCCAGCCCATACTCAGCCATGTTTGGGTCCTAGGGGCCCCACCCATCTTAGCTAATTGAATGATGGGTAGGCACCAAATTATTAGTTGGTCAACAATCTGTACATGGTTGCTGGGACAAAGAGAGACTCATTCATTCATTTAGCACATTTTTTAAATTTAATTGTTCTTTTATATTGGAGTGTAGTTGATTTACAATGTTGTGTTAGTTTCAGGTGTACAGCAAAGTAATTCAGTTACACATATACATATATCCATTCTTTTTCAGATTCTTTTCCCATATAGGTTATTACAGAATACTGAGTAAAGTTCCCTGTGCTATACAGTAGGTCCTTGTTGATTATCTATTTTATATATAATAGTGTGTATCTGCTGGTCCCAAACTCCTAATTTATCCCTCCCCCCACCACGTTTCCCCGTTGGTAACCATAAATTTTCAAAGTTTTCAAAGTCTGTGAGTCTGTTTCTGTTTTGTAAATAAGTTCATTTGTATCATTTTTTTAGATTCCACATATAAATGGTATCATATGATATTTGTCTTTGTCTAACTTACTTCACTTAGAATGATCATCTCTAGGTCCATCATGTTGCTGCAAATGGCATTATTTCATTCTTTTTTATGGCTGAGTAATATTCCATTGTATATGTATATCCAACGTCTTCTTTATCCATACCTCTGTTGATGGACATTTAGGTTGCTTCCATGTCTTGGCTATTGTAGACTGTGCTGCAGTGAGCATTGAAGTGCATGTTATCTTTTTGAATTATGGTTTTCTCCAGATATATAGCACATTTTTTTGAATGCCTACTCTGTGCAAGGAGCTGTTCTTAGTGATGGAGATCAAGTGGAGAGCAAGTTACATTGGGTCTGTCTTCTCCTGGAGCTTAACATTGTAGTGAGGGCAAGGAATAGAGAAAAGAAACATGCAAACAAGCCAAAGACAAAGATCATGTCAGACAGGCACGATGACAAAAATTAAACAGAGTGATACAGTGGATAATAACTGGGAATGGAGTAGGCAAGGAGGTCTCTCTTATGAGGAGACATTTAAGCTGAGAATGACAAGAAGGATGAACCATGAAAGATCTAGGTGGAACATGAAGTTGGAAGAGCAAGTGGAAAGGCAGAAGGGAACCTGGTGCAGTAGAGGAACAGATAGAAGAATAGCGCAGGGAGAACACAGTGGATAAAGGGGAGAGTGGGGTACGGTGAGTCACACAGGGGCCAATAAGAGAAAGGGCCTCACGGGCCATGTAAGGTACTTGAATTTTATTCTGGATGCAGTGGGAATCCTTCGCTTAAGACTAAAGGAGTGACATGATCTGATTTACATATTTTAAGAGTTATTTTAGCTGTTGTGTGCAAAATATATTTTTCAGTTAATCTAGGCAAGAGAAGATAGTGTCTTAAATAGGGTCTTAGTGATTAAGAGGGAGAAAACTGGAAAGATTTGGGATGTATTTAAAGAGATGGTACATAGAACTGGCTTCTAGAAACTATATGTGGGGAGCAGGCAAGGCAAAGAAGGATTCAAGGGTTGGGGTCCAAGAATGGGGAGGATAGTAGTGGGAGGTTGGTGGCACATGGATCAATTGTTCCATTTTGGACAGGTAAAGTTGAGATGCCTATTAGATTCAACAGTTGTTGTTTTAAAACGAATGAATGGCCTGTTGTAGAAAGCTGTGGTAGACCAATCAGATTCCCTATTTGTGGTAGGTGCACTCAGAAACTGGAGAGAGGGAGGGAGATGCAGATGAGCCAAAGCCAGAGAGGCCATGCAGAGCTCTCTCTGAGCCAAAATTATAAGGAAGCAGAAACTGAATCAAAAGGGAAGCCAGTTGGAGGAAGGAAAGTATCAGATCAAAAGAGTTAAATACATCTTGAGGAGTCGTCAGGGTACATGGCCCGAGAGGGAGATGTGAGGTGAGTTGTTGCTCCCTAGACCTGCCTCTACTTTCTTACTTTCTAGTTCTGTCCATAGGTACCCTTCCAAAAATATGCTGTTTTCTTGATGTAATTTAGGTGGGTTGCTGTTTCTTTCCTATAAACTAACATAGTTGAAATAAATAACTCAACACACTGAGGACCACAAAGATGAGTCATATAAAGTCACCGTCCTCAATGAGTTCACAGCCCAGTAAAGAAGATAATAATGCAAAGAACTGTTCTGTAAAGTCCAAATGGAATGCTAAGGGGGTTAAAATGTTATTTATCTACCATTTAGTATTACATGTTCTTTTATAAGCAAGCAAAATATTAAATGTACAACTTGTCTGTTGGCATCTGCATCAAGTAATAGAAACTGCAAATGATGACTTCTATTAGGAAATATATGGCATTATATAAGGTTTCCCATATTTTGATCATGGGTTTTACCGAATGTGCATCCCACCTGGACTGTTATTTACTTAATGTTTTCACGTAGTTAAACTCACTTTTGTAACTTAGATACATACTGCTGCCTCATCCTAAGCAATAAAGCCCTGAAATAATGATTTGTTTGCTATTTACATCGTTTTCTAATATTCATAAAAATAAATACAGAGTATGAAAATAGAAAGCCGACCTGCATGTGGCTAAAATCATACCACAACCACCAGGGCTACAAGTACCAGATTTTTGGAAACAGTGACATAGAGAGGAAAGCGCTAGACTCAAATTTACAAGATCTGACTTTGAACTTGGCTCCTTAACCAAGAAGCTACTGTGCAGTTCTGGGCAAATCAGTCTCTTTCTCCCTCAGCAATAAAATGATTGTATACCTTCCCTGCCCATCTTAAAAAGTGATTATAGAGATCACATAAGCCCCAGGGTATGTTCAGATGCTTTGCAAAAGACAAAGTGCCTAACAAATTGCAGTGCTTATTGAGAATGTAGTTGTGGACCATAATGATTGTACCTGTGGGTTCCTAATGTAAGTGCCACTGGGGCAATACTGGCATTTAAAAACCAAAACGAATATTTTCTCATCTAAGCTGTGCTCCAGAATCCTCCAGCTCTTTAAACTTGTCTTCACTATTATCAGAACCACAAAATTTGGACTGTGCTCAAAATAATTTTCAATTATTTCTAGCAAGCAAGCCTTGTCTTCCCAAGGGTATGAGGGAGCCCCCAGAGAAGGCACCTTCTTTTATCAAATGAGTTTATTGTAAATAGACTGTCCATTATAGTGTACAGAGTGGCATGAGCAAAGATTTAGTGCCCCTTTTCGGCTACAGTCTTTGTATGAGATAATAAAGCTCTCTGAATCTATTTCCTAACTTGTAAAATGGAAATAATAATCCCTATTTTGCAAGGGTTTTGTGAATTTTAGTGAAATAATGACAGTTAATTGTTTAATATAGTGCCTGAGCCATAGACAGCTCTAAAGAAATATCAGCCACTATTATTTTACTGCATGAAGGATGAGAATTGCTCTTCACATTGGTGACATCTATTAGGAGTCTATGATTCCACGTATCATAGTACCCACCTCTTAGAGTTACTGTGAGAAATAAATCAAAGTTCTCACATGTAAACAATGTCTGGCACATGATAAGTGCTTAATAAATGTAAGCCTTTGCTGTCCTCATCAGCTTTTGTTATCTCAGTGTTTATTACAGGACATCATATTTTGGATAAAGCAGGGTTCGATGACAGGATTCTTAGTTGTAGAAAATTCTCTGTTAAATCGGAATTGATTGTCTATGTTGTTGTCTCTGTTCCATTGTTCAAAAAATACTATAGGAGTTTAGCATAGTGTTAGAGAATAATAGATGTTCAAAAGATACTACATGAGAAACAGGAGAGATTAGCATCTGGTGTGATTTGAATACCTAAAGCTCTTTATTGATAAGAATCTAGACTTGTGCTATTATACACTAGCTATGTGTGGCCACAAGCCCATGAAATGTGGCTAGTTTGAACAGAGATATGCTGTAAAGTGTGAAATGCATACTAGATTTCAAAGACTTAGTGTGAAAAAAAATTTTTAATTTCATTAATAATGTTTTATATTGATTAGACATTGACATAGTAATATTCGGGGTATATTGGTTTAAATAGATTATTTCAACTCATTTTACCTGTTTCTTTTTACTTTTATAATGGGGCTACTAGAAAATATAAAATTAAACCTGTGGCCCCCATTGTGGTTTGCATTATATTTCTATGAGACAGAACTAATCTAAGCCATTTCATAGTTCAAATGTTGACAAAGTATCAGGCTCATCTTCACAATAGCAACGTTTTTTCAGAATTTTAATGTAAACTATTTTTGTAATAGTTTTTATCTGTTGAAACCACTTTCTAAACTTATTGTTTTATAGCAAGCACGATTTTAAGTGGGTAGAGTTTGGTCATCTAGTTCTGTTATTTGTTTGTATCTTAGTGTACAGTATTTAAAATGCATTACTTTGTAACATAAAATTTAACATAGTTGTTTCCACTGAATGAAAGAGTTGAGAAAGTGACAGTTTACCTTAAAATTAACAAAATAGCAAACACAGAAATGACTAATGTTATAATTAATGTTATAAATAATCTTGAGGGGGAGTCAGTGGCGGAAATTAGGTGATGAGTCTTAAAACAGTGATGGATTGTTTAAATATCAATAGTATTTTGATTAATTTATAACAGTGAAATACTTTCAGTAGTGCCATTATGCTTGATTACCATGTCCTACACAATATACCGTATTAATTTGTGAATCCAGTGGGTTTTTACTGAAAATAATCTTATATAACATGTACATTCCCAAATCTCCATCAAGTAGACAGTATATATAACAAGGTGACCTTTTTTTTTTTTTTTTTTGCGGTACGCAGGCCTCTCACTGTTGTGGCCTCTACCGTTGCGGAGCACAGGCTCCGGACACGCAGGCTCAGCGGCCATGGCTCACGGGCCCAGCCGCTCCGCGGCATGTGGGATCTTCCCGGACCGGGGCATGAACCCGTATCCCCTGCATCGGCAGGCGGACTCAACCACTGCACCACCAGGGAAGCCCCAGGGTGACCTTTTAATGAGTCAATTTAGTTCACTTTTGAAATGAAAACATTTTATAAAATAATGTATTGATAACTTTTAAAATCTTATATGGTTGCACATGTTTTGGCCACGTGTAGGTCTGGGTATTTGAGCTTTGGAGAAGGTTCTAAATGAAGAGCCCTTATCAGCTAAAAGCAGAGAGAAACTGCTTTGCTTTATGGAGATTTTCTTAACAACATTCCAGAACCGTTCTGAAGCACCCAAAGTAACTTCCTGTAAAGAGGTATTAAGCACCAGCTTGCTTTAGCTTAGAATTCATAATTCACAAAATAAAAAAAATGAAACATCACTGATTCTGTAATCCCATCCCCTGCACCTTCCTCCTTTGTTCTACAGGATTTTAACAATATACCCGTCTCCAAATTTACAAATGATTTGCTTTTCCAAAGTTCATCTCCAAGTCAGTCGTCCTCTTGGAATGCAGTGAGTGTTAGGTTCTAAGGCCAGCCCAATAAAGCCACACGAACAGCTAAAATGGTATATGCATTTACAATGACCACCGCAGATGCAAGAAAATTAATTAAAAGAGATTGCTACAGAACTGAAGATCATCTTTAAAAAGTGTCTTGAAGATCCATGTATGAAGAGAAGCAGTATTTTTGTGTGTGGGGGTAGCTATTTTTTTTTATTTTTTAAATTGAAGTATAGCTGATTTACAATGGGATTAGCAGATGTGAACTATTATATATAGGATTGATAAACAACAAGGTCCTACTGTATAGCACAGGGAACTATAATCAGTATCCTGTGATAAGCCAGAATGGAAAAGAATATTAAAAAAAAGAATGTCTATATGTGTGTAAATGAGAAGCAGTTTTTAATTAGCAACTGAAAAATGAGTAGGAGGGACTTCTGTGGACATCCTAGAGCTGCTTTAGAAACTTTCAGGGACCACAGAGGTTAACTGCAAAGGTTCTGTTATCATCGAATAGTGTTTCTCAATGTTTGTCTTTTCACTGACTGGGGTACGCCCCCCTCATTACTGTTCGGCTCAACTGTGCTGAGGTGCTTTTGTGGCGCAGGTGGACAGAAGGTGGGGAAAGGGAACAGAAAAGGAGCGGGACAGCATAGAGAGATTTCTGAGATGATCGAGGAAGAGGTGAAATGTAGAAGAGGGGAGTTATTTAAAGAGATGGAGTGCGAGTGACAGTCAGTAACTGAACTGGGAAGGAAGGAAGAAGAGAGAATGTGGCACTTGCTCAGTAATCAGTGATAACAGCTCATTTACTGAGCTCCCATGCTGTTCCAGGACTGTGCCATGTGTTTGACACACATGTAATCTTCACAATTAAAGGCAGTATTAGTCCCCTTTATAAATGAGAAAACCAAGGCTCAGAAGCTTAGGTGTTAGGTTGAACCATATGAAATTGCCGATATTTTGCTTGGCGTACGGCAATTTCAGATGGTTCCACCTAATACCTTTCCCAGGGACACAGAATAGTAGATTTTGGAATGAGGTTTCAAAAGCAACTCTACCTGGCCCCCAAGCACTTAATCTTTCCTCCACCTTCCACACATCTACACAATGACATTGGAGGGAAGAGAAAACATGTCATGGGGGATCTTGCATCAGACAGGACCCGCTTCTCACCATGAGGGTGGTGGCACCATGGGGGAAGGAATGACCAGGAGCTTTTCAAAGCAAGGTTGAGGGTTAGGTATAGAGCAGAACCAGTCATTTGAATACACAGGTAATTTGTATGTCTGCTTTTTAGCTTGAAATATGTCTACATTAAATACTTTATATCTGTAGAAAAAAGTTAATCCGTAGAGTAAAGGCCATTTCTACAACAGCATGCTTACATTGTAACATGGTTTAGACACAAGACAGACATTTTAATCTCCCCTCACCCTACTAGGAAAGCATGGTTTCATGGGTTCTCAATAGCTCGCGTCTTATGCAAATTACTCTACTCCACTTGGCTCTAAGTTTCAGTGGAGAGCATTCCAGCAGTGAGAGGTGTTCAATCAATGACAGTAATGTCTTGTAAGGGACCTTCTTTGTAGACCTTTCTATTGATTTTTATATTTTCGCATCCCCGACGATTTCATCCCTGAACTGAAACCTCTATCTGTCAATAAATGCACCTCCTTCTGTTGTTCTGGGCTTAACTTGTCATTCCTTCTGGATATTAACACAGCACAGAGATTATTTCTGTGCATATTGTGTCCTCAGACTTAGACCCTGATCTCTCCCTTCCTTCCTCCCTCCCTTCCTTTCTCGCTTCCTGCTTTCCTCCCTCCCTCCTTCCATCTGTGTTTTTGCCTCTTCCTGACTGAGCCTTGTAGAGCAAATATGTGAAAGGAATTGTTGGCTGGATGTGGGCCCCAGTACCCTGAGGAGGCAGTGGGTCAGGCCTGAGGTGGCTGATGGAGGAGACATGCATCTTGCCAAGTTTGCAATTCCTACTTCTCAGCAGTGTGCCCCCAACGCAGGTATTTGCCAATTGCATGCCACGAAATTCCCCGAATGTCCCTTCTGAAATATTTTGAGAAAAACCTCTTTGCCTCACTAGGTAGATAAGTTTGGCCAGTGATACCCAAAGGGATTTTTGAGAAACATTAGCCCTGTGAAATGCTCTTCAAAGAAGGATTCACACTGTCTCAAAGAAATAGCTGTTCTTCCATGTTCATTGCCCCATTACTGACAATAGCCAAGACATGGAAACATCAACAAATGGATGGATAAAGAAAAAAAATATATATGTATATCACATTCATATATATGTGCACATATATTTATATATCACATACATATATTGATATGTATGTATAAATATATAGGCGGTGGAATATTATTCAGCCATAAAAAGGAAAGAAGTCTTGCCATTTGCAACAATGTGGGTGGACCTCGAGGGCATTATGCTAAGGGAAATAAATCAGACAGAGAAAGAAAGACACTATATGATCTCACTTAAGTGTGGAATCTAAAAAAGCCAAACTCAGAAATAGAGAGTAGGAGGGTGGTTGCCTGGGTAGGGGGGGTCAGGTAAATGGGGAGATGCTGGTCAAAGGATACAAACTTGCAGTTGTAAGATGAGCGGGTTCTGGGGATCTAATGGACAGCATGGTGACCATAGTCAACAGTACTGCATTCTATACTTCAAAGTTGCTAAGATCTTAAATATTCTCACCACACACACACAAAAAGGTAATTATGTGAGGTGATGGAGGTGTTAACTAACGTTATTGTGCTAATCATTTTGCAATATATACCTGTATCAAATCATCATGCTGTACATCTTAAATTTACACAATGTTATGTATCAATTATATCTCAATAATGCTAGAAAAATAAATAAATAATAATGAAAGACTGGGGGAAAAATTAAAATGTGGAGAAACACCATTTACTGGCCCCCTTCACAGTGCACATTGGAATAGTACACTGTGTACATCTGTTTATCTCTGTTAACCCAGCATCTCCCTAACTCATTTGATCATAGAACCTTGTTTTAAACTATAACATCTATTAACATCACATAACTAGACTTCCCCAGAACATACTTTGGAAATCTTGAGTTAGGTATTAGTGAATTTTCATTACAGCTGCAAAAGAAGAGCTATATCTCTTAAAAGGATCATTTAAAAATAAAAATTAAAAGCTTCCATGCTGCCTCAGACCCATACACTTTCCATTTTATGGATCTGTCTTTGATGGGGATGGAAATGATGTTCTATGGGTTAACACACTCAAATCTATGTTGTCCATTCCTTAATCAGTGTGTTATATTGAGTACTAACTCTGCTGGCCTGACTTAGTGGCGATGCTGAGAGAGGTGGATAAAGATCTAAGGACTATTAAGTGTCTGATGTGACAGAAACGTTGGTCAAATGCACATGGAGCGGGAAGAAGGGGTCAAGGATGTCTCCTGTAATTTTATCTTGGTGGTCAAGTAATTAGCAGATTATAAATTGGAGGTGTGTCTTAATCGTGCTCCACTTTCCTTGATTGTAAATAGACAGTTCATAAGTATATGGCCAGACAAAATTTACTAATGAGTGAAGGTCCCAGTCTTATGCCCCAACACCTCACCCGTGAAAAAGCACTAGGCTTTACAGCTTTGCTTCCTCCCTTCCCCTACTCTCTGAAGAGCAAGTACAGGATCTAAATAGTGACCAAGATAGGGAGGATGAGACAACATGGGTGAACTTGAGCTCTTCTGAGGCAGTAAATAAACATCTCCCAAGAATAAGAGAGGACTGGGATTTGTATTAGGAGTTGCTGTTGTAGAACCCATTTAATGTTTAAGAGAATCACGTGCAATGACTGAGATTCTAAGGAAGCTACTCTGTTGGCAGTTCACGAGCACTGGGCTGTGAGATCCTTGGCTTCATAGATAATGGGCCCATTTCAAGGAGGCTGCAAGCTGAAATAGCAGTAGTGCCAGGCAGGTGCCATCGATGATGAAGTGGACAGGGTATAAAAACACCACAGTGCAAGAGGAATGGAGAAACAGCCACTGTCACTCAGGTCTAAGAAGAACCACCTCAGAAATGATGGGATCCTCACTGACAGATGCTAAAAGCAGTCCAGGAAAGTTTGAGGAGGACCTGGATATTTGCATAATTTCAAATATCTCTCCTAAGATACTTATAAAAGACATTTATAAATTACAAAATACCAAACTTCACAGTGGAGAAGCCCAGCAGACACCACCTTAACCAAGGTTAACATCACCAGCAATAAGATAGCATTGACATCATGGACCCCATGATAAGATGCACTGTGATCACAAAATCGCTTCTGTGGCCTTCTTGGTACAAATGCATAGCTTCAATCTAATCATGAGGAAAAAGTAGGCAAACCCAGAATGAGGGATTCTGTGAAATAGTTGACTGGTAATTATCAGAAGTGCCACAGTCATAAGACCGGGAGAAACTAGGAACTGTCACCAATTGAAGGAGACTAAAGAGGCATAATAATTAAATGCAATGTGGAATCCTGGATCGTGTCCTGGAACAGAAAAGGGGCATTAAGAGGAAAACAGTTGAAATTTGAATAAGGTCTATAGTTTAGTTAAAAATATTCAGATATTAACATTAGGGGAAAGTGGAGGAAGGATATACATGAACTCTTTATGCTATTTTTTGCAAATTTTCTATCAGTCTAAAATGAGTTTAAAAAATAAGCATAGCAGAAAAATAAAGAAAAGGAAATGATGGGATTCAGAAACTCCAGCATCACACTAACCTATAGAAATATAGTGTGAGCCGTGAATATGAGTCACATATGTCATTTTAAATTTTCTAGGAGCAAGTTAAAGCAAAAAAATGACTGGTGAGATTAATTTTAGTAAGTCAACTCAGGATATCAAAAATATTATCATTTCAACATATAATCAATATAGAAAATTACTGAGATCTTTTATATTCTTTCTCACTCTAAGTCTTCAAGAGCCAGCCTCAATTCAGACTAGCTGCCTCTCCAGTTCTCAATAGACTCATGTGGCAAGTGGCTACCATGTTGAACAACACACATCTATCACCATCAAGACACATTCTGTTTGCATTATTTCTACTGCTTCCCATGAGTGTTTTGTTCTTTCCTACTATAGACTCCTCCTTCCTTTCCTCACTTATGAGCATTTATATGTTCCAGACATTATGCTATGCACAAAACTGACAAAAATTTCCAACTTCCTGGAGCTTCCATTCTTGAGGGAGCGATTGACATAAACAGTAGCTATAGTAAATAAGTAAATTATGCAGTAATTAGAAGATAGTAAGTGCTATGAAGTGAGGGTGTGAGGGGCACAGAGCTGAGTAAGGTGACTCAGATATGCTGGGGGTAGGAAAGCTAAAAGAGGCAAGACCTAAAATCAAACCCAGATCACCTATGGCTTCATTCTGGTACTTTCCATTCTTTAATTTCAACAGACAATTTTGAATGGAAGGAATAATGCGAAAGTAAAAACAATATTTTGCTTTGACTTATTTAGTACTTAATAAGGTCAAGTGCAGCTCCGTCATAGAGGGCAACACCTAACTACCATTTTCTTTTTTTTCTTTTTTTTTGCGGTACGCGGGCCTCTCGCTGTTGTGGCCTCTCCCGTTGCGGAGCACAGGCTCTGGACGCGCAGGCTCAGCGGCCGTGGCTCACGGGCCCAGCCTCTCTGCAGCATGTGGGATCTTCCCGGACCGGGGCACGAACCCGTGTCCCCTGAATCAGCAGGCGGACTCTTAACCACTGCGCCACCAGGGAAGGCCCTGACTGCAATTTTCAACATCTGGTTTAAAGGAGGTGATAGCATTCTGAACAGCCAGCCCTCCAGCTAACCGAAGCAGAAATATGGAGGAGCTGTCTTACAAGGACTAGGATATCTCAGCAGAAAACGGAGGGTTTTGAAATTATGCAGCCCACTGCAATTTCTTTTTTTTTTTTATTTTTGTGGTACGCGGGTCTGTCACTGTTGTGGCCTCTCCCGTTGCAGAGCACAGGCTCCGGACGCGCAGGCTCAGTGGCCATGGCTCACGGGCCCAGCCGCTCCGCGGCATGTGGGATCCTCCCGGACCGGGGCACGAACCCGTGTCCCCTGCATGGGCAGGCGGACTCTCAACCACTGCGCCACCAGGGGAGCCCTGCAATTTCTTGACATGAGTCCAGAAAGGTTTGATCAATGGGGTTTGATTCTTTCTTGCCCTGAAATTTGAATAATTACCTACAGCCTGGTGAATTTAACATATTTGAAAAATTGATTTCTTCTCTCTAGAGGTTTGTGAATTTTGTTTACTCTCCTTGTGATGGAGTATGAGATTCATTGTTTTTTTAAACTTTTGGTCAATAATAGTTACTCATTGAAATACCTTCCAATCGCAGTTCTTTCTGCTCTGGGATGTGAGAAAAGAGTGGCTGTCAGAAATGTGTACAAGGAATCCTGCAACCTCTGCTTTTCACAGTCTGAGATACCTTAAAGAAGTTAAAAGGAAAGAGGTGCAACAGAAAGAAAAAGAAAGAGAGAGAGAGAGAGGGAATTTGTCCTATGTTGTGTGTGTGTTTTTCCTGCATCCGGTTATGTGAGGTGCCTGTTGGAATGGAGAGTCTTGGACCTAGCCCCAGATCTCTAGATTCCAGATCTTTGGAAGATGGAGCCTGAGAATCTGTGTGTTTCATAAGGTTCCTAAGTGATTCTTCTGCCCACTGGGTATTGAGAACCGTAGATCCTGGTGCCAGAAAGGCCCAGATTTGAATCCTGATGCGTCTGCTCACTGGCTGGGGTGCTCAGAGGGTCTCTTCTAGGGAAGGGACACTGAACTGCCCCCCTGCGTGTAGGGTTCTCTGTCTATCAGACTTTGTAACAAGAAGACCAGGGAATTTGGATCCAGCATACTAACTCCCACTGTGCTGGGTCCAGCAGGAGAATTCTTCAGATCTCTTAATTGTGACATTTTAACAAACTATTCTGTTCCCATTTTTTAATGCAGCTGGCATAGAGGCTGCTTTTGTCCCTTTGTTTTGCTAAGGGGAATGCAGGCATTTGTTTCTGCTCCTTTTCTTTTTACTTGGATACATATAATGCACGTATTTATAGTCCAAGGAGGCAAGAAAGAGAACTAGGACAGACTTGTGTTTTCAAGGCCTGCCATGTGGACCTGGGCAGGGACACGTCAGGCCTCCAAAAGTGAGCCAGTAAGTTCTTTGTTTGCGCCCTGAGCATAGCCCTTTTATCATCTGTGGTCCCATCTAAATAGCTTTTCTTAAAGGATAAAGTATATTATCAGGGCCTAAGAAATAACTTGTAATTATGGGCTCTCGAATGGACTCAGGTACTGTTTAAAAGCACCAGATGAAAGAGAAACTTATGAGGATTGCTCTTTAACTAGGCCTTGGAGCCCTGGAGGAACTTACTTTTTATGTTACAGTCTCGTATTTTTACTTCATTTTTAAAATCACAAAAGTAATAGATGCCCATTGTACAATATTCAAATAATACAGATATATTAAGTGAAAAATGAAAGCTCCTGGGACTTCCCTGGCAGTCCAGTGGTTAAGACTGCGCTTCCACCGCAGAGGGCATGGGTTCAGTCGCTGGTCAGGGAACTAGGATCCTGCCGTGCAGCGCGGCCAAAAAAAATAAAAGCTACCACATACCAACCACTTCAATTCTATTCTCTGCTATTTTTCTAGACATATATAAACATATATGATTAACACACACACACACACACACACATACACACACACACACACGAGTAATTAGGACTCTTTAAAGTGCAAATGAGACCAGCCCAATTCAAAAAATTTTTGAGAAATAGGAGAAATCTCTTGGCTTACATAATCATACTTAATTGAGGTGAATTAGCTTCAAGAATGGCCAGATCCAGGGTGTCCAACAGGCTAGTCTTTCTTTCTCTCATCTCTCTCTCTCTCAGCGTGTCCTCTTTCTGTGCGTCTGCCTCATTTTCCCCCCTCACTTAGCTTTCTCCAGGTGTTGGGGAGGATAGCTATCTGCAGACCCAGATTTGCTCTAGATTCAAGACAAAATGATGCCCCATCTCCCTGCAAAAATGTGGACATCCTAATCCCCAGAACCTGTAAATATGTTGTCTTAACATGGCAAAGGAGAATTAAAACTGCAGATGGAATTAAAGTTGTTCATCAACTGACCTTTGAAGATGGAAGAGTGGGGCTGTGAGCCACGGAAGTGGATGCCTCTGGAAGCTGGAAAAGGCAAGGAAATGGATCCCCCCCGGCCCGCCTCGGATCCTCCAGAAGGGAGCACAGCTCTACTGACACTTTGAGACTTGCGTCATATTTCTGATCTACATAATCATAAGAGAATACATTTTCTGTTCTTTTAAGCCACTGAGTTTGTGCTAATTTGTTCTAGCAGCTGGAGAGACCTAATATAGGGCCCAAAAGGCAAGAGACTTTTTCTCCTCAAAATAAAAAGTTTTAAAAATCCTTGCAAGGCTTCTGACTAGCCTACCTTGGTTTTCAGCCAACCTCCATCCCTGTCACCATGGTCAACAGCATCAGGTACTCTAATTGTCTAGATCTGATTACTCTTTATGGCAGGGAAAGGGGATCAAGAGGTGTGATTGGCAGCCCTTCTCCTCAGAATCACATAACTGGCATGGGAACAGAGCATTTCCCCCAAAGGAGGATTGTGTGGGTTTGTTGTTCATAGTTTGCTTTTTAGAATGGGTTTGTGACATATATTTTGTTCTATAATTTGCTTAATTCTCTTTACAACATATTTTGGGGATATTTTCATTTCAATTTATAAAAATCCTACTTTGTTCTTTTTAGTAGCTGCCTGGTATTCCATTGGGTAGATGAACCAAACTCATTCAACCGTGTTTCCTGTTGATGGACATTTAGGATGTTTCCAATCTTTGCTTCCAAAGAAGACTGAACGTTGTGTCCTTCGATATATCTCTGTGCATGTCATAGGACTTGCTTTTGATTTTTTTCTCAACACTGGTAATGTGAGGGTGCAATGGAGAATAGAACAAGGATAGGCGTAGTGGATTGAATGGTGCCCCCCCCAACAAATATGTGCAAGTCTGAACCCTCAGTACTTGTGAATGTGACCTTATTTGGAAACAAGGTTGTTGCAGATGTAATTAAGTTAAGGGTCTTGAGATGAGATCATTCTAGATTTAGGGTGGGCCCTAAATCCAATGACAAGTGTCCTTATAAGTGCACAAAAAGAGAGCACACAGAGACACAGGGGAAGGCCATGTGAAGACGGAGGCTGAGATTGAAATGATGCCTCTAAAAGCCAAGGAATGCTAAGAATTACCAACAGCCACCAGAAGCTAGGGGAGAGACATGGTATAGACTCTCCCCCAGAGCCTCTAGAAGGAAACAGCCCTGCTGACACCTGACTTCTGATTTCTGGCCCTCAGAATTGTGACAGAATAAATTTCTGTTATTTTAAGCCACCCAGTTAATGGCAATTTGTTATGGCAGCCCTAGGAAACTAAAACACAGGTTGTGAAAGCAACTGGTTCTCCTGCCCTCCTTCGTTTGGCTAGTGGCCAGCTGTCAATCATCTGGGAAGACAGAGGAATGTTAGGTCAGATCCCAAAAGCCATATAGCACACAGGAGTCATTTCAGTGTCCATTTCTGTGAATGTGCTTTGTGATTTTTATCTTCTAGTGCCATTTTGTTTAAACAAATGATGAAATTAGTTTATACCTCAGAGTCAGCTCCCAGTGGATATATGGAAGAGAGGCAGACCCAGTGTTAAATGAGTGGCAAAGCAAAGTGAAGGCTTATGCAGAATCCTCTCTGGTGATCTATAGCATCATAGATTTTTAGTGGTTGTGCATAAGAGGAATGAATAGATAGACAAAGGAAGGAGGGAAGGAAGGAAGGAAGGGATGGAGGGAGGGAGGGAGGGAGGAAGGAAGCGGGGGGAAGGAGGAAAAAAGACAGATAAAGTAGACCATGATATGACCAGTGGAGACCTTTGAATGCCCCCTTTCGATCAATGCCGTGTAGGGCATTAAGCCCTTTATATTTAATTCACGAACAGCTGAAAATGCTCAGAACGTGCTTGGTATCCACTACGATGACACAAGCTGGCCATGCCTCCACTCTCACCACCCTCACTGTTTCAAGTCAAATATTGAAATGCAGTGAACAGTATCCCAAGCTGAGAGCTAGGAATCTGATTCTTTTTGATCAGTAAAGCACTAAAAACAAAACCAAAAAAAAAGGCAATAACGCATACAGGTATAATCACAGTACACACGTATTTTACTGCATTGGACTTTTTCTCATCCGACTTCTGACATGTGTGAATTACCGTTGGGCCAGGAAGCTCATACTTGATAATTGGCAGCTGTATTTTAACTGCAGGCTTGAAAGTTTTGGGGGGAAAAAAAAAAAGAGCAGATGTTGAGATGCCTATTTTGGGGATGTGTAGTGTATCACTGCCTGTCCTTAAACATGCTGAAGGAGACAGAGTAAGTCATGGAAAATCATGGAAAATGGAGCAAAACTCTAAGAAATCTCTGCTTATGGTAACTGCTGGACCGTAGTATAATGCCTGCCTTTGGCTTTCGGCTTTTCAGCACACACATGGCCTTGGCTTCTGCTGCTCCCTCTTCTGGATTTTCCTCCCCTCATCAAGGCCCATTGCAAAATCTACCTCTCGTCTTCCTACCCTGGATAGAACTTCAAGGGAACACATCACAGATCTTATTAAATTGGAATAATTGATATTTATTGTAGGATAAAGCCACTGGGGACCAGTAATTGAGTGAGAATGTGAACCAGTGTTAATAAGAATTGGGGGGCTTCCCTGGTGGCACAGTGGTTAAGAATCCACCTGCCAATGCAGGGGACACGGGTTTGATCCCTGGTCTGGGAAGATCCCACATGCCGCGGAGCAACTAAGCCCGTGCGCCACAACTATTGAGCCTGCGCTCTAGAGCCCGCGAGCCACAACTACTGAGCCCGCAAGCCACAACTACTGAGCCCACGAGCCACAACTACCGAAGCCCGTGAGCCTAGAGCCCATGCTCCACAACAAGAGAAGGCACTGCAATGAGAAGCCCGCGCACCACAGCAAAGAGTAGCCCCTGCTCCAGCAACTAGAGAATGCCCGCGTGCAGCAATGAAGACCCAACACAGCCAAAAATAAATATAATAAATTTATTTAAAAAAAAATAAGAATTGGACCAACCAAGAACTGCAGAGTCCCAAATGACATTTTTCTATTTCAACATTTCCTAGAACTCCTGATGAATAACCTTGTGCTTTTAGGATGACTTGCTCTTTTGATAGCCTCTGATGTGCTTGTTTTCTCAGTGCATTTAAATTGGGTCATGGGGCAGGAGCCAGCAGTGCTCTAAAGCTTCCCCCAAGAACATGGGTCTGTGATGTGTGTTTAATGTTTTCCCTGTAACAGAGATAAATGTCGTCGGTAATTCTGATTGGCAGGCCCAATGTTTAAGGCTTTTGGAATTATCTGAGTCGCAGGGTCGCAGGAATCGTTCTGCATTCAAATATTTACAAGGCATAATTAAATGGATTAATGATGTGGGGTTCTAGAAACAATATGGTGGTGTTAAATTTTCCAGCAGCTTTCTACTAGTTTCATCATTCCTTTATCCCCCCTTGTCTTTCTTTTCCATTTATGATTTTTGCTTTCAACCCTCAAAACCTCTGTGAACTTCTGGTATCTCAGACTTTGCACTGAATTTCTCACTTGGCCCCTCTTGTTACTGCCTCTCAGTATCCAAAGGCCCGAGAGAGTGGCATGGACATATATACACTACCCCTTGTGCTTCTTAGATTAAATCCTCCACTCTTGTCATTCCTCCTCGCTTTGCTTAATTAGATAACATCTGATACAGCTTTGAAGATGTGAGGTGCTGTCCCAGCGCTAAGTGGGATGGTTCTAATTATTATCTTGAAGCCTCGCATCACCGTATTCTCCTTCTTCCCTCTCATTCTTTTCTGTCTCTTAGTCATCTGGGTATGAATAATGAACACAATGTTTCCTTAAATGGAAGAATGGAAATATAGTTGAGTTCTTTTTCCCAGGTTGCCTGTTAGCAGAAATGGAGGCATATCCATGTGCTTTTGGCCTGGGAAAACGAAAAGGGAAGATTGAGACACTAGAATGTGTATTGTGAATGATCACAGTCTTAGAGATTTTTTAAATCACTTCTGTTTTTATTACCAAACCAACAAAAAATTGTTGTAGAGAATTTGGATAATTCAGAAAAACACACAGTTGAGAAGACATATGACATGTGTTTTCATCTTCCAAATTTTGTGTATATAGTATATACTAGCGTCATATTAATCTATTTTCACACACAAAATAGGGTCAACCTGAACATAAGCATAAGTTTTCTAACTTATGCTTAAACTTAATGCACTGTGAACATTTAAATTACATATTCTTCTCATCATCATGACCACAGGCCCCCCTCTTATACAGATGGACCACAACTTATTTAACCAGTTCCCACAGGTGAACAATTAGTTGGTTTCCAATCAACAACTAGTCCAGCAATTAATTGGACTAAAATAAACAATGCTGCAATCAGCATCCTTTATACATAGCCAGCATAGTTTTTTTAAAAATTATTTCTTCAACAAAAATTTCTGAAATTAGATTTGCTGTTCAAAGGATATAAAAGTTTCGTAAGCATTGGCTATTTAGAAAGACACCCAGAAAGTGGTACTAACTCAAGCTGCCCATCTTGGGTGGGTTAGAAAAGGACACCCCATGTCAGAGTGTCTCTTTCCTGGTCTTTCCTTAGCTTAGACATCTAACGCTGGATTGGTCTTCTTTCTGGATGAACATGCTTTGGAAATATCACTTGGATTCTTAGAATGGTTCTAAAGAACGGTCCAGGGCTCCTCATGACTCATCAGCAAGGTCCTGTATCCCTAGGACATCAGTTGTATCAGAGGCAAATTCATGTTTAAAGAACCGCCGACTGGAAACAGTTACACTGGTTTTATGCCAAATCAGAAGAGAAATTGTAAAGGAAGAAGGAATATTAAGCTTAGTGACCACCTATACAGTGCTGACATTGTTTTCTCTTAACAATCTTATAAGATAGTGAAGCTTCACCTTCATTTTGTAGTTGAACTAGATTCAAATCCATCTCTACCTGATGCCAAAGACCATGGTCTTTACTCCCCTCTATAACTCAGTTTTGTAGTTTAACTACTCAGAACAGAGTTCCAAAAGCCATGAAGAGTCTGCCTCTCACTTAGCTCTATGTTCTGTCAATTTTTTCTTTCTCTTTAAATATCAATTTGGTTGGCTTTCCAAGTGTTAGAAAGCAACATTTCTCTTGTTTTACTTGTAGGTCATATTTTCACTAGAATCCTTGATGTATTATTCTTTTTTCTCTTTGCCTAAAAAATGTAATATAAATTCATGAAGGCTTTGAATAGTGTTATATATGGGATGTCATTTAACCTGCCTTGCAAAGTCTGTTTATCAAAGCAAGAACTACTTGTTGGAGGATGTTAACGTCCTGAGTCAAAGGAAAAATAAACTGTGGGCTTTAGAGTGATCTTTCTACATATGTATTGACTGAATGCTTAAGGAGAATTCTGACATCTCTAGCCAAAGATGGTTTAGGAACCAAACAGTGAACTAGACAAGCTTGTATCCATAAACTGAGGACTCTAGCAAAGATGAGGACAGTATAGCATAGGGGTTATCAGCACAGATTGAAAGCTTTGGAACTGATCTTACCTCTAAGTCTCATTTTCCTTTTCCGTGTAATGGGGATAGTAAGGTTTACTTGGAGAATCATCCTAATGGTTAAATGAGTTCATGTGCTTTCAGGTGCTTAGTAGGGTGAGATCAAACCTGAGTTTGATCTCAGTGGATGATCATGGAGGAAAAGATATTTTAAGAAACAGAAAAAAATCATACACTAAGTGAATCTGTACTGGAAAAGCATTAAAGGGATGTAAAAACTGCCTCTCCTAATGTAGACATCAAGGATATAGCATCCCTTTTTCTTTATTATAGAAAAGAAGTACTGTGAAGAACCCAGAGTTACTTCATAAACTTAATTTATTTAATTACAGGAGAAATTCTTCACTTCTTTTGGAACCTTGTTCCTTCCTCCCCCCACCCAATTTGAGAATCTGATGAAGCTTTGAATTCTCCATAGAAACGTGCACATTCACATCATATTTTGCAACTTTGGGGGCACCAATCTATTCCAGGTTAAAATTACCCCCAAACATAGAGGTTGTAGACACATTTTCATTTATCTGAACACGGTCAGAAGGGAGAGGGCTCTAGCTGGGAATACCCGACGCCAAAGCCAGAGATTCTAATCATTGCTGTATGCTGGATACATTCTGTGCTCTTGAGCACTCATAATGTAGAAAAGAAGACAAATAGGGAAATGAATGAGCACAGTGCAATGTGGCAAGAGTGACAATATGCACATATACTGAAAGGAATGATTTCATGATGCAGATTGAGGAGGGAGGGCTGCAAACAATATGATTTCACAAGTGCAGCAGTGATCCCAGGGTCTTTCAGAATCTTCGGAGATTCTGTGAACCATGTGGCATGTATTTCATCAAAATCAAAGTCCCAGATTACAGGTAACTCAAAGAATCACCCATGTCCTCTCCCACTAAGTCCATCCTCCTTCTCTATATGAGAGAAATGGAACAGGGGATATGGAAGGATGGAAACTTATCAGGAGACATACCTTCATCTTTGATTGATAAGTTTTATCTCACCTATATTATTCTATAATGTCTGGAATACCCACACCTTGAAATTCCTGAATTCTTGATTCGAAATATCTGGAGGAGGGAACAGACACACCACTTCACCTTGCACACACAACCTTGTTTATGGAGGACTCTAGCTGTGTCCCAGGCCTGGAGGCCTGCTTGCTCAGCAAAGGGCTCTAACATGGACAAACAAGAAAAGGAAGGTACTAAGGAAATGCCCTGGCCATTCAGTGATGTTCAAGTGAGCATGGGAGCAAAATTAGAGCAATTCTCTACTTTCAAGTGTATTGCTAACTCCATTTGCAGTAGCCCATCACTACTAAGTATTTCCCTTTAGACACACCTAAATTCAAATCATAGCCCTACCACCTGCCAGCCTCGGACAAGTGACCTAGCCTCTCTGAATACTGAGTTAACATGTACTGAATGCCACCTGTATCTGTGGTCCTGTCCTAAGTGTTTTACATGTGTGGACTCGGCCCACCCTCAAAACAACTTTGTGAAGAAGGAATTATTACTATTACCATTGAATATTGCTCAGGATCACACAGCAAGTGGGCAGAGCTGGAAATGGAGCCCAAGCTACTCAGCCCCAAGGCTGGAACCCTCACTCCCAAGTCCATGGTGCCTCCAAGTGCCACAGGTCAATTTCAGCATTTGTGATACAGGGACGATGCTGACCATTCTTCAGAGTAGTGGTTGGGTTAAACAAGACTGGTTTTGTCAATCGTTGAATACTAGGGTCCCCGACCATAAAGGGAATCCTTCTGGGAGAATCCATAGGCGTGGGAGAAATCAGGTTGGCCACAGAAAGTCACACACCACCGACCACAGCAAGCCAACCCACTGTCTATATCAACAATGCTTTTTATCTGTTCTCTTTTTTTCATCTCGCCACCTTCTGTTTTCTGCACTACTCCCAAGTGACTATTCAAATAGATGAAACTGATAGCATTTCATTTCCTTGTGGTCTTCATTCCTGGCTACCGTGATCCTTCTTAGTGAACAAATGACTTGGCTTTTCTGAAACTGTCTGGGTTGATATGTTTCGTTTCAATTGCAATATGTTCTTTCAAAGGTGAATGATCAGAAACCATTGTCGGAAAGTCAAGAATGCACTCAGAGTCCAAGAGCCAATACAGTTTTGTTTGTTGCTTTAATTACTGTGTAGATGTGCTTAGGTTGGTTGGATTGCTGTTCTTGTTGAAGAGAATTGAAGGCACATAGCTAACCCTTCAGTAAATGTTTTTGAGCCCTACTTTTGTGTGTAATGCAGGGCTAGCACTAAGCAAAGAGAAAGGGACTTCCAGAGATCTCAGACCTGGACCTAGTCTTTCGAGTGGGGCAGGGGGTAGGGGGTACATAACAGGCTGGAGAGATAAATAAGACAAAGAGAGCTACTGTCCATTAGAAGGGTAAAGGAATAGGCTGTGGTGCTTTACAGAGGAGAGAGATTGCATCCATCTGGAATGATCACGGAAGGCTTCCTGAAGGTGGTGGCAACTGAATAGAACTTTGAAGGACATAGAGAATCTAGACTAGGATATGGTAAACCAGAAAGGGTGAAGGACATTCCAGCTATGCAGAATGTATCTGGAGAGTAGCATATGATAAAGAGACTTTATGCAGGAGGTTAATTTTTATAAAGAAAAAAGACCTCATTTGCTGGGGTAATAAATAGGGAATGAATCAAATTAACATCTCTGACTTCATTTCTTACCATTCTCCCCTGTTCCACAATTCCTCCAATACAATACTGCCTCAGGGCCTTTGCACTTGCTGTTCCCTCTGATCCGAACACTTTTCACAGATCTTTGCAGTCACTGACTATAACAAAATACATGTTTGTTTCAAAGCACTTTACATACAGTCTTGTTTAATATTCTATGCCTGGCACAGGGAGTCTCACATCTAGTGTGTTCCTATTCCCTGCCCACGCATGTATCTATATCACTTCAAAATACTAGTTTTTATGCAAGCCTAGAAAATCGAAATTCTTGATTTCTCCTTCTGTGAAAATGGAGGTGAAAATGCTTACTTCCCTTGAAGCAGTGGTTCTCAACCTGAAGCACATTAGAATCACCCGTGGACCTTTTGAAACCACAGATGCCCAGGTCTTACACCAGACCAGTTAAGCCCAAACCTCTGCAGCTGAGACCCAGGCAGTATCGGTATCTTGACAAAACTCTCCACATGGTTTTGGTGGACAGCCCTCACTGAGAACCTCTGCTTTAGAAGGAGAAGTCAAGGGCAGTGGCCTTTCCTGATGATACTTCTCTTCCCTGCGCGCTCTGGCAGGGTGGGGTCAGTAGCAGGATCCATAGCAGAGAGACACAGTCCGGAAGGCAGAAGCAGTACACGTTTCCTTCCTTCCACCGAGGATAAAGGTGTGTCTCCTGTGCGCCTGGCACTGTCCAAAAGGGACGAAGAGTGTAGGGAACCAGAGAGAAGGCAATGAACCCTTTGGGTCCCCGGAAATGCTCCCATCTCTTGGAGACAAGACTGCTGACTGCAGGGTTTGGTCATGAACCAAGAACGATGTTCCAGTTAGGAGGCCGAAGGAGACTTCCCTGAGATCTTCACTGAACGAAAGGCGTTATTTCCCAGAGTGCAGTGGCATGTTCTAGAATCTCTGTCCCTTTATGAATCAGTCATTGCCTTAGTCCGTGAGGCTTGACGTGCTGTTGTTCTTGCTTCTGTCTCTGACCTCATTTCCTGGTGCTCTTCCCTCCCTCAGTACCCTGCAGCCGCACTCCCCTCCTCCAGGACTTGAGATAAAATCCGCCTCCACAGAGGCCTTGAGATACCACCAAGAGCGATTCCCTTCTCGGGACCATGATGTCTGCTCTTCCCTGGGCTCTTTAAGCCTCTGCTTCCATATAGTTGCCTGATTTGCTCTTCCCGGTCTCTGCTCAAATATCACCTCCTCAGAGAGGCCCTTCCTGACCTCTTTATCTAAATAGTGCCCTACTTCCTCTCCATCTCTTTGCTCTGCTTCACTTGCCTTATAGCTTTTATTGTGGTATATTTCCTGTTGGGTGGTTCATTTTCCATTTTCCCTGATAGAGTGTAAGCCCAAAGAGCTGGGACTTGTTCACTGCTGTATCCCAGCTCCTAGCACAGTGCCCAGTACAGAGTGAATGCACAATAAATGTTTGTCATATGAATGAATTCAATAAGGTTTTATTCTGATTGTATTCATACGTATATTTATTTTCTATTAAAGGCAAGTGATACTAGACTTTTAATTCGAGGTAAATGGTCTACTTTTTTTTTTTTTTTTTTTTTTTTTTGCGGTATGCGGGCCTCTCACTGTTGCGGCCTCTCCCGCTGCGGAGAACAGGCTCCGGACACGCAGGCTCAGCAGCCATGGCTCACGGGCCCAGCCGCTCCGCGGCATGCGGGATCTTCCCAGACCGGGGCACGAACCCATGTCCCCTGCATCGGCAGGCGGACTCCCAACCACTGCGCCACCAGGGAAGCCCTGGTCTACTTTTTAAATGAGTTAGTGTCAGGAAAAGAGGAATCAATTTAAAGAAAGATATTAAGTAAGTGGAGGCATAAGTGATCCACAGATGTGATATGACTCATGAGAGTGATGCGAATGACCGGCATTTGGGAAACACTGGTCTAGAAGCAGATCGGCAAACAAAGAAAGAAGCACAAGCCTAGAAGTAAGGGGAATATCATCTAGTCATCCAAATCAGGATGCTGAATGATAAACTTGGCCTACCTGCAACCGCAGTTTCTTACAGTGTTGAGGTCCAATTCATCTGGCATTTGCTGAACATCAGCTATGAGCTCAGTGTGACTGGGGGGTAAGTGAGATATAGCATCCAATCCCATTTTCAAAGGTGAACCTCGGAGATAGCCATGGGCCCTATGACAGTAGAAATCAAAATGTGATCAATGCTATAGGAAAGGTCCAAAGAGACCACAGAAGGGTAGCATTTGTTTCTCTGGAGGTAATCAGGAAACCCTTCTCTGAAGAGGAGAAATTTGCATGGGACCTTGAAGAACGGGTAAGATTTCAATAGGCAGAAATGGGGGCCAAACCAAGGCATTCTGGACAGAGGGAACACCAGGCAGAATAACAGCAAATAATATATGGAAATGAGCTCACAGGGCACAGTGAAAAAAAATATCTATGGGGGGCTGCTTGGAGAGGCCTGACCAGGCGGGGCTTGGGTCAGCAGTGCTGGCCGGGGTTTGCTGTTGAGGCCGGGTCTCCGCCACTGGGCCCGGGAAGATGGTGCTGGGTGGTTGCCCGGTGAGTGAGTTACTTCTCTGCGGCCAGGAGGCTTTGCTGATGGGGAATCTCCTTCTGCTGCATTGTGTCTCTCGGAGCCACTGGCACAACACTACCACCGAGCCCGAGCCCACATCCGCTGGCGCTACCCACCCGGAGGGCGCCACCTGCTCTGTGAGCTAGGGCTATGGCCACCCCACTCTCCAGTCATCCCTTGCTCTTACCTACCCGATGAATTTATAGTGTGAAGACCCAGCGGACCATGTTGGAAATGCAACGGCTTCCCAGGAACTTGGTTATGGCTGTCTCAAGTTCGGTGGCCAGGCCTACAGTGGTGTGGAGCACACCTCCGTCCAGTGCCGCGCCCTGGACGGAATCGAATGTGCCAGTCCTAGGACCTTCCTACGAGAGAATAAACCTTGTATAAAGTGTACTGGACAGTACTTCCTAAGCACTTTGCTCTACTCCTTCTTCCTGGGGTGTTTTGGAGTAGATCGTTTCTGTCTGGGACACGCTGACACAGCAGTAGGGAAGCTCTTGACACTTGGAGGACTTGGGATTTGGTAGTTTGTTGACCTTATTTTGCTTATTACTGGAGGGCTGACGCCAAGTGACAGCAGCAATTAGTGCACAGTTTACTAAAAAGAGTTGCTGCCGTGGCCCAGAGAGGCAAGTCTCCTGAATTCACCTCTACAGGCTCAGAACTCTTCCTTGTTATCAGACCTGACCATTACCTCCCTCTTTGGAGGGAATGGCTTTGGCGGGGGAGGTTTCTTTGGACTGTGGATTTTCAACCCAAACTTTACTTTGCAGACTAGAAATGACAAGCAAACAGTATTGTGGGTATCAAGTTTGTACCTTTCCTCATGTACAAAAAATATAAAGGATAGTGATTAACTTATAAGCTGCAGAAGGGTTTCCATAGTCTTTATTTCTGTGCACTGCTGTATAATCAATCCTTTGGAGCAAGTGGACCCAACAGGATAAGTAAAGTGAATATTTTTAGCCTTGTGCCTTTTGTGACTGAGTCCTCATGAGGTGAAGATCGGAAGCTGAACCAATGAAAATCTTCAGCAGAAGTAGAAACGGCGATGGATTTTAATACACAAGGAAATTCTGACTTTCTGAATTTAAATTGCAGAATAAATGTTGCCAACCTGGAATGCTCGTTTGGGTGTTTTCAGTAGGTAGAGTGAAACTCAAAATTATATTCGTTGTGCTTAAAGCTAAGCATTTGAACTGAGCCTGTTAATAAACCCTATTGTTTCATCATTATTATGTCCGAGAGGGAATATATCCAGTACAGTAATTTCCTCTTTCCAATTATGTTTTGGGTAGCTGAACATGGCTGAGTTCAGCTATCCTCTTGGCAGACTTTTCCTACCAAAAAAGTAGTATTTACCAGTTTAGAGAGTCCATGCTGTAGACTGGTAAAAAAGAAAACAAGATTTCATACCAGTAACTATAAATCTGTTCTTCATGATTGGGTAAGAAAATATGAGGGGCCTCGTGCCCTTGGAAAGAAAAGCAGACTCTTCCTTAAAGGATATTACTACTTACTGCTGGGTAAAGTTAGGATGTGATTCGGAGGGCAAAGAGAAACTGAACACATTCTGTCAAAATAAGCATGGTACCAGAATCTCTCAGTGTGGGTTACAGCAGTCAGTCATAGGGAAAGAGACAGCCAAGGTTTTGAGTTCCCAAATCACTGGGAATAAAAGAAAATGTTCTGAATTATAAGTGTTTTTTTTTTTTTTAAGAAGATGTTGGGGGTAGGAGTTTATTAATTTATTTATTTATTTTTGCTGTGTTGAGTCTTTGTTTCTGTGCGAGGGCTTTCTCTAGTTGTGGCAAACGGGGGCCACTCTTCATCGCAGTGCGCGGGCCTCTCACTATCGCGTCCTCTCTTGTTGCGGAGCACAGACTCCAGACGTACAGGCTCAGTAGTTGTGGCTCACGGGCCTAGTTGCTCCGCGGCATGTGAGATCCTCCCAGATCAGGGCTCGAACCCGTGTCCCCTCCATTAGCAGGCAGATTCTCAACCACTGCGCCACCAGGGAAGCCCCACTATAAGTGGTTTTTAAAACTTAGTTCCCATCCCTTGCAATCTGAGTTGAAAAGAACTGTTAAATATAAGGTAAAAATGGGGTTTGGAAGGTAAATCAAACTAAGAGCATGCTATTTGGGCAACTTATAAATTCTAGAAACAATCAAAGTAGAACTGCTCAAAGTTTAGTCTCATAATAATTGACATAAAGACCAAGAATCCCATTTAAAATCACCCTGAATATGCTCTGTCATTATGAAGCAGTTTTCCTAAGAATTTCAGCTTTATTAACCCTGATTAATATGACCACTGTTCTTATGGTATTAAATGGTGGCAATTATGTAAAAGTTAAAAAAGATTTTTCTGTTTTGTCCTGAAAGTTCTGTACCACATTGACCTAAACCTTCTTTATAACAGTAATAATTGATGGATTCTTACTTATAATCTCTATACTCTAAGGCAGTATATTTTAAATTGTTGTGGATCATGAAGAAACTGGACCTTCTCCCCAGAAAAATGAACAGAAACATGAAATTTTGCATAGAACTTAAGAGGGTTCAAGGATGCCCCTTTTTAAAAAGAAAAAGAAAAAAAAAAACTTGTAAGAAAAATCTGGAAAACAAACTAAAATTGAAATCTTACCCCAAATAAGATACTACTTTAAAACCACAAATCCTGCTTCATCTCACAAGTTAAAAAAAAAAAAAAAAAAAATCTCCTTAAGGATATTCACAAACCCCATAAAAAGCTATTTTCTTTTAAAAATAAAAAATAAAAAATCATTAATTGTTAATGTTTCCAGGAGAAAGAGCTTGGGTAAAGAGGTAAAAGTCTGTAAGTTATTAAATTTTCTATTTTATAGAAGAAGCCCTTCTCACAGAAAAGGTGATGGGGATCAGAGTTGTTTCCACTGCTAGGCAACAGCCTGAGAATCTTTATATTCCTCTGTGATGATCCGCATTTTTCAGTTTCAGTGTGGCTTCTAGGTGATGCCCATCCTCTGTAGTCACAAACCCTGGCCAGATGTGATACAACCTGAAAAACTATTTGAATAAAGGAATATTTTTTTAAATGGGAAAAAAAATATCTATGGACTTCAGTGGAAAACCCATGTAGCACTTGCAATCTGCCTGCTTTCGTGTCTCTTTGTATAACTGATGGCAGATGCATCACCCAAAAGGCATTTCAGGCGATTGTGTCCATGTCCTCACAGAGAGGAGCTTCAGGAAGACATCTCTACTTCTAAATAACAACCTCAAATCCACTCTTTATTTCTGAAAAGAAAATACCTGGGAAACCCCATCCTGTCATTTCCATTGTTATTGCACAGGCAGTGATCAACCACTGCCCTAGATTTGCATTAAAGGGATGCCTGTCCTTGATAAAAAAAAAACTCCAGAGAATGGGGGCATTACTTGCCAGAACCCTGAGAAGCTCTGTGGACCAGGAGCTGCTCTTCATCAGTGCCAGGAATACAGATAAATCTACCCTTGGAACTACCCGGAGTCCACCCCGAGCAAAAAGCCTCTTAATGAAGCCCTTCCTCTCAAGAGGAAAAGAATCCTTGAAAAGAGATGTCCTCTGGTAGCCAAATGCATAAGGCTTCCTGCTCCCTCTCCCCAGCAACCCCCTGATGGGTAATTAATGTCTTTTGCATGGCTTTATCCTGCTCCTTTGCCATACCACGCCCCCCATGTGTCAAGCCCATGACCTTGGTGATCATTTTTAAAAGTTAGTATGATTTAATCTGGCACTTTATCTTCCCATTGTGCTTCAGAGTTAGCATCCTACTTAATTTTATCCAAGGCCTTTGTCTTGAGTTACAGCATGGAACAGAAGATTCTAGGGAGGACGTTATATTAAATAATGCATAGAGAAATGAACCGTTCTTCCTAGTGGTTCAGGAGCTCATGCTGGTTCCTAGCTCTTCCCACATGCTAATACCTCATTTTGAGAAAACTTCCACTTCGAAGAATACTACAGGAGAGAAATCTCTCTTTCTCTCTCTGTCTCTGTCTTTCTCTCTGTGTGTGTCTGTTTCTCTCTCAATTAAAAAGCAACCCATGAATTGAACCTCTCTGTTAATCTCCCTTTGTCATTAACATTTCATTTTAAACCAACGTGCCCTTCACAGAATGTTAATGGCTGTTACACAACCTGAATTTGGAGTCAAATAAACTTTACGGAAAACTGAGTTAAACCAAGCTAAGTAGGTATATTTACCGAGGTCATAGAATGAAGCCTTTAATAGGTGGCTGTACACTATTAATCTTCAAGAAGGCTGTGTAATTTGCAGCATTTCCCAAAGTGAGTGTTTCCATGGAACCCTTTTTTGATGGAGTATCTGGAGAGACATGGGTTCATCAGCTAAGTGTTAAACTAGCAAAAAGAGGCCTATGTCGGCAACAGATGCTCAGATTTCCCCCTGAGATTCCAACTCCCTGCACAGCTACGATTGTTGCCTGAAAAACCACTAGGTAGGCCAAGTCGTGGGAATTGTGTTGAACTGGGAAGAGAGGTGGGAATATTCCCTGCAGTTTCCAATCTAGCTTCCCTCCAATCTTCTCATCTGTGTAATGGGGTAATAAATACGTACCTTGAATTGCTAATAGACTTGTCTAATTTGGAATAATATCAGTAAAAACACTCAGCTAAGTAGCAGATGCAAAGGATACATTGAGTAAATAGTCGCTGGTATGCCAAGGTCCTCTAGGGGCTGCTTCTCAAATTTTACTATCTATGCAATCTCACAGGAGCTTGTTACAATGCACATCCTGATTTGGGTCTGGGATGGGGACCAATATTCTCTGAACTTATTCTCCTAGTTTAAGGACTGTACTTTGAGAAGCAAGCATCTCAGAGATACAAAAGGAAGTGAACAGTCTCAACTTTTTAAAGAGTTATAATATATGGAGGGAACCTAGACATGCAGTCAGCTAGCTGAATGGCCAGCAGAGTGCTGGTACAAACAGTCCACTTTGGAGGGCAGTGTTACTCTTGCTCACTCAGGATTGATGGGGGAGTTTTCCCTTTGAACTGCCTTTGAATGATGAGTAGACTTTGAGCAGACCCGGCGTCCTGGGTTCTGGCTGTGCCAGGAAGGCAGCACACTCCCAGAAGTGGGAAAGCATATGGGAAACTTAGGAGATGCTCAGGGGGCGTAGAACAAAAGACACGGTTTGGAGGAGGAGGTATGTATAAAGTGGACCACTGACCTGGATGTCTGAGTCTCAGGTATCAAGAAAATACAATCTAGGAGAGTTTTAAGCAAATGTATGAGTTTCCCAGAGCTGCCGTAACAAAGTACCACAAACTGCATGGCTTAAAACAACAGATATTTATTATCTCATAGTTCTGAAGTCTAGAAGTCTGAGACCAAAGTGTCAACAGGGCCAGGCTCCCTCTGAAACCTGCAGGGGAACCATTCCTGGCCTCTTCCTGGATCCTGGAGGTTTGCTGGCAGTCCTTGGCATTTCCTGGCTTAGTCGTCACATGGCGTTCTCCCTGTGTCTCTGTCTTCACGAGGCCATCTTCTTGTAAGGGTACGAATCATATTGGATCAGGGGCCCATCCTACTCCAGCATGGCATCATTTTAATTAATTACATCTGCAGTGACCCTCTTTCCAAATAAGGTCACAGTCTGAGGTACTGGGAATTAAGAATTCAGCATATCTTTTATGGAGGACTCAATTCAACGCATAACAGCAAATATGTATGCCCCCTTTGGGCCCCAGAAATCTCCTCTGCCCTATAGGATAAACTTCAGAAATGACTTTTTCCCACTGGGAAAAATGAAGGACCACAGCGCTGAAGACCTCTGCCTTCTCTATCTACACCCCTTCCCAAGTATGAAAGATCGTCAGGACATCCCATTGGTCACTGAACTAAGCTGGAAATTCAGGACACTGAGGCTGGGGAAATCAGGGTAGCATTAGAATTCCCACTGAAGCCTTCTTTCCTCTTTTATGCCGACTTCCATAGGAATGTTATGTCGTTCCCAAGGAGCTTCTGGGAGTGTGAGACCCAGAAGCACCATCCCTAATGTGTTCACACAGCAGAGTTCAATAAAATAATGACGTACAAAGTCTTTCTTCCTAAACTTGGTAAGAAGCAGTGGCCTTCCATTTTTTCCCTTTGCTCTTGTCCAATAGAAGACTAATGTAAACACTGTCCACAATGTGAATTTTGTAGGTAGGTGAAAGGCGGCACTGGGCTACTTATTTTATCAAATTTAATTGGAAAATTAAATTTAAAATTTATTTATTTATTTAATTAAAATAAATTTTAATTAAATTTAAAAATTAAATCTTGGAAAAATGGGAACTTTTTTTTTTTTTTGGTACGCGGGCCTCTCACTGTTGTGGCCTCTCCCGTTGCGGAGCACAGGCTCCGGACGCACAGGCTCAGCAGCCATGGCTCACGGGCCCAGCTGCTCCACGGCATGTGGGATCTTCCCGGACCGGCGCACGAACCCGCGTCCCCTGCATCGGCAGGCGGACTCTCAACCGCTGCGCCACCAGGGAAGCCCAAAATGGGAACTTTTTTAAAGAAGAAGTGGCTTTCTGTCTTTCAGTTATATACTCTCTGGCTAGATAGATGAATTCGTTGTCACCTAGGTACACAACAGCCAAATAACACTGCCTCCTAATGTCTTCAAGGTTAGCAGCATGAAAGGAGCATTTCACGCAAAACCCCTGCCAGTGTGACCGGGAACAGTAATAAGTTTTTCAAGCCCGTTCTGTCAGACCAATTGTCCATCCCAGATTTATTCAGAGCATCCTTTCTCTGTTAAAATGGAGAAGAACGTTGGCCATATTATGTGGACAGAAGAAAGGAAGATGTGGAAATAAAAGGATGTGAAAGGAATATCTGTTTTCAAGGCAGCTGAAAACGAGTTGCAGGCTTGGTGTAGCCGCTGTTCCCATTTGAAGAAAAGAAGCCCACGTGGCTACTTGGAGGTGGTAGTTAATTTTAAACCATATTTAAAGACTGCTGAGAAACACATTGGCCCCAATTCAGACCACGGTCAGTTGTCTCTTGGTCCCACTGACTAGAATGATGCAAACACCAGGCCCCAGACATATTAGGCAGAGACAAGGTTTGACACCCTTATGTTCTCAGTCCTGTCCTAAGCAATTTAGTACATTGGCCAAGAAGGCATAAACCTTGGAAACTGTAATATGGCATGCTAAGAGAAAATAAATGATCTTCTGCAGGCCAGGCTTAATTTTGCAAACTCCATTTCCTGGAGGTAATTGGCCACTGGACACTTACAGGAGGATTAGTCGGCTGGAGGTTTCACCTCCTCCCCTGAAATCTTCCCCAGTCCTTCCAGCCTGAATTAATATTCCCTCCTTTGGGCTCTTTTAGCACTTGATCTGTACGTCAGTTGTAGCTCTTATCACAGTCTCTGTTGGCATTACCACTATTTCTGTGTGTCTTATCTCCCCTACTAGACTCTAGGCTCTCTAAGGGACAAGACTCAGTCCTAGTCATTTTTGTATTTCTAGCATCTAGGACAGGGCAAGTATGCCCTCATTAGATATTTATTGAAAAACTGAAGGATGGAGGGGAAAGGAGGATTTTGTGGGTTTCTCCATCATTATCAAACATCACTTTTGTCCTATCACACATGGTTTCAATCAAATACTTTGGAGGAGAGTTCTGGAACTCTTAAGAGATTCTGAAACTTAAAAGGAATAGGAGACTTTCAAGGGAGTTTACGGATGGTTTTTTGGGGAGCTTAAATGAGTTAACAAGCAAATGCATACAGAAAACTTGCTAAAAGTAGCCCTACTTCTTTTGGATGGTCTGGAAATGGGTAGGGATGGAGGCAGACTTTGTATCCCTCAGAGTTTGGGAGGTTGCAAGTAACAGAAATGGCCTTTGAGTAACAAGTGAAGTGATTTCTTGGAAGGATTTAGGGAAGTTCACATAATGAAAGGGAATGCTGAGGAACTGGGCTGCAAAAAATACAGGAAACGAGGCAGCTCAGGACATATATATGGTTGAAACTAAGGAATGGCTTCATTTCATAGTCAAATCTGTGCATTGCTACAGGAATGATTCAACTCAGCCCCTCATCCCCTTCTTACGCAATGTCACTCAAGGTCCAGAATCCAAAAACATAATCTAGTTGTCTAAGCTGGGCCACACACCCACCCCTCTTGGCTCAGGAATGTTCCTTTTGTAGAACAGATGCCATCCCCCAAGAGATGCGATTCTCCAAAAGAAATCAAGGTGCTATTAATAAGAGAAAGGAGAATGAGTGCTTGGTAACCAAAGCACAGCTAATGTCCACTAACTTTTACCTTGGAAAATATACAAGTCAGAAAACTATTTAAAGGAATGAAACTCCCTTATAGCTGATGGGAAAGATGAGATACTAGCAAACTTTTATTTTTTAAGTAGATTAGACTTGAAATTCAAGTGTGGTACATTTGGACAAGTGCTTTCAAATAGTTTATTCATCATTTGTGTTGCCCACATATTTCAGGAGTTTTTTACCTGTTAAATTGCTTAGAAAACCATCTTTTTTATAGAAAGATAAAAGGACCAATCTTGGAAGAAGTCATCAAATAAAGACCAAATCAGAAGTTAGAGTTGGTGGAAACATTAAGGTAACTGAATGTCTGTCAACACTTTCTACTTTCTCATGTGGGTATGGGACCAAGTTACAGCTAGGCGGAAGGATGAACAAACTGAGCTTATTTAGTGAAATAGAACTCTAGGAATTGCATTATTGTCCATTTCCGGTTTCTTTAATTAACACATGAAAATTACATTTTTTCAACAGATAATCATTGTGCATCTCCTACTAATACTCTAATAGTAAAAGCTAATAGTCTAAGCCTTTTAAGTGCTTCTGTGTGTCAGACACTCTACTAAGATCTTTATATGCATTTCTTATTTAATATTTATTAGAACTCAGTGAGAGGAGGTACTCTCAGTATTAGGAAAATAGGGGTCAGAGGAATTACGTAACTTACCCAAGGTTGTACAGCTAAGTGGCAGAAAGTAAAATAATAAAATAAAATACAGAAAATACTGATGTGGAAAATGAATACACTACACATACATTAATACATACCATTACAAACATGGTTATTAACTTTAGAAATTATTTTCTGAAGCATTTAGATGAAATATACTTGCAAAGAGCAGGTTCTCAATAAGTGCATATTAAAGGCAGGAATTTAAAATGTGATTCAAAAATGTGACTTCCAGGAAATTTTTGTGGGTAGGGAAAAAGATCCATCAGCATAAAAGAGCTTTTTATAGAGAACATGATGACCTGTAATTCTTTCTACTTTCTCTGAAAATGGTTTTCAGTTGTTATATTATGACTAAATTGAGATTAAAAACACTAATTGATTAATTTTTCCACCCTTGGCTCTGTTTGCCTCTTGAATAGTTTATTAAAGGTAGAGGTGTAATGTAGTTCTCTGACATTTTTTTTTTAATCAGAGTAATCAAGAAAATGTGGTATTGGCATAAGAATAGACATATAGAAAAATGGCGCAGAATTGAGTCCAGAAATAAACCTTTACTTTTACAGTCAATTGATTTTTCAACAAGGATTCCAGACTTGTTAATGGAGAAAGAATAGTCTTTTCAACAAATGGTATAGGCACGACTGAATACTGACATGCAAGAGAATGAAGTTGGACCCCCTACGTCACACCATATCAAAATGGATCATAGATGTTATAAAAGCTAAAAACTGTAAAACTCTTAGAAGAAAACATAGGAGTAAATCTATATGATCTCGGGTTAGGCAGTGATTTTTTAGGTACGGCACCTAAAGCATAAGCAACAAAAGAAATAACAAATCAATTGGATTACATCAGATTAAAGAAAGAAAACAACTCTGTGCTTCAAAGGACACTTCAAGAAAGTGAAAAGACAACCCACAGAATGGGAGAAAAATCTTGCAGGTCATAAACTGAAAAAGGGACTTGAATCCAGAATATATAAATAACTCTAACAATTTGGCAATAAACAGGCAATTCAGTTTTTAAATGGGCAAGGATTTGAATAAACATTTATCCAGAGAAGACATACAGATATCCAATAAGCACATGAAAGTATGCTCAACATCACTAGTCATTAGGGAAATGCAAATCAAACCCCACTAAAATGTCTAAAATTAAAAAGACAGATAATAACAAGTATTGACAACGATGAGGAAAAATAGGATGTTCCTACATTGCTAGTGGGATAGTAAATGGTACAGCCACCTTGGAAATGGTTTGACAGTTTCTCAGTATTAGGAAAATATGAGTCAGAGAAATTGTGTAACTTGCCCAAGGTTGTTAAATCATATGATTTTACATAAACATACTCATATGTTTAACTTACATGTTAAACATATGAGTATGTTTATGTAAAATCATATGATCCAACAATTCCACTCCTCAGTGTATACCTAAGAGAAGTGAAAGCATACATCCAAACAAAAATCTGTACAAGGATGTTCCTTGTACAGCATTATTTTTAACAGTCCAAAAGTGGAAACAACCCAAATGTCTATCAGCTAATGAATGGATAAGCAAGAAGTGGTATATCCATACAATGGAATATTATTCAGCAATATAAAAGGAATGTTCAACAACACGGATGAACTTTGAAAACATTATGCTAAGTGGGACTTCCCTGGCAGTGCAGTGATCAAGACTCTGTGCTTCCACTGCAGGGGGCACAGGTTCGATCCCTGGTCGGGAAAGTAAGATCCTGCATGCAGCGTGGCACAGCCAAAAAAAAATATATATATGCTAAGTAAAAAACCCAGTCACAAAATGCTACATATTGTATGATGCTATTTATATGAAATATCTAGAATATGCAAATTTATGGAAACAGAGTATATTAGTAGTTTCCAGGGGTAAGGAATGGGAGAATGGAGTATGACTACTAATAGATAGGAGACTTCTTTGGGGGTGATGAAAATGTTCCAAAATTAGACAGCGGTGTAAGTTGCTCTGTGACTGTACTAAACTCTATAAATATACAAAAAACACTGAATTGCACACTTGAAACAGGTGAATTTTGTGGTATTATATTATGGTTAATTATATTTCAATAAAGCTGTTGCTTAACCCTAAAAATCATGGTCAGTCATCATCCCTGTGTGATGGTAAGTTTGTGGAGTGACTTGTAGTTCCCGAGACTTGCTATTTTCATATATTTCTATACCTATCCACTCACTTTACCATTCGTCTACAAACTTCTTCTCACTTTCCTTTCCCCATTCTAACCCCTTTCCTGCCGTGTAAGTGTTCTATTTCTCTTTCATGAGTTGGCTTAGATTTCATCTCTACTAGAAAATCTCCCTGAATCCCTAGTTCAACCTTGAGCTGCTTTTATCTGAAGGTTCCAGTGAACGTTATACACGTCTTCTTTCCAGCAAAGATCATATTCCATGGTAATTATCTGTTTAAGTGTCTGTGTTCCCACTAGTGTATAAGCTCCTTGAGGCATTGTCTTTGTGTTTTGAGGTATGGTACGATGTCTGGCACATAATGGGTACTTAGAAATGTTTACTGATTGAATAAATGAATAAATGCTTAAAGATAGAAAATTTAATGTTTCCGCATTGATGGATTCTATGGTATCAGGATATTGTCTGATCTCAGAAAGTGTCTTGGACTTAAACCTTAAATACTTTTGTGTGATAAATTCAGATTACCTGTGGAAATCAACGCTACAGTAAATAAATATTGGCCTTCTAAATGTGAGACGCTAACTCAGTCCTTACATGTCTCAGGATAAGCTGAGCTCCCTAGGATGAACAAGTAATTTTTTCTACTTCATGGAATACTCTTGTACAATTAACCAGCTATGTTGTAGGATCCTAAAACATTTCACTGGAGAATTTAGTCTTGGTTGTCAATAAGCCCAAGATATTTTAAGCTTTGAATCTTAAGTCTCTTGTGGTGGGAAATAGAGCCTCTGGTGAATAAATTTTATCCAGATTACTGTCCTTCTAAAACAATATCTCGATGCTCTGCTACTTAAGCACATTGTGGGTTGAAACATCTGAACAAAGTTATCACATAGACAAATAGATTAAGAATATACAATGGGGCTTCCCTGGTGGCGTAGTGGTTGAGAGTCCGCCTGCCGATGCAGGGGACACGGGTTTGTGCCCCGCTCCGGGAAGATCCCACATGCCGCGGAGCGGCTGGGCCTGTGAGCCATGGCCGCTGAGCCTGCGCGTCCGGAGCCTGTGCTCCGCAGCGGGAGAGGCTACATTGGTGAGAGGCCCGCGTACCGCAAAAAAAAAAAAAAAAAAAAAAAAAAAAAAAAGAATACACAATGAATTTTGATCAATAAGACTTTTGGACTCAAATCCCAATATATAAGCAGCTGGTGGCGTCTGAGAGATGAGAAGTCACCATCCATGAGCAAAACAGACCCTCAAAAAATTGCCTTCATGGAGTTTACATTATAGAAGTGGAAGAAATGTAAGGGGAAATAATTTCAGGCAGAGAGAATAATTAAGGTAAAGGTGATAAGATGTTTGGTAAACTGAAGGAGAACAGGGTGGCTGGGACATAATGAACATTAGAAAGCAGTGTGATCATTAATATTATTCCCTGTGGCAGACAGACTTATTGGTCACAATTCTTTATCCGCTTCCCCAAACTAGTTTTTGCAAAGCCACCTTTTGTCACCATGGTCACATAGAGACAGATTATATTTCCCTACCCGTTGATGTTGAGTTTGGCAGGTGACTTGCTTTGGCCAATGGAAGGTGAGCAGAATGGTATGTCATTTCCCAGATGAGACCTTAACAGGCATGGCGTATTGCTGCTTACCTTCCTGTGCCTCTTCCATCAGCAACAAAAGGCCTCCAGGTGGTTGTGCCCCCTTCATCCTGAGCACCAGGATTAACATGAATACACCAAGCAGAGCTACTCCAGCCAACCTAGGGACACAAAGGCAGGAGGTTGTTATAAGCCTCTGAGTTCGGGCATGATTTATTATGCAGACTTACCATGGCAATAGTTTACCCATACAGTCTTCAATACTAATGTTACACACTATTAGTATACCTTTCTTTCTATTTTTCACTTTTTTAAACATTATTTATTGTTTATATAATCTACAGTTACCAAAACATTTCTGAAAATGGCAGGTCATCTGTAAGCCATAAATGAAACAAACATGAGCCTAACTACCTTACTGGAAAGAATGAACCTCACCTGACCAGACTCCTAATTTATTCCAGCCATTGTTTAGTAGAAGGAAACAAAGGCCTTTTCTCTTTTCCCCATTTCTGTTTCCACCTCTATACCAGGACATCTATTTTTCAGTTCCATAGTTTGAAGGTTTTCCATTACTTAAAAAAATATACAACTCTGTAGCTTGTAGTGTATGTTTTGGCATCGTTGTATGTTAGTACTAGTCACTCAATAGATGGGCGATTCCTCAACAAACTAAAATCCACCGAACAAAGTGTGAAGTTATTTTTATAAATATACGCTGTTTATGGCTCATTTTCAGAATTTACAGTTCCTAGGTGAAATTTTCCAAAAAGGGGTCAAGCTTTCATAACTTTGTATTCCAAACTTGAACCTAACAGGAATACAAAGAGAAAATTAAGCTCATCAGCTGTGATGAGAACTATCATAGGACTTCCTTGTCTTGAATCTAAATGCTAAAAATTTTCTCAAAATATATCAGTCACTCAGCAAGGAGTTCTTGGGTGTAGGTCCACAAAACATGTCAAGCCATACAGAGGCAAGGGGTTCGGGATGGGGAAAATGGGTGAAGTCAGTCAAAAGGTGCAAACTTCCAACTATAAGATGAATAAGTATTACCTGGGGGTATAATGTACAGCATGCTGACTGTAGTTAACAATACCGTATTCTGTATTTGAACGTTGCTAAGATCATAAAAGTTTTCATCACAAGAAAAAAAATTGTGACTATATGTGGTCATGGATGTTAACTAAACTTACTATGGTAATAATTTCGCAATATATACATAAATCATTATGTTGTATACCTAAAAATAATACAAGGTTGTATGTCAATTACATCTCAATTAAAAGAAAAAGGGTGAGATCCCTGCCTTACGTAAATGTACCCTGAGAAATGACTCTAACAGTTGAAACTGCTGGGAGCTGTCTTAATTCGGGTACCCCACAAGGCAGACCTTGTGACAAAGACTTGGGAACAGGGAGCTCCTATGTGAGGTGATCCCAAGAGGCACAAGCAAAAAAGTGAAGAAAGTGAGACAGAGAAGGGAGAAAAGCCAAAAGAATTTGCATTAGTGAGCAGGTTACCACCATGGGCAACTGGGACCCAATCCTGCTGGCATCCTCTGAGAAACTGTGTGGAACACACCCAAGACTCCTAAGACCAGGGGCCAGGGAGGCTGGGACTTTCATCCCCAAGTGTTTACAGGCTGCATTCAAGAGAGTTAACCCCGCACACACTTCCAACTGCCCTTCCCTGCAGCAGAACAGGCTTCCTCGGGCCAAGGGAGGCCCTCAGACAGAGAAGAGAGCGTAAGATGGGAGCTTTATCAACATCTCCAGCAGCTACCTGCACTCAGGTAGGCAAGGAAATACAGTACAAGGCATCACCTGTGTCCGCGACATGGCACACAGCTATTCGTTCCATCAGATATAATGATAGTATTTAGTGAGCACTTACTCTGTACCAGGCACAGTGCTAATAAGCTTTTTATGTATATCATGTCATTTAATCCTTGCAGCAACCCTAAGAAGTAGATACTGGGATTAGCATCCTCTGCAGACAAAGAAATTGAGAAATTTGCTAAGGCGACAAAGCAAGTAAATGGTGGAGGTTTGAACGTGGGTAGTCAGACTCCAGGGGTCTAAACAACACTTTACTCATGAAGGGCTAAGTGCAGAAAACAGAAGCACGGGTAACGCAAAGATGGGGAAAGTAGTGAGGCATGTAATCCTCAGAAAAGGCTTCATTGTGGAAATGTACTTGAGTAGTACTTTAAGTGGGAAAGTGCAGAAAAAGAAACGAGCCTGTGCATGATAAGGACGGGGGAAGAGGAAGACGGAAGGGAGCCGTAACATAAGGAGCATGAATTCAGCAAAATATCCTCATTGGAGAGTACACAGAGCTGGTCCTTGTTATGGAGTAAGGCACATATAATATTGCATGTAATTCTATGTTTATTATCATCTAAATCTTCATCTCATAATCTGAGATAAAGGTGTATGCCCTCTAGGTGAGACATGCACAGTCAGCTGGATAAAGGATGTCTAGGTAGTGTCATCTACAGTTCCAATACAACAGCCCTTTATTCAGTATTTGCCAAGGACAGGGAGCTAATACATACTCTACGCGCTCGTTGGCTGATGACAATAAAAACGATTGCTTAGGTTGATGACGTGCACATGATAGGTACTCAGTATCAGGCCGTGCATGCCCATATAACCTGAATATCAAAAACGCGCATAAGAAAAATGAAAAATTTGGGGGAAGTAAAAAATCTTCATTTAGAGCAGCGCTTCTCAAACGTTAAGTCCCAAGACCCCTCTACATTCTTAAAAATGATTGAAGACCACAAAGAACTGTTCACTTGTGTAGAATATGTCTATGAATATTTAGAAGATCACCGTATTAGAAATCAAAGCTAAGAAATGTATAAAATATAAAAATATGCAGATACACGTTTTTATTAGCCATCAGAACAATGGCTACGTCCCACAACAGTTTTCCTTCTGGAAAACTCCACCATATACCTGCAAGAGAATGAGATTGAAAATGACAAATAGTATCTTAGTATTATTGTGAAAATAGTTTTGATTTCATGACCCCCCTGGAAGGGTTTCAGATATCCTCAGGGGTCTTTGAACCACAGTTTGAAGAGTTCTGATCTACAATTTTCAGAAACAGTAAGTATTTCCAGGGAGCTAAATAAAAATATTGAACATGAAATTACTTGCAAGACTTATGTGCAGCATATATTCACATGGTTTAGACCTTGATTTCTAACTATCAGGGGAAGAAGTTGGATTTAGCTTCTGTTCTCTTCCATTTAAGCATTCTATGACTCAAGAAGAAAAAACATAGGAGAAGCATTTTTGGTTTTGTTTTGTTTGAAATCTTTCCAATGACTAAATACTGTTTTCCTTTTGAAGACTTTTTGGACCCTTCAATGAATAGCTTGGTATCACTGGCCTCATTGAAAAATTCAAAGTCTTTCTGGTAGAATCCTTGCTAGACATTTTATACAATGGTCTTTCATGGAAGATTGCTCCAAATTGGGGTGAGTTATTTGGAGACAGAAGTTCAGGAGGCTGGCTTGGATAAGCAGGATGGGATTAAGCAGGACATAGAACAGGACTGCCTGGGACCACAAACATGTATGTAGACTAGGATGGGCGATGGGAGGAAGCCACCTCATGCCTTCCCCTGGGCAGTGTGAAGGACAAAGTCTCATTCTTGATGTTAGCTTCAAAGGCACCAAGTCAGTCCCTAAGAGTTCTTTTCCAGGGATGGTGTGGGGTGGCCCTGAGGGTCTCTGTTCATTCCCACCAGAACCAAATATGCAAGAAAGACATTTCCCTTGAGCCAATTCCCCAAATAATCATTTTGCTGAAAGATAGATTTTTCCCTCCTAAAATATTTCCAGTGTATTAGCTGCACTGGACCAAGCCCTGTACCACACTCCAACACACACACACACGCACACACGCACACACACACACACACACCCCTACATCTTTACCAGCCTTCCAGTTGAGGAGCATCTTTAACCTCAAACATGGCGGCAAAACGGCTGTGGTAAAAGTCTCCTTGACAGTTTCAGGTTAATTGATTCTTTGGCAGATTGGTTTTTCAGCCAATTAATTTTTTTTTGAATTTTATTTTATTTATTTTTTTATACAGCAGGTTCTTACTAGTCATCCATTTTATACACATCAGTGTATACAGGTCAATCCCAATCGCCCAATTCATCACACCGCCACCACCACAGCCAGTTAATTTTTAACAAGCTAGTTTCTCGTGCATCAACCATTCTGAAAATTTTCCCCAGCTCCTCCCCACTACAGGTGAATAGGGAACTGGCTCAGATGAACCCCTGGGAATAGCTGAGGAGACATCCTGTCTGCTGGAAAGCATAACATATGCCTGGGAGAGGCAAGGTGAAGAACGCTCCATTGTGCAAGAAGAGTCTCTCTGGACAGACCAGTTGTATTAGGCCAGAACGGGTGGGGATGGAAGCCAGCTCATTCCTTTTAGGACTATGATCGGCCTCAGTCTCCTCATCTGTACAACAGGGATAATAATGATTATACCTCTCAGGTCCCTGGTAAAGGAAATATGGTATGTAAAGCACAGAGTGCAGTGGCTGGCACAAAGGCAGGGATCTATACCTGCTAGCTGTTATTGTTACTATTATCACCATTAATGATAGAAGTGACTATGGCAATCCTGTTGCCATTTTCTGAAAGAAAACAGTACCTCAAAGTACACACTTTCTCACCTCTAGGCCTGGAGCCCGCCCTTCCCCAGCTCTCTAGCCACTATACCCTCTTCACCCTCCAGGCTTCACTTAAACATCACCTCCCCCAGGAAGCCTTCTCTGGTTGCCTAGATTAGCTTAGGGCCCCTATAAACCCCTGGACTTAAACCCCTCATCTCCATTTATTGAAATGGATTGTTCAGTTGTCTGCCTCTTCTTAGAACAAAGACTGAGAGCAGAGACCATCTCCATACTGTTTGCTCTGATATCCGTAATCTCTGGCACAGTGTTTCCATGTAGGATTTGGCTGGATGACTAAATGAATGAGTGGGGGATAGGCTGGAAGTGTGTGATCCTGCAGCCTGGTCCTGACAGACTGGGACAAAGGCAGCACCCAGCTGCACAGGTGTGGCTCAGACATTCAGGGTCGATGGGGAATGCCTGAGAAGGCCTGGATGGTCGGGCTCTTTGTTGGGCTTCTCCAGCAGGCCCCCAGGCCCCCGAGGTTGCCTTCCATTTGGGGCTTCTAGTCCTCTGGCTCTTCGAGCCTCCAGGTGTGGCCTCTCTGGGCCACCAGAGAGTTTCTTCTTCACAGGAATTTCACCGTAGTGGAAGGTCCCCCGATCTAGGAGCAGAGAGCTTGCGTTGTGATTCTTGCTGTATGTGACTTTGATCCAGCGCCTGCACCTCTCTGAGTCTTGGTTTCCTCTGACACAACAGGTGAGGCATCTCTTCCTACTCTTCTGCAAGGTAAAAACAGGGTCAGCTTCCAGACAAATATCTCTTCTTAGGAATTTAATGAGATCTATCCCTTCTCTTTCTACTCTTTCTTCTTCCCTGCATCCCTTCCCTGCATCCCTCCTTTCTTCTTAATTTAACAAATACATATGGGGTCTTTACTGGGAACCAGATTTGCCCTGGTGCTCAGTCACAGAGAGGTAGCAAAAATAAACTGGATCCCTGCTTTCATGCTACTTAGAGCGCCTAGCGGGAGAGACAGGCAAAACACAGTTTCACAAATAAGAAGGGAAATTTCACACAGACAGTAGAGCAAACAACAAGATAAATTAAGCAATGAAATGGGGTAATGTGAAAGATAATGACTAGGGGTGGGACATGCACTTTGGATGGTCATGGGAGGCCTCTCAGAGGTGGTGACATTTGCACTGAAACCCGAATGAAGAGATGAAGCTGACTGTGGACAACATAGAGGCCAGCTCAGAGGCCCCGGTGGGTGAGGGTAGTTGTGTTCAGGAAGAGAAAGTGGCAAGTGGGCCCGATGACAGCAAAGAAGTGGGCAAGACCCAGATGATGTCGGTCCTTGTAGGCCACGATGAGGGCTTTGGATATGGCCCTGAGTGGGAGGGGAAGCTTGAGGGAGAGCTTTTTGTAGGGGAGTGACACGCTCCTATTTATGTTTCTAAGAGATTTCTGGTTGCTGTGCAGAAAATGAATTCTTACCTGTCATGTTCCAGATGCAACTTGAAAAAAGTATGATTCATCCCCTGACACTGGCAAAGCATCGGAAACATGGGTGACGTTGTATCTGCTAACAACGAAGAGCACTTTTTCCATGCTGAGCTGATAAATACATTGAACAAACTGTGTTTAGTTAACTAAGATGAACAGTGTTTCCTTGTGCCTCAGGCTTTTTTTTTTCCAAAAAGCATTTGTGTACTTGTGGTAATATTCAATATTAACAACCGAAGAATTGGAGGTTTACAATTCCATAGCCGCTTGACAGGGCAATAGCTTTTCAGTGGTTTAAAGGAGATTGCATTTTGTTCTATGTGTATAAACGATTTCTTCTTATTTTATTATAATCTGGCAGATATATTGAATTTCCTACCCAGCAAGGGTTGTTAGTTTCCCTATCCTGAACATTCAATGAGGTCATTATTATGTGAAGAATGAAATGACAGCAGGCAGCAGCAGAAAATGACCAAATAAGTGCTTTGATAGGGTGACTTTTTGACAGAGCAATATAGTAATAGAACACGTCATATTTCTAGGTCTCGGAATTCTGCTTTTTGAAAGCATTTGGGTTCTTAAAATCAACTTTAGTAATTAGACTTAACACCTTGAATTTTGAGCATTGGAAACTGTTTGCAGTTCACCTAGTAGTAGTAGCTGTAATTGCCCATTGCATGCAAGCACTACAATAAATGCAATGTATTATATTATCTCCTAATGTGAGTGGGCCCCATCCAATCAGTTGAAGGTCTGCTGAGCAAAACTTGAGGTTTCTTGTGAAAAGAGGAATTGTGTCTTCGGACTGCAATGCAGAAATTCTAGTTGTCCAGGCTTTTGGACTCTCGTCGGTAGCATCAACTCTTACCTGATCGCCAGCCTGCTGGCTTGCCCTGTGCATTTCAGACTTGCCAGCCCCCATAGTCATGTGAGTAATTCCTTAAATCCCTTAAAATATCTATCCTATTAGTCCCTGGAGAACCCGGACTAATATACTCCTTTCCCCAGCAGCTCTGCTTCTAGAAATTTATCCAAAGAAAGCAATCATACAGATATCCAAAAATATACGTTCAAGGCATTGTTTTAATGGTTACAAATGAGAAACAATCAAAATTTCCACCACTGGGGGATCATTAAGAAAACCGTTGTGCAACGTGTGCTAATACAGAACATTCTACACAATATAATTTATATATCCTGTAGGTATATTATGACTGTTAAGAATAAGCTAAACCTTCCTTAAAAATAAGGTATTTACTGGTCATATTATTAGGTACTAAACGGCAGATTAAAGAACCTGTTTGATTTCTATTTTTTAAGTTGTTAATACTGAATGAAATTATGAGGAACCTTACATTTTCCTCCTTTAATCATTTCTGTATTGACTGAATTTTTATACATAGCCTGTTTTGACTGTTAATGAGTCAGATCAGTTTGACCTAAATTCTAAACAAAACTTTAGCTCAGATAGATTTCTGTGGCCCTCTCCCATGCGACCTGTGTGTGTTCTGAATGTCATAAATATCTTTTTTTTTTTTTTTTTTTTTGCGGTACGCGGGCCTCACTGTTGTGGCCTCTCCCGTTGCGGAGCACAGGCTCCGGACGCGCAGGCTCAGCGGCCATGGCTCACGGGCCTAGCCGCTCTGCGGCATGTGGGATCCTCCCAGTCTGGGGCACGAACCCGTGTCCCCTGCATTGGCAGGCAGACTCTCAACCACTGCACCACCAGGGAAGCCCCCATAAATATCTTTTAGTCACACCCTTTAAGTTGTTTATTCGTGAAGCATTTCCATACTAACAAAATAAAATGGACAGAGATAGGCAGTTGTTCGGACATTCAAGTGTAGAAAAAACCTCTGGGACTTGTTTGTTTCATAACTCACTTGAGTACAGCACCACAGTCCAGGGAAGGCAAACAAGAGGGGAAAAAAAACGATTTTCCCTGAAATATAAGATAATGACCTCATTATCTATTTTAATTTGACAATGTAGGGGCAGTCTGAGTTCCCTATGACTCAAATTCTATTTGAAGAAACTAAAATTAATAAATCACAGCTTACTGAGAATGGCAGTGCCTCTTTGCAAGTCATTACATGGGTTTCATAGAGTTTTTCTTCTTTCAGTCCTGCTCCAGGCCATGCCCTGGCTTCCACTGATCCATTCCTTTTTTATCACCTTGGAGTCTTCCTTTGTACTTTGAAATGTTTATCTATATAAATGCAAACTTGCGGGAGGAGGGAGGAAATTTGAAAAGATCCTTCTAGTATAACGCACTTTCAGTAAATTGGATAAATATCTTTGTGGCCCATGGAGATGACACGCACACACTGAGGGAAGAGCCGGTCACTTTCCAGCCTTGTCCTCATATGAACAAGCACAGTGAATTGTGTAGAAAAGAGTAGTGTTTGCAGTAATCCTGACTGCATTTTCCAATGTCTAGCTCAGTTCCCTCTGTCTGATATTTATTATTACTCTCCCTAAGAAAACAACTATCTTCCCTAACAGTGAAGTGAAGAGCACAAAAAGTAATGGAATGTTCCTCCCATGGAAACAGTAAGCTTTAGTACATTTAATACATAATCACACCAGGGAGAAATGCCCTTGTGTTTAAGAACAGAAATGCAGGGGCTTCCCTGGTGGCGCAGTGGTTAAGAGTCCGCCTGCTGATGCAGGGGACGCGGGTTCGTGCCCCGGTCCAGGAAGATCCCACATGCCGCGGAGTGGCTGGGCCCGTGAGCCATGGCCACTGAGCCTGCGCATCTGGAGCCTGTGCTCCACAACGGGAGAGGCCACAACAGTGAGAGGCCCATGTACCGCAAAAAAAAAAAAAGAACAGAAATGCATACAGCATTTTGTCTTTCCCTTAGTTTTGATTTCTTCTTCTAGTAAAATATTTTTAGTGAATACCTGATGTGCTTTTGTTGCAAGTCTTGGAGATGAAGCTGGTTTTGACTCAACCAAGGTTAGGACAAAAATATCTGGAAAAATGATTCTGGCTGCCTAGACAATGCCATTTACCTGAAAATAAGGGAGCTGGAAGTCAGCTCTCAGGTCTAGCAGACAGGGGTGTAGGTACCACCTCCAGGTCCACTGACCTTCGTGGGAACAAACAGCATCATTAAAATCCCTGAGGTGCTTCTAGAAGGATATTTCTGAACTGGATTGTTTTCTATTTCTGCTGTTTCTTTAACGTTGGCTAGAGCCTAGTAATGACCCCTTTTGTCAACAGAGGCATTCCAGGTAAACGGATCCTTATCACCTTACGGTCACTGAGTCCTGTATCTCAGACAAAGTCTCTCCAGTCTTCTTTGCAAGATGAGGACTTCAAACTTGTGTCCAACTTTAGCAACCTGAGGGCAGATGCTGGAGCCTCCTCTCAGCTCTCACTGCAGCCAGCGTATTTCCCAAGACTCTTCTCAGTCCTCACCTTGTCCCCGTCTTCTGCCTTGTCCACTCCAAGTAGATCCTGTACCTGAGGCTCTGTGAAGTGAGACACTCCCCAGATTTTGACCACAGCATATAAATATGCCTTATGAGGTGCTGGTGGCATAAAGGAAAACCTTGCTCTAATCAACATGTGAGTCTTCAGAAACAGTTTGAAATTGCCCGTGAGCCTGGGGAGCATGGACCCCATACATTCAGACATTCAGTCCATGACCACTGTCCTGTTGAGAAACAAACAGAAGTGGAGAGATTGAGAGAGCCAACTATAAGAAGTCTCTCAGAAAAGGCAGCCATGGTGTGGGAAGTCAGTAAATATGTGAGTGATAAAAACAGTGAATAGCATTATATTTTTTTCATGTGGGAGGCTAAGAGTAAAAACTTTGGGGTTGGATAGACTCTTTTCAAGGCCCTTGCTTCAAAAAGTTGTATTACCACTCTGTTCCTCACTTTCCTCACTGCTAAAAGAAGGGAAATAGTACCCACTTTATCAAGTTTGAAGGTTTAAGTGAGATAATGCGTGAAAACCTTTAGCATGGTGCCTGGCCTAGTATGTGCTCAATAATGTTGTCAGTTGGTGATTAGCACTCAGTGGTAGTAGAGGTGGACTCACTATCACTATAGTGTCACCAAGTGCCATGTTTCAGGTTCAGTAAGAAAACCAGGGGAAATGACAGTCAGAGGGGACTTGTCCTTTTCAACGTCCTATACATAATCTCTACTCGCATCATTCACAACTTATTGCCTTCCCATCTTAGCTTCTCTGATGCCTGGCACGCAGGGCTCAACAAATTCCTCCTGAATGAATGAAAGACCTGAGCGTAGTGGAGTTTACCTTCTCTGTGCCGACTGGGTGATCTTTGATGATTCTTTTAAGATGTCTGAGCTCCAGCTTCCTCGTCTCTCAAATGGAGAAGGTTGCTGGGGAGTGGGGGGAAATGAGATGTAGTGTGTGAAAGTGTGTGTAAACTTCCAGGATCTTGTAGTGATTTCTGTTGTGAATCATACAGACTGAGTGAGTAGGGGTCTCTGTGAGTGTGTAAATGCACAGGCAAATGCACTTATTATACACACACACACACACACACACATGACTAGCAAAGGAAAAGTCAATCTAAAACCAGACAAATGCCAGTATTTCCTACTGGGAAGAGAGAAAGAACTGGAGCAAGAGGGTTAGAGTCTTTATCAACTGGGATCGAAAAGGATTGAAACAGGGGCTGTAGAAAATTATCTGGGGAAGAGAAACGTGCTCAGCACCACAACTGGCCAGTTGCCCTCTGGTCCCCACCTTGGCCACTTGAATCCTGGCCGTCAGAAATTCAGTGGCAGCAGCTTGCTCCCCAACAGCCTAATGCTTCCCACATTAACTCCTGGGTAGGATCACCACCCTTGGGATGTGTCCTTACTGTCTTGCACTGAACCACCCCCAAGTGTGCTATTAGGAGCTTTAGTCCAATTTCCTTCCACACCCGGTGAAAGATATTGTCAACAACTTCAAAAGTCTTACTACCAGATGCCCTTAATGGTACAGTGCTCTCTGAAGATGAATTTGTGCTGCCTCTAGCCCCCTCCTGTAAAGAACCATGGACACTACGATGATCACAATTTCAGTACGTGAAGCAGTCAGGTTCGTTTGCCCTCTACTTGCTTCTAAAGGAAATGTTAGAATAACCCAGCACAAAATTTGGAAACTAGGAAGCTTTTAATGACTTCCTGTTGGTCGGCCTAAAGGGATTCAATTCCATCATTGCTAGGTACCTTGTACGATGCCTAATTCACGTGCTTCGAGGTGGAAGCAGAGCGAATGTTGGTTTAGAATTTTATTCAGTGTAAACTATCCGTCTACCATTAGATTAGATGGCATGGGAAAGCTGGCTTAGTCATTTTTATACAGACCTTTGTCTGGAAATCTAAGGATGCTATAACTTTTTTTTTTTTAACATCTTTACTGCAGTATAATTACTTTACAATGGTGTGTCAGTTTCTGCTTTATAACAAAGTGAATCAGTTATACGTATACATATGTCCCCATATCTCTTGCGTCTCCCTCCTGCCCACCCTCCCTATCCCACACCTCCAGGCAGTCACAAAGCACCGAGCTGATCTCCCTGTGCTATGCGGCTGCTTCCCACTAGCTATCTATTTTACGTTTGGTAGTGTATAGAAGCATAGAGGCAGGGATGTGCCGTAGTTACTAGTATAGGTCCTCCTAATCTGCTTGCATTCAGACTCACCTCTGCCCTCCACTACCACGTGACCTACAGCAAGCTCACTACCCACCTCAAGCCTCAGTTCCTCATCTGTATAATGGTGACAGATAGTACCTACTTAAGATAGTTGTTATGAGCATTGAGATATGAGCCAGTAAAGAAGCTAACACAATGCCTGGAGGTTGAAAAATGGTGGTGGTGTTGTCATAAATATTTTTATTAATAAAGCAACACCAACTTGCTTAATATTCTTCCAAGCCATACAAACAGAACTAAAAACTATGGGTGCCCAGCAGTTCCTTTAGTTTAATTGAAGCAGGAGTGAAATGCTTAAAAGGCTGTGTTTAAGTGTTGGTAAAATTTTAAAAAGAAAAAAGAAGAACCGACTGTCACATGGAGGGTTTTTTTGTGGATTGACACAATGCAGTAAAACCCAACAAAATTCAATTACCCCTTGACTGAGTCAGGCCAGCTGAGGAGGGAATTATACATTTGAAATGAACAAATTGGATTTCATCCTGTTGGAGGCTCAGCAGTTGCCGCCTGACTAGTCCTTCAGAAGATCAGAGGTGGCCCCGTCAGTTTCCAGATTCCATCAGCCGACCCGCTCTGTCTGTACAGAACGGTTTTTCCCTTGTTTAGGTTCTAAATGAATGTTATTTGCTTCCAAAGTTATTATAGCTGCTAAACACATGCTGATTCTAAAATCTCTCCCTCCAAAATAAAGCATATATATTTATGCATATGTATGTAACTGTTACCTAAAAGAACCTTTCTGGTAAAATATATTTAGGAATAGATGCCATCCCATAGCATTCAAAATGTTCAGTGGTATGAATTATTATGCTCAGACCATTTTGAGCTGATGTGCTCTTGCTTTACAAACGATCCCTATTGCCTTCCACGGAACAGACACCAGCATAGAGCTTCACTTCTGTTTTCCCTCTTGCTCCTGATTTTACCCCACGTGGCTTGAGAGCTAAATGCCAAGCTATAGATCACTGGTATTAATAAGCATGGCAGATTTGTTAGTGATTATTTTTTTTGCCTTGTGCCCATAAGCACCATTAACATTTACTGTAAATCAATGCGATAAGTTAGCAACGAGGAAAATGTTGATATTCAGCTGACTGCACAGAAAAAACTTATTTTATTCTCCCCCTTCCTGCTGCTCTCAGAGTACACAAAAATTGCAGACCCAGTCTGTACGTGTGAGCTGAGGGAACTGGCGTTTGGAAGCGTTGCTGATCCTAACATCTGGAAAGCACGTGTGTGTGCTTCTAAATAGTTGCCACAGGTGACGTGGTCCTGCCTGCTGTTTTTGTTTTACATGTCGTTTATTATAAGAAAATCTTGCCAATCTTGGTCTTCAGATAAAGATCCACTCCTAGGTATTTATCCAAAGAAACAAAAATACTAAGTAGAAAGGATATATGCACCCCTGTATTCACCGCATCATTATTTACAATAGCCAAGATATGGAAGCGACCTAAGTGCCCATTAATAGATGAAAGGACAAAGACATATATATATATATATATATATATATATATATATATATATATATATAGTGGAATATTAGCCATAACAAAGAATGAAATCTTGCCATTTTCGACAACATGGATGAACCTAAAGGGTATTATGCTTAGTGGAATAAGTCAGACAGAGAAAGACAAATACCGTGTGATTTCACTTACATGTGGAATCTAAAAAACAAAACAAATGATCAAACATAACAAAACAGAAACAGAGTTATAGATACAGAGAACAAATAGGTGATTGCCAGAGGGAGGAGACTGGAGGGAGGAGAGAAATAGTTGAGGGAGATTAAGAGGTACAAACTTCCAGTTGCAAAATAAGTGAGTGACAGTGTGGGGAATATAGTCAATAACTATGTAATATCTTTGTGTTGTAATATCATAACTAGACTTATCGTGGTGATCATCTTGAAATGTATAGCAATATCAAATCACTGTGTTGTGCAACAGGAACTAACATAGTGTTGTAGGTCAATTATACTTCAAAAACAAACAAACTCACAGAAAAAAAAATCAGATTTGTGGGTACTGGGGGGTGGAGGTTGCGGGGAGGGGGAATTGGATGAAGACATTCAAAAGGTACAAATTTCCAGTTATAAGGTAAATAAGTACTAGGGATGTAATGTACATCGTGATAAATATAACATACTATATGTTATATATGGAAGTTAAGAGAATAAATCCTAAAAGTTGTCATCACTAGGAAAAATTTTAAAAGTTATAAAGACCCAAGTCTATAACCTGACCCACAAGACCCTGCAGTGAGAGTCTCTGGCTACTTTTCCATCTCATCCTCCGTCACTCATCCCCTTTCCTGCCATATGCCAGATCCCTAGGCATATTTCATCCCATGTGCTGTGCTCCTTGTCTTTTCAGGATCTTGTTACATGCTCTTTCATCTCTATTTTTTAACAGCTTTATTGAAATATAATTCACATACCATACAATTCATTCATTTAAAATGTACTATTGGATGGATTTTAATATATTCACAGAGTGTGTGTCCATCACCACCATCGATTCTAAAGTGTTTTCGTTACCCCCAAAAGAAATCCTGTACCACTAAGCCATCATCCCCAATCCTCCCTCATCAGCCCTAGGCAAACACTAACCTACTCTTTGTCTCCATAAATTTGTCTATTCTGAACATTTCCTATACATGGAATCATACAATGTGTGGTCCTTTGTGACGGGCTTCTTTCACTTAGCATAATGTTTTCAAGGATCATCTATGCTGTAACTTGGATCAGTACTTCATTCCTTCGTATTGACAAATAATATTCCACCCTATGGCTATACCACATTTCATTTATCCATTCATCAGCTGACAGATGTTTGGGTTGTTTCCGCTTTTTGGCTGTTATGAATAATGCTGATATGAACATTCTAGTACAAGTTTAGTGCAGACAAATGTTATCATTTCTCTTGGATATGTATCTAGGAGTGGAATTGTCAGACCGTGTGATAACTCTTACGTTTAACCACCTGTAGAACTGCCAGACTGTTTTTCCAAAGTGACTGTACCGTTCACATTTCCACCAACAATGTATGAAAGTTCCCAGCTTTCTAATTGGAACTTACTATTCCAATCCTATCTTGTTATTCCAATCTAATCTCACTAACACTTCTTATTCCAATTTTATAATCATTTTGATTGTAGCCATCCTAGCAGGTGTGAAGTTGTATTTCATTGTGCTTTTTTCTCAGCTTTTGATCTGGACAATTTCTACTCACTTTTCAAGCTGCAGCTTAAAAATCACTTCCACAGGGAATCTTACCCTGACCACCCCACCCCCAGACTAGCCTAGGGCTCCTCTCAGAAGAGCTATCTTTTCCCTCTAAATTTGAAGTTCAACATGAGCAGGGACCAGCCCATCTATCTTTGTTCCCTGTGTTATCCCCAGAATATAGACATTGCGTGAACTACAGAGCTTCTTGTTAAAAATACAGGTTGAGTGTTTCTTTTTCTGGCTGAGTAATATTCCATTGTATAAATATGCCACATCTTCTTTATCCATTCATCTGTCAGTGGACATTTAGGTTGTGTCCCTGTCCTGGCTATTGTAAATAGTGCTGCAATGAACATTGTGGTACATGACTCTTTTTGAATTATGGTTTTCTCAGGGTATACGCCCAGTAGAGGGATGGCTGGGTCATATGGTAGTTTTACTTTTAGTTTTTTAAGGAACCTCCGTAATGTTCTCCATAGTGGCTGTATCAATTTACATTCCCACCAACAGTGCAAGAGGGTTCCCTCTGTCATACAGAGTGAAGTAAGTCAGAAAGAGAAAAACTTTCTCTGTATGCTAACACATATATATATGGAATCTAAAAAAAAAAAATGGTTCTGATGAACCTAGGGGCAGGACAGGAATAAAGACACAGATGTAGAGAATGGACTTGAGGACACAAGGAGGGAGAAGGGTAAGCTGGGACGAAGTGAGAGAATAACACAACACTGTAAAGCAATTATACTCCAATAAAGATGTTTTAAAAAAATATGTTGCATGGATGACGTATACAAGATAGTGAGAAAAAAAGTGTTCATTATTTGAAAATCACCTCTATCAGAATAATTGGCATGATTACCTTTTCAATCTATTTCATTTTTCAGCATTCCCACAGACTCAGCTATTGAGAAATATGTTAGTATCTCTGGCAAGGGGAGGAAGGGTCTCTACAGCATAACCATGACGAATGCTTCTATTTTCCTGAATGTTACTGAAGCTGTACACTTTTCTGGTTGACAAGAAACAAGAGGATCTTCAGTATAAATAAGCAAAATCAAGCTATGTAAACAGTTTTCTCAAGTCAAGCAATAAATGAAAAAGAATAGATTTCTGAGAAATAAGGAACTTGGGGGGACTGGAGTTTTCTTCTTTGGTTGTCAGCTAGGCTACACCCCTAGAGATTTCAGTTCAGTAGGTCTGGGGCAGACTCTGGCATATACATTTTTAACAAGACCCATAGTTATGATGTTAGTTGTCCGTGGGCTCCACTTTTTAAAAAACTCATCCTAGTTTTAATATCCTCATTATTTAATAGAAACAGATTAACGTAGAAGTTAAAAAGTTCCTGGCCCTATTTACTAGCTTTGTGGTTTAGCACAAATTAATCTTTTCTAAGCCTGTTTCTTCATGTGTAAAGGGGGAAGGGGCAATAAAATGCCTACATCATAGGGCTGCTGTGAGCATTAAATGAAACAGTACATATAAAACACAATATCTAGGGCTTCCCTGGTGGCACAGTGGTTGAGAGTCCACCTGCCGATGCAGGGGACACGGGTTCGTGCCCCGGTCCGGGAAGATCCCACATGCTGCAGAGCGGCTGGGCCCGTGAGCCATGGCCACTGAGCCTGCGCGTCCGGAGCCTGTGCTCCGCAACGGGAGAGGCCACAGCAGTGAGAGGCCCGCATATCAAAAAAAAAAAAAAAAAAAAACCAATATCTAGCACATAAATGCTCCAGTATGTTAGTTGATATTAGTATTACTATTTTATCATTTTGTCATTATCCGAATTGTAAGAGAATGTACACAAAAAAATATATTTTAAAGGAATCAAGTTTTGCTTAGTAAGAGAAATACTTCTTAAGCATAAGTTGGGAATTTATCGTGTTCGTCAGTGGTTTTATCATCATTGTTGGTTCTATAAATAATTTTCCAGGTGTTCCTTTACTGATAACACTAAGCCTCATTCATGTCTATTTCCAAGTGCCTCCCTAATACTCAAGGAATAATTTAGTCATTTCTGAAGAAGCAGAATTTTGGCTCCTACATTGAATTACAGATCACCACCCAGTTCACAGCATGAGCCATGTACTAGATATAACACATCTTCCTTAGGTGTCATTTATTGAGCAGAATGTACTGCCCTCCAAAATCTTATTTTTCTCTATTAAGTAATATATTGGGCCTGGAGGCTGTCCTGACAGAACTTATTCTCTAAAATAGAAGTTCTCAAAGTTCACTTAAACTAGGGCGTATCAGTCATCTTACAGAATCAAGAATGTTTGTTCACTTATCCAAGTCCTGTTTACTGAGTGTCTAACAAGTGTCAGGCATTCAGGATTTACAGAGAAGAAGAAAGTCAAGATCCCAAATCAAGTGGAGACAGAAAAAAAAAAAAGTAATTAAATACGTTACCAAGGAAGTGTGGTTGGTGATGGGCGCTATGAATGACATTGAACAGGGAGATGTGATAGAAATGTCTAAGGGAAAAGAACTATTTTAGATTAATAGTCAGGAGAAGGCTTTCCCAGGAGATAACATTTTGAGCTGTCACCTGAATGCCACGAAGGAACCAGCCATGGGCAATGTCAGGAGACAGAGTGATTGAAGGAAAGGGAACAGTCAGTGAAAAGACCGTAAGCCAGAACCTGGTGGGTCACGCTTAGGATTTAGGGTGTGAGTCCAAGTATAATGAGAAACCACTGGAGAACTTAAGGGGAAGGATGTCATAGTCTAACCCATCATCATTTCAGGATCACTTTCCCCTTCCCTCCTCCCCGCTCTCTAAAGTGACTAGCTACTGTGAAACCTAATGGAATGATGTTTAACTGCAGTATCTGCTTCCACGAGTCCAGCTACAGTCTCTGTAATTTCTCTAATGAATTTGTCACAGAGGCATGCCATGAAGGTCTCAAATCACATCTCACTTATGGCATCGAGTTTTCTCTCCAGAGCATTTTAACGATTCTCCTCTCTGGTATCTCTGGTACTTTAGGTTACACCAGGTGACGTTTGAGGTGCCCACCTGTGAGGGGAAGGAACGGCAGAAGGTGGCCCTGATTGGCGACTCCTCATCTTCGGCAGAGTTCTTCGTCACCGTGGCTGTCTTTGCCTTCCTCTATTCCTTGGCCGCCACTGTCGTTTACATTTTCTTCCAGAACAAGTATCGAGAAAACAACCGGGGTCCACTCATAGTAAGTGGTTTGCTTTATGAAATAACTTTTTCTGTCCTTTCTAATTTCTTTTTTCCAGTGCTTAAAGTCTTTGGAGTTACCTGAGCCCTCAGGGCATGTATTTGAAAGGCAATCACATTCTTTTTCGTCCAAATCTCTTAGATCTAAAACGAAAACATGATGCCTGTCATTCTTTTGTGCCCCTTCGCTGGAGACGTATTGTAAGAGTTGCTAGAAACTCCTCTGCAATAAATGCTTGGAAATCTCATGAGATCAAGGAAAGAGTAGTGAGGCTTGCGGCAGATTTATTTATAATTCCGGTATTATGGAGTTAGTCGACCATTTTTTCTCACTGGTTGTTTAGACCGTGTGACTTGTACTTATTGAAATGTGTTATTCCTTTGGTATATGATAGACTGGTCATAGAATGGTTTAGTTTGAAGATGGAGTTCTCTGTCTCTGAATCTCCCTTTCTCTCTCTCTCTCTCTCTCTCTCTCTCTCTGTGTGTGTCTCTGTCTCTGTCTCTGTCTCTGTCTCTATCTTATCTCTTTCCACCACCAACCCGCCCCCACTTTCTTTTCCTTACACAATGGTTCAAGGACTCACCTGGGTGAAACCAGTCTAGCTCAGCCTGTCCAAATAGGGACACACAGACACCTAGGGGAACACAACTCTCAGAGGGGTACATAAGTGTGGATAACTTTAAGGAAATACATTTAAAAATTTTCAGCTTTCTCATGTACATTTGCCTAAAACTTATCTTACTGAGAATGCCCTGCTTCTGAAAATATGTTAATGCTTCTTTCTTAATCACCTATTCCCCTTTTATAAACTAAAAGCATCCTTCTTTTCCATCCCCACACACGGGATATTGCTAGGTTGCGAAGCCTTGGAGGCACTAAAAAAAAAGGACCATTTGAAATATCGGTGTTGGTATTGACAAAAGTGAGTTATTCAAATGGCTGGGTAGTGTATCCTTTTGCATCTAAGGAGGTTTCGAATTTTTTCCTTTCAATAAAATAGAAATTCCTAATCTATGTCAGCTGATAGATCATTAAAAAGTAACTTTTGATGACAGATCACTCTGTGGTCTGGGACATATTACTCAGAAGGAATTCAGAGAAATTAACGGCATCACTATAACAAAACCCCATCCATTCTCATCTACTCATTTCTGTGAGCAAACCTTCTCAACACACCTGTACAACGAGAAATGGAAATAGAATTTATGCTGAATCAAGTCCCATGTTAGAAGTAATATTTTTCCCTCAAAAGTACATCAGCTAATTGAAGAAAAAAACAGTCCCATACATTTCTAATAAAAATTTTACTTTTAAAATTTAATAATTATTAACATTTGTAATATCTTTATGTTGTTTTGCACAATTGTGCATTAATAACATTTTTAATTATTACCCAGCTCAAAAGAAAAATTTTTGATAGCATTAGGGTCATGGGTAATCAAAGAGTAATTTTAATTTATATACATATTTTTGTTGCAAAGAAATGTAACAGGGTGATCGATAAAATGCTTTCCAGTATAAAAAAATGTTATATGAGGCTATGACTCGGTGGGGGAAGTATAATGGAAATACAAGTTCAAGGAGAACAAAAAGAACATGTAAAGATTCTGACTGTTAATGAGGAATTTGTTTAATAATTTTTAAATGGGTAATAGAGAGTATCAAATAACAATTCCATTGAATTCATCTAAAAATTGATACAATGGGATATATTTTTAAATATCAATACTTATGCCCAACATTACACTCTTGCAACTGTTTAGACTTCTAATAAAAACAAAATTATATGTCAACTTTATACGAATAGGCACACAGTTTTTACAAATTCTTTTAAGGAGTACATGAGTGAAATAAATTTTACAGATCTCTAGTCTAATCTATATATTATAGAGACCAGAAACTTAAAATCAACATGTTTTGAAGGGTAGCTGGGAGAAACCCTTATTTGTAAAACGTCATGATTAAGTTTGAAGGGACTGGGGAAAGATCTGTTTTATAGCACTTCAGTATGTTATTGTGGAAAAAGAAGAGTCAATCAGCAGAACTTGAACCTTTGGACAGATGTCTTTTTTTAATTTTCCCTCCCAAATTGGAGCTACTGGTCTTAATGATTTTAAAAGATCTTTAACAGTGTCACCTACCTTGGGGTTAACCCTCGCATGACGTGTAGATAGATACATCAAAGAGGTTGAGATACGTGTGTGTGTGTGTGTGTGTGTGTGTGTGTATGTGTATGTATACTATAAAACTGACATGTATGCATCCATTCCTGGATACATGCAGACACTCTCATAGAATTCTAAAGTCTGAGGAAATACTCTGACTTCCAGAGAGAAGAAACTGACTCAGTTAGTTTGCCTATAAAGTGGGAAAAGCTCTATTTTGTTATATAAAACTACATTCTCCTCATAAGAAGTAACCTTGTGAGGCCATGCTACTTCATCTCTGTATAAATAGTCTTTCCCATCAAGCAGGATATTATGAAATCCTGAATTGTTTACTACACTGGGTAGGTTTTGTTTTATTACATCGTGGAAGAAGGAGAGGAGCGGGGAGTTAATTCTAGTAATAAAAAGGGAAAGGCTCCTAGGTGAGACTTCAGTGATATTAAAAAACTGATGTGCTCATTACTTAGCAGATAAAAGTTAATTTAAAAGCGAGCCCGAATCCTAAGAGTCACAGAGACAGAATGAATGTAGAGGATCAGTATGATGCCATTGCACCTGCAAATGACAAGCCTTTCCACTTCTAATCCCACCACAGTGGGGCCGTGACTGGGGAGGGAGGGGTGGGCTATGGTACCCACCCTTAACTGTGAATTAGTAGGTTAAGGCCAGTCCACAGTGTGAGCAAGATCTCAAGAATGTGGTTCATACCTAAGAAAACCTTCAAATACTAAACTAACAGAAATTGTACTTTTTTAAAGCCAGAAAGATGGCTACTGATCATTACTTGTTCTCTCTGTTCCTGTCACTAACTATTCTTTTGTTATTGTTGCTTTGTTTGTTTAGGGATTTTTTTTCCCCTTTATTCTGTAGTTCGGGATTCTCTGTAATCCTCTAGGACATGACAGGATACATCATGCACAGATAAGATCACTGTGGAGGAAAGTGATGAGGATGGTGATGGTGTTGATAATAGTAACAACAATAATACCGGCTGGTATTGATAGAGTTTCTTACGCTGTGTAGAGTTGATTTAATACTCACAACAACTGTAGCTTGTATTGTTATACACTTTTATAGGTGAGGAAAGGGAGGCTCGAAGTTACCCAATTAACTCTCCCAGGTCACATTACTAATAGTCAGAGGGTAGAGTTTGAACCCAGGTCTCTCCAAATCCAGGGCCCAAATTCATAACTACCATGCAAGAGGGTCCAAAATCCTGATAGGCAACGTGCTACAAATTTGGAGGGGCATAGGTGGGTAGGACAAATTGGTTTATACACCTGGACAGCTCCTGTTATTTTCTTGCTCAGGATATAGAGAAACCAAACCCTAGAACCCCTAGACTTCTCTGCTTCTTTGACTGTCATAGAGGGTTTTTTAAAATTTGCCTTCAGAATCCATTTGGAGTTATAGAATGGCTGCCGTGAATCTATGATGCTAGGATAACTAGAGGGTTCTGCTGTTTATCTCTGTTGCACATAAGGGATGTCAGTGATAGAAAACAGGCTTTAAACATGCCCAAGATCAATGGCTGTTATAAATCAGCGATTACCAGGACTGATTACTGTGTATTTGTAAGCAGTCATGAGCAATGTCAGGCAGACTGGAGCCAATGGCTATGATCAATGGCTATTTTTTAAGGCATCTTTTTCTCTACTGAATATGCTTGACAAGATTGCCCACCTTCAAGTGAAAACGAGAATCTGCATGTCTTTAGAAGTAACATAATTGTTAATGATGCTGAATGACACAATAGTGAGAAAATCAGGCCAAAAACTCAGCCAGCTACTGTACGTCACCACAGTGAGTGCCTTCTTGTACAGATGAATAAATATCTTTCTCAGAAAGCAGAATTGGCCACCTGGATGGTTCATGATTGTGGAATTGAAATGTCACCTCTGGTTGTATCATTCTGTCATGTTCCTTAGAGTACAGTTTTAAAGCCAAATCTCCTGCCTAGATTTCTGAGACAGGATGTTCTGAACCATTTTCAGATCTCATGTCAAATAGTGACGATGTGAGGCTTTAGGGTGTTTTTTTTTTTAGTATTAATGTAAAGTAGTTTAAAAAAATAACTTATCTTACAGAGCTGACAGAGTGCTCTCAGAATGAGTATCTAATAAACACCATCCCACATTTTGGTGAATCCTTCTCAGGAGAGATTTGGTTTAAAGTAACTACTCTAAATGTCAAGTAGAATCAATATTCACTTTAAGATTTTGTGGGAAGGGAAGGGGCTGTGTTGTTGAAGCTCTCCTTTTCCCGTAAAGGAGATCAGGTTGACCAGAGGCAGTTTATGGGACCAGAAGTGTTTACAACCGTTGCGGTCATGCGGTGGTACCATGGCTCACATTTGTTTTATGCCCGATGCATTCCTAATATTTTCATATTCCCCATCCAACCTCAAAACAATCCTGAGAGAGACGTGGAGCGATTACAATGAGCCTCATTCCACAGATTCACTGTGACTTCTCTTTATCAAGCACCAGGCATGGGAAAATGAATCGCTGGGAGATTAGGGACCTTGCCTGTGGTCAAAGAAGCTAATGGCAGAACAAGGACTCAGACTCTTAGGCCAGTGGTCTTGAGGGTAGTGGCTAAACTTTGGGGTCCTGGATTTTAATCCCCCTGTATGACCTGTTATTTAACAGTTGGAAGCCTACGACTTTATCTATAGAATGAAGCTAATAATAATACACATGTCACAAGGCTGCTGTAAGAAAAGGAAGAGTTAATGCCTACAAAGAGCTTTGCACAGGGAGAGGCACGCCAGCCAGTGATGGATTAATGGTATCTAATTGTAGCCCTGTCGTTATCCTCATGTTAATTTTTCTCCTGCCCGTTACTAGGTAGTACCTTAGCCCCCTGAAGAGGAATTGCAGGCACCTTCCTTTAATTGCCTGCAGCCCTCACAATCCTACTCTCCTCCAGTTCCCTTATCCCAGGCACTTTCTTCCCTCGGCCCCCACCCGCTGCCAAGTCCCACACGATCAAGCTCGACTCAGGACTCCTTCTAAGATTGCAATTGCTAGGTTGAGCCTTCCAGTTAACCTTTCTGTTTCTGGAACCCCGCTCTATGAGGTGATTGGAAGGTGGATTTTTAACCCCGTAACAAAATAAGGCTCCCCATTGTCAAGTAGGGGCCAAGGCCATCACGGAGAGGAGAATAGGAGGCAGGCACAGAGCTGGATGCTCAGAGAATCCAGTGCGTGTTCCTGCTCTCTACTGCATCTTTCTTGGCTGTCATTAGAGATGGAAATCAGAATTGCAGTCTCTGAGCTATTCAGAAATTGCTGAGAAGCCCCTCTCTCGCCTCTCCTCTTCTCTCTCCTCCCTTTCCTCACCCTTTTTCCCTCTTCTCTTCTCTTTCTTCCCTCTTTCTTCTCTCTTCTCTCCTCATGTTAGTTATACTTCATGTCTAAGTGTATTTCACTTAAATTGTATCTTCAACAGGCCAAGCAATGTGTGTATATGGGTGAACTAAAAGCATCCAGCCTGGTGAGGAAAATTATTTAGTAATTATGACTCTCCTACAAATGACCTGCTAGAGGTTATGTAGATGGACTTTGGTGACCTACCTGGCGGAGGAAGTGAACCTCCACCCGGAAGCCAAGGCACTCCCTCCCCAGGTGGGCTGGGCTAATAGTAAAGACAACTCCACAGCATGTAGTGGATGATGAGAGGATAAACGGAGGAGATTAAACGGAGGAGATTATTTTGAAATTCTGCCCCAAGTATAATGTATTTGGTGCAAAAAAAGAATACCATCATTTGAAGCCTCCCAAATGTGTATCTTGTTGGGGTAGGCACACCTGTCAGAATCTGACATTCTGGCTTGTGGGGGTGTGTGTGTGTGTGCGTGCGTGCCTGTGTGTGTCTGTAGTTTCCACTTCCTCGCTCTTTGAACCAAGAAGTGTTGGCAGTACAAAAGGGGGGCATGGACCTAAAAAGAAACGAAATTGAGTTTTTTGTAGTGAGGTGGATGGACCTAGCGTCTGTCATACAGTGTGAAGTAAGTCAGAAAGAGAAAAACAAATACCGTATGCTAACACATATATATGGAATCTAAAAAAAAAAAAGTTTCTGAAGAACCTAGTGGCAGGACAGGAATAAAGACGCAGATGTAGAGAATGGAATTGAGGACACGGGGAGGGGGAAGGGTAAGCTGTGAGAGAGTGGCATGGACATATATACACTACCAAACGTAAAATAGCTAGCTAGTGGGAAGCAGCCGCTTAGCACAGGGAGATCAGCTCGGTGCTTTGTGACCACCTAGAGGGGTGGGATAGGGAGGGAGGGAGGGAGACGCAAGAGGGAGGGGTTATGGGGATATATGTATATGTATAGCTGATTCACTTTGTTATACAGCAGCAACTAGCACACCATTGTAAAGCAATTATACTCCAATAAAGATGTTTAAAAAAAAAAAGGGCATGGACCTAACCTTACCATGAACTGTTAATCTAAACTACTGTATATTTTGCATCAACAAATACATCGTTCCAGAATCGGCACCACAGATGAAGGCAAATAAATGGATCCGCTTTAAATGTTCCCACAGCACAACGTCTACACGTTTGATCAGATTTTACATCCTCAGCTCTTTTCCAGCTTTCGTATGATTAGCAGATTCTTAATTACAGTTTAGAGGAGCGTTAATCCCCACCGTATTTGGTACCACATTTCTCCAATTAACTAGTTAAACAAAGAGATGAGCTGTAGTCCGGTAGCCTTAATAAAAGCAGTGAACTGCTTATGGAATTAGTGTGATTCTTCAGGGGCCCAGAGCTCTTCCTGTCCTGCGTTGGAGCCAGTGCCTTCAGAGGGCTAGCAGAGAGTGTTTGTCCAGACCCCATCCATTTTTGTCAGATTTCCTCTCATTCCAGGGAACTCATCATTCAATTAGAAAAACCAGAACCTAGTGGAAATTTGGCAAAGCCCCAAATGTGTTTCCTTTTTGATTACAAGACAAAGCTCTTCCTTGGATTCAAGAGTAATGATCAAGGCTGTCTAAGTCCTGCTGGGTCCCAGGCCCTGTGCTAGGCACCAAGGACACACTGCAGAGTAAGACCTAGCTGCTGGCCTCAAGTTCCCTGCTTTATTCCTATTACCCTTGAAGGCTAAATCTGTCATGGGAAGACAGTAGGGTATACCAGTGGTTAAGAATTCAGGCTCTGTACCCATACTGCTTGTGTCCAAATCTCAGCACCACTGTCTGTCACCTGTGTGACTTTGGACGGGTTATAGAACCTCTCTGTACTTGTGTTTCTTCACCTGTGAAATAGAGATAACGATGGTTCCCAACCCGGAAAGTCGTCGATCAGATTAAATGAGTTATTGCACACAAAGCAATTAGAACAGGAGCAAGTGCTCATGAATGCAAGCCATTATTTTCCATCATGTAGTCTGGCGTCCATACTGCGCTGTCCACGCAGCTAGAGTTTATTACATTCCAGTGGACTGACGGGCTGAAAAACAAAGTGGATAAATACTAACTTCTCTGACTCTCGTCTTGAGAAATGCTTTGGAAGGCTTCTTGTTGCACTGTTGACATCAAACACTCATATATTATTTTTGTTGTTTTTTAGAGCTTCCAAATTCAGTATAAGCTGTTGTCATTAGAGACAGATGCAGTCAGCCCTAAGATGGGGTCACTCTGTCCCCATCGCTCAGTTCCCCTCCCTTCAGCTCTCCCACCCCCATCCTGGCACTCAGATCTCATACTTTAGGGAAAGAGGGGAAAGAACACAGTTCCATTAAATAAGCTAGGCTCCAGAGAACAGGAGCTTGAATCCCTTGTCAGTTGGCAAGTCTGAAAATAGCAGAGTGTGAAGAGCAAAGTGGTGTAACAGGTAGAAACGTGGAACATGTGATTGTTTGGGGGCATCCAACTGAGAAACTAGATTCAGACTTTTACCCTCCTCCTATCATATTTTGAAAGTGATGAAGTATCGCCCACCTCACCCCGCCCCCATGGTGGCAAAAATATCCTTACTCTTTGCTAAGTTTATTTCTTTGATTCCAGAACAAGCAGACACTCACACATGCAGCTTGGATTCACTGGGGCTTTCAGCAGTTCAGTAATGTCTTGCGCTAATACCCATGGTTCATTAAACTTTCAAATAATTGGCACAAAGTCCAGAGCTTGGATTTTTTGCGGCTCTTTCTCCCAGCTGGGCATCTTCATTTCCATTGCTTATTAGCAGGACTCTAATCAAAGCCACAGAGCCATGCAAGGGAGAGAGCTTCAAACCTTGCCCAGGGAACAGAAGAGAATGTGACTCAAGGTAAAACTGGCTTGGATTCCTTATGAGGGACATGGTTAATTGAAAATACCTGAGAGCTTGGCCAAGCTGTGATCTCCCCTTCACTCAAACACCTAGTTATCTGAAACCTGCAACTTGGAATCTGTCTCTAAGTTATTCTGAAATGTCTAAGAAAGATCTTATTGATTCATATACTGCCTCAAGAACACCTAAGCCTGAATTGCAGTGACTTTTATTTATAGCTTTGTGGGCCCACTACCGAACTGACTAGCCACACCCCTGTAGGCAGAAAAGTATGTAGATATTGACAACCTAGAAATTACAAGACCAAAAAAAAAAAAAAAAGGAAATTATTACAATGGAAAAAGAACTTAGAAAAATTGCAGTTGAGGCTAAGGAAAAGAAGGCTAAAATGCCACTGTTTGAGCTGCCGTTTACTCTCGAGCACTTTCCACAAGCCAGAAATTAAATTAGACAGTAGTTACCTCATTTAATTCTCCAAACATCTTTAAGGTGGGTATTATTGTGCCCATTTTACAGATGCTGGATCAGATTTACAGAGGTTAAGTAACTTGTACTGTGATGCACAGAGAGTGAGGCTTCAGAGACACACTCTTCATCATGGTACTCTGCTGCCACCCCATTTTTATCTGGAAGTATGAAAATGAAATCTAAGAATGTCTATCAGCCTATTCAGCATCCCCTATGTGCAAGACGTTCGGGGCCTGCAGTGGCATGAAATATACAAACCCTCACTGTACTGCAACTGACAGTCAAGTCAATAAGGCAGGACAAAGACACATCATGATAAAAGCACAACAGAAGTGTGTTTTACTAGTGCTGGTGATAGAGACATCATGTAGGAATCAATGGGAAACCGCAAGTGCCGTTTATTGGTTTGAGTGGTCAAAGAAGGTTTATGGAGTCTGTGAGACTTGACAAAGAGTAGAGACCAGCTGGATGGAGGGAAGGGCTTTTTGACTAGGGGAATGGCTTGAGCAAGAATGTAGGGGGAAATAATATAATAGTAGACATTTCTCTTGGCCTGCCACCTTCCTTCGTAGACTCATATAGTCCTGCTGAACTATCAGTCATGGTGCCTCACCCAATAACATAAAATGGTCAGGTGACTCAAGCCAGGCAGTCAGAGTCTCCTCTGGGATTTATCTATGGAGTGAAGTTCTTCCTCTGGAATTGTGAGGCTAGGAAGATGTGAGTTTAGTTGATAGTGGTCACACTGCCCACAATGTGGAAGGAATCTGTGAAAAGAATAAAGCTGAGCAGAGATAAGCAGATCCTAGATATGGAGCAAAAGAAAGGTAGAGAGAGACAGAGTGACTTGACCAAAAACAAAAATGAGCACCTGGATTTAGCCATACCTGAAGCCAGACACACTCTAGACTATCCATTTTTGTAAGTTACTGAGTTTCCCTTTGTGCTTGCTAGTTTGGGGTTTCTCATACTTGCCAAATGAAATAATCTTGACCTATACATAATTTCTGCCTCCTCTATAAAAAAAACGTTATAAGAACCCATACGTCAAAAGATATTTGCTAGGATTAAATAACAAATGTCTAATATGATGGTTAGGTGCTAAGCACATGGTAGATGCTTAAAAACAGTTTATTTATTCATAGGACCAAGAAAGAATAAGATAGAATAACTCTGGCAGTACTTCAATATTCATTATTATTTAACTCTAGTTCTTTCCATTTGTAATGGCTGCATAATATTCCATTATCACGAGATAATATGAACTATTTAACCAGCCTCTCGTTATTGGATTTTGAATTTTGCGTGGTTTTGAATTTTTCTCTCTCTTCAGCAATGCTGTGATGATCAGCCTTGTGCTTCAATCTTGACATATATTTTAAATCATTTCTTTAGGATTAAAAACTCAGAAATTGATTGTTCTCTTGATTTTTATAGAAGTTTCTATTTTTTTAAGTTCATATAAAATATATCCCTAACAAATTACCTCTGATCTGAATGAAAAATTTGGATTCCAGATTTTGATTCTACCGTAGACCCTTCAGTCTTACACTGTTGGAGAAGAGCTCTTCCAAAAACGATCTGCAAAGAGAATATTTTCTTCTGAGGGAGAAAAAATAAAACCACTTGCTCTAAGGAGGCTTCCACTGAAACATTTTCTTTTAAACTTGGGATACTAAGGGGACATCAAAAATTCAATTCAAGCCATGTTTAAGTATGCAGGAGTTCAGGCTTTAATTACTAGGGAGAATCCCCAAGACAGGCTTTAACCTGCATGGCAGCATACACCTGGCCCCAGAGGTGGGCTCTGCATACCTTTAGCTTTGGCAATCTCCCCTCTCACTGAGGCTCAGTAAGTGAAATTCAAGATCATTAACTCCTCCTCTGGCCACAAACAGAAGAAGAAAACAAACATACAGAAGTTGCATGGGATGCTTTTTTAAAATAAGGAAGTGCTTTATAAGTTTCATGCTGGGGTGTCTCTCAGGCCTGCAGCTCTGTGTGTGGCAAGCCCTCAGATGGCCGGGGCGCAGCAGGACCAGGGCATCTGTGTCCAGCCCTGCCCGGCTGCCAACGGCCTCCCATGAGCTTCTGCATAAATCTGGTGGCTTCTTTCAAACCCCCAATTAAGCTATATCCCACAGCCTTCCTTCCCTTTTTTTTTCACTTGTTCTAGAAATTGTTGATTCAGGATTGAAAAAACCAAGACCAAACTATATGGGATTCGTGTCCCTGATTAGAAGATCTGGCTGCTGAAAACCCCATTCTGAGCTTTATGAAACCCCCAGGCCTGGAGGATTGGCAAAGTTTATAGGGAACGGGCAGGGGGAGGGGCTCTGGAAAGGAGAGAATTGATTCATGTTAGGTCATATTTGTGGAGACTCTCAGTGAAGTGGTCCCCCACCTCCTGTCTTGCATTCTTCCAGCCATCAGTCCAAACATAGCTGCGTTTATGCCATGGTCCATCTCTGGCTCACCTCTCCTCACTCCAGCCTTCAAGGCCCTCCTAAGCCATGGCCCTTCACCTACTCTTCAAAGCCATGTCCTACCATTCCCTATATCCCAAGTTTTCACCAAACTGGATGACTCACCATTCCCTAAACATGCTGTTTACAGGCCTACTTCTGCATAATTACTGAGCACTTGCCACCTGGAAGGTTCTCATCTCCTCCCCTATCTCAGCCTATCAAAATCTGAGTCATCCTCAAAGACCCAGCTCAAACGCTATCTGCTCCCTGCAGTATTTCCTCATCGTCCACATCCTTCCTCCAGAAGGTATCTGAGTTCTCCCTCCTCAAACTTCCATACCTCTGTGTGGAAATCTTTCTTTGTACAAGTACTGCTTTGTACCTGAGTTAGATGTTGTTTTGTCGGATTCCATGACTAAACATCAAATTTCTGAAGGGCAAGGGCTATTTCTAACACAGCTATAGTTCCCTAAAGTCAGTATGAAAGTGAAACGAATGACCTTCCCAGCTGGTCATCAAGGATAGGGTCTGTTGTGTGCATTCCTTCAGCACGTATTTGTTGAGAGTTCCTGTTGCATGCCAGGAACTGTGGTTACACTGGCTGCACACAGCCAATGTGTATTCCAAGAGAGACACAGGAAGAACTGCCAGAAGTATAGAATATGCACTGTCAAGATCTGGGTCTCTAGATATTGGAGGTATCCATTGGCACTCAAGCAACAGAATCCCAGAAATCGAAATAAGCATCATTGTTATGAAGACAGTCCCTCAGCTCAGAAGACACTGAGCTTGCCGTTTCAAAATGTTGGGCCCTAGCTCTTCTCAGATTCCGCCTGCAGCAAGCATGCTACAATGTACAAGGAGTCTGCCCAACCAAGGTATCTTAAGGTATCTCTGTCGTGTACTTTGTTCTGATTAGGCATTTTGTAAGCGGGAAATGGAATCAAAATATAGTACATTAGCATCCCTGTCATCTTTGTTCCTCTCTGAAATGTGAAATTTGGCCTTAATTCATACTGTTCATTTAAAAGAGGTATTTATAATTGTACTTCATCGAGGCAGATTCAAATTTATAAACTTCTGAAGCATCCTTTCAGCCACTGGTTACTGACGCCTATCTGCTTTGTGCTTGTGAGAGATTATTTGGGAAATGCGTAATCAGAAAACTAAAGAATTACTCTTGAATAACAGCGATTCTCTTAAAGACTCAGATATGAATTTTCTCCACAAAGAAGTCGAGATCTGGTAATATTCTATCTTCAAAATGCAGCTCTTTGCCAAGTGCTTGTAAAATAAAAGAATCATCTTTTCTATCATGCCTAATAAAAAAAAGCTAATTCACCAAGACTTTATACTCTTGCTGATATAAAGTAATTTGATGACAGAATATATATGAATGGATTGCTGGGGTGAGTGGAAGTTAAGTCAACTTATTCCTTTGAAACAAGTGAAATTCCCTGGAAGAAAAAATTTTCCTGGCTGGACAGGGTGACCCTGTCCACATCTCTGATCCCAGGACAGTGCCACATTTTCAGTTGTCTGCTTGTGTGTCAGTTTCCTATGCTGGAAAAAGAGCTTCTTGAAGGTAGGACTGGGTTTGTTATCTCTGAAGAACCAGCACTAACTGGGTCAAAGCAGGAATTCACTAAGCGCTTATTAATAGAATGAACTCCAAGCTCCAATGTGTGTGTACGTGGTCCTTTAACTAGAATTCCGACCCCTACATCCACTTGTCTGTCTGTTTAAGGCAATCATACATCTATGTGAGAGTTCTCCGTGCTACCATAGGTGCTGGGTTAGCAGAACAGATGGCTTTTTCCGTTGTAATTCAACTCAAAGTCTTTCCAGTTGGTTTTTTTCTACCTACTGAACCAAATTACTCTAACAGGCCTTCCTTTCCATCAAAATTCCGTTTCTAACTATGTATGCTTTGTATGTGCTCTTAACTGCCTCATTGCTCTGAGATTATTCAGACTTTGCTCCTGTCTTAGGCATTGTTCTTGCAACAAAGATTAGTGCCTGCTGACTCTGAGTAAAGCATTATGTGAGGCACCGTCACCTAAGCCTGTCTCTCTCCATCCTCGTTTGCCCTCTCATTTAATAGTTTATCTCTCCAAAACAGAAATACTTTCCTTCCCTGTAGCTCTTGAGTTAGGGGAAGAGGTCAGATATTAAATGCTATCCCAGCACTCTTGTTTAGACATAAAGAATTCTTATTGGTTTGCTAAAGTGAGAAATAGGAACCCATTTTTCCCATCTAGAACAGCTAAGTAGAAGTGAAGGGATAGATTTAAATTAGAAAGGCTATATTAAATCAGCCTAAATCAAAGCCAATTTCACTCCAGGAACTGTGTGCATGAAAAGGTGTAATTATAAAAATTTGATATTCTGCTGCCTTTATGCATATTCACCTTATGAACTTAGACCTCCAAAAGCCTCCTAGGACTGCTTCCCCATTTTTAATAAATACTGAGAATGAGATGTTTCCTGAAGGAATTAAAGGAGGGAGAAGATTTTTTTTTTTTTAAGCTTAGCAGCAACATTAAAACAAAGAAGCAGCTCTTCTGCCCAGTTTTGTGTGTGCTTTGACAGTGCTACAAATAACATGAATCTCTGGGGAGTCAGCAAAGAAATGATGATTTGGCGATCAGGGGGACAACTAATTCCTCCAGGGGGGAAATATTATTAATTGCAACTTCTAAATAACATCAGTGGGTCTCCGTGCAGTCGCTGGGAATATTTATCTTGGGAGAAAGAAGAGGTTTCAGAGAATTCCCAGAGATTTAATAACCTAAAGCCCAGGGCTACCAGCTGGATCATGTTCCGGTCCATGGGTGCTATAATGGTCAACTCCATACCAGCTAGAGGACAGCTGGGAGCTAGCTCAGACTAAGCCAGTCATCACGCCCATTCATTCTCTGTGGCTGCCAACCTCAGAACTCTGTTCTGTGAGGTTTCATCAGATGTCACATCACACTATTTTTTTAAATTTAATTTTTATTTTATCTTGGAGTAGAGTTGATTTACAATATTGTGTTAGTTTCAGATGTACAGCAAAGTGATTTAGTTACACATATACATATATCCATTCGTTCCCAGATTCTTTTCCCATATAGGTTATTACACAATACTGAGTAGAGTTCCCTGTGCTATACAGTAGGTCCTTGTTGATTATCTATTTTATATATAGTAGTGTGTATATGTTAATCCCAAACTCCTAATTTATCCCTCCCCCCCATCATGTTTCCCCTTTGGTTACCATAAATTTGTTTTCGAAGTCTGCGAGTCTGTTTCTGTTTTGTAAATAAGTTCATTTGTATCATTTTTTTAGATTCTACATATAAGTGATATCATGATATTTGTCTTTCTCTGTCTGACTTACCTCACTTAGTATGATAATCTCTAAGTCCATCCATGTTAGTGCAAATGGCATTATTTCTTTCTTTTTTATGAGTGAGTAATACTCCATTGTGTGTATGTATGTATGTATATATGTGTGTGTGTGTGTGTATATATACATACATATATATATATATATATATATATATATATATATATATTATAGGGTTGGCCAGTATGTACCACATCTTCTTTATCCATGCCTCTGTCGATGGACATTTAGGTTGCTTCCATGTCTTGGCTGTTGTAAATAGTGCTGCAATGAACATTGAGGCGCATGTATTTTTCAAAGTATGGTTTTCTCTGGATATATGCCCAGGAGTGGGATTGCTGGATCATATGGTACTTCTATGTTTAGTTTTTTTAAGGACCATCCATACTGTTCTCCATAGTGGTTGTACCAATTTACATTCCCACCAACAGTGTAGGAGGGTTCCCTTTTCTCCATGCCCTCTCCCACATTTATTGTTTGCAGACTTTTTGGTGATGGCCATTCTGACCAGTGTGAGGTGATACCTTATTGTAGTTTTGACATTACATTATTAAGGAGGGATGTCAGGACTATTGACAGGCTGGCTTTTGTTTGACATTTCTTCCCCACCCCCAAAGTCAAAATTAATGCTGTGAACCCCTCAATTCCATTAATCTTTAAGGATGTAAAACTGTAAATATAATCTTGAGTGCTGTGAGCAGCTTTGAAATCACTGCTTTCTACACCCTCTGTCTTACCCAGAGAAGTTGTCACTTGCCCAGAGTCACAAAGCTTGTTCTGGAAAACTCCGTTATTGTTCAGCACGTCCAAATCCATGAGGATAGGCCAACATGTGGATCAAGCTTGTCTTGCCAATCAGCCCCGCTGTCCCATTCCTCATGTCAGTCTGGTTCAGGGCAGAGGCTCTGTGAAAGGAATATGTGGGTTGTACTGTGAATTTTTTTTGTCCTCATTTACATCAAAACAATATCTGACTTGGGGACAAATGCCTCAACCAAAGTTGGGACAGATTTAGCTGTATTTTGCAAAGAACATTTACTTCCAAGATGCACTAGGTCTCAAGCTACCAGGTGGGTTGCATCAGTAGGTAAAGCCATTAGTTGAATGTCAGGGCTTTTTTTTTTTTTTCCCCTTAGAATCTGGGTTCTTTTCTTTCCGTGCTGTGGCTGATGAAATCTAAAATATTTATGTGGCTTTATAATGACTAGTTAGCATTTAATGCAGCTGATATTTGCCCAAGTGCTTGACAATCAGTATTTATTAACAGAAAAATAACTGCTAGAAAATCTGCACTGTGACATTTAGGCATCCAGTCCCTCTGGGGTAACATAGGGTGTTTCTGGGAACAATGTTGGTGCCGATGATTCAGATTCATTGGCCAAATTCTGCCTGAGGCCTCATACTTAAACACCCCCCTAACTTACTAGACTTCATTCTAAGACTCCTGAAGGGTAGTATGCTATTATGCATTCCATTCACTTATCAAGTACTTACTGAGGATTGACTAGGTGTTGAACATGAAGAATTAATAAGACTGTGCTCAAGTCTGAGTTAGGTGCTCCTCCCAGGATGCCTCGGGACTAACCTTAATGGAATGAGTGGTTCTCAATGGCGGGGCCTGGGGGTGGGGGGACTAAAGGGAGTATGAAATCCAGTAATGTTTGGAGACATTCTTGGTTGTCACTACTGGAGGGCGTGCTACTGGCATCTAGTGGTAGAGGCCCACGATGCTGTAGACATCCTAGGGTGCACAGGACACCCTAATACAATAAAGAATTATCTGGTCCAAAATGTCAGTGGTGCCGAGGTAGAGGAGCCCTGTGGTGAGCTCTGTCTGGTTTGTAATTGTTTGGTTATATGTCAGATATATCAGTCTCCCTCATCATACTGTAAGATTTTTGAGTGCAGAAACCACTTATCTTTCATTGTGTCCCAGTACCTGACGCATGTAACCCAGAACTCCATACATAGTGTTGAATGAATTAATGAAGACAGTATCCTATCCCTGAGAGAGCCCATGATCTCAGAAATGGAGATCAGTAAACAGGCAATTCGGGGATAAAATGTGTCTGGTCTTCAGAGTATGGTCAGATAAGAGAGCTATTTTGTGTGACCTTGTAAGTTATCCTCCAAACAGATACACTTTTGAGAATGGAAGTGAGCACTTTGAAATAGCTGAGGCAGGGCGACAGGTGAAACCCTTCTACAGCCCACACATTACTGAACCCAGCAGGAAGCAGGCGCTGATGCTTCACAGAATCCACCAGGACACACGTGAGGGACACGTGAGGGATTCGACTATGGAAGACGGTATGAGTTGCTGGAGAAGTTTACACTGCATGTCACACAACAAAAAGTTAATGTCAATAAATAAGTAAAACTTTGTCAGAGGCTGGGTCTTCATCCCAGGCCCCCATTTCATGCCAACCCTCTGGCAGGTGCTCTGAGGCCAGCTCCTGTCTCTTCCGCTTCTTGAACTTCCCCCCACCAGCCTCTCCAGCCTTCCAAAGGGTGCTTCTTTCATGATGCCCCTGCTCCCCTTTTTTATCACAAACATGCAGCTCTCTCTCAGCTTGCATCCCCAAACCCATTAGCCTTGCTCAGTCACCAAGGGGTCCTCCCTGCATGGGAACCAGTTAGAGATTGTAAATAAAAGTAACCTTTCCCGGTGTGGAGGAGGGATAATTTAGGAGGTTGGGATTAGCAGATACACACTACTAAATATAAAACAGATAATCAACAAGGACCTACTGTATAGCACAGGGAACTCTACTCAATAGTTTGTAATAACCTATATGGGAAAAGAAACTGAACAAGATGTATGTATATGTATAACTGAATCACTTTGCTCTACACCTGAAACTAACACAACATTGTAAATCAACTATACTCCAATATAAAATAAAATTTTTTTTTAAAAAGTAACCTGGGCTTCCCTGGTGGCGCAGTGGTTGGGAGTCCGCCTGCCGATGCAGGGGACATGGGTTCGTGCCCCGGTCCGGGAAGATCCCACATGCCGCGGAGCGGCTGGGCCCGTGAGCCATGGCCGCTGAGCCTGCGCGTCCGGAGCCTCTGCTCCACAACGGGAGAGGCCGCAGCAGTGAGAGGCCCGCATACCGCAAAATAAATAAATAAATAAAATTTAAAAAGTAACCTTTCCCAGATGTGGTTTTCACGGCTCCAAGCTCCAGTTGGGGTTTCTGCCGTACTGTGGTTACAGACAGAAGGGCAAGGTTAACCTTGGCTAGGATTGCGGGGGAAAAGCTTTAGAGAAGAGACAATGTTCAAACAGACTCTGCGGTCAGTTTACTCAAAGGAAATTGAATCATCAAGCCCATGGAAACCTGACAGAAGGTCTGGGCCTCCTGCTTTCTGGGTAGGTAAAGTTATCTTCAGCCGCAGGCATTCTTTGTTGGGGGGTCAGGAAGATCTTATGTAGAAACTTGCTAAAGAGTAAAGGTAAATGACGAGTTTGGTTTGTGATTTCTCAAAGCCTAGGCTTTGAAAGAAGGCGTCAAGTTGACTTCTTATGTTGCTTTTGTACTAAACTCTTTTTCAATAAGAACCAATTGTTTATAATTTTTAGGACAGTGATTGTGAAAATAAACACCTACTTTATTATCATCCAGAGTGTCATAATATCTGAGTAAATATTAGGGACAATAAAGTTACTATCTTTAACTTTAGGTAAAATGACTTCCTTTACTCTGTAGTCCATCTGACACACTACTGCATTAGAGAAATCCCCAACTGAGCCTGTAATGCACTGCCTCTTCCTACACTAGATTAAAAAGATTCTCCTTGACACAAAATCAACAGAGGCCATCACCCTTGTATAGATTTAGAGGTTTCACAACTTTGTACATCAGTTTGATATCAGGTGGACCTTTCAGAATAAAATGTTACTGGTAGTTGATATACTCTATTCCAGTTGGCTTTCTGTGAGTACGTGAAACAAACACCAGATGGTAATTTGTATAAAGATAAGGGAATCGGTGCTAATTTTGGAAAGTTCTTGGCCATTTCTCTCACCCAGAGTTAGGAAGGGAATTCTCAGTTGGAATGACTTTCCAGGTTTCGAAAAGCACCTGTCTGATTTTCTTAAAACTGTGCTATCATTCTGCTTAACAGTATGTCAGGCCAGACCACACTATCCCATGCATAGAAAACATGTTAGCTAAGTCTTCTTCCCAATCATCGGTAAACATATTGACCAGGACAGAGGTGTGCCTCAGAAACCCGGGACCCGTTTGCACATTCACTCTGCCCCTAATCAATACCGTTTTTTAGAGAGTCAAACTGGATGAACTGGTTTTTAATCTCTGGTCTAAACTGTCAGGTGGCAAATCTCACCCAAAAGGCTCACTGGTGGGGAGAACTAAACATAAGGTGTAGTGATGCAAAGACTGGGTAAATCCGGGCCTGTTGGCAATGTGTAAGACAGATGGCTATGCAAATAGGATTCTCACACTCAGTTGTAAGGTAAACTGTGAACCAGGGAGCAGCAGGTGGCTGGGGAAACGCAATGCTTAAATGCTGTCTGGATGTTTACATTTAGCTCTCAGAAACTGAAATCATTCTAATTGAATTCAACAAACAGTTATTGGGAAATCGTTATGTGCAAAACATTGTGCTAGGTTCTGAGAAAGCTGAAATATAGAGTCCTAGCTTTAGAGTTCTTTGATTCACTCTGCCAAGGGCTATAATAAGGGGAAAGCAAATGAGGGAAAAGCAATGAGGAAGAAAGAACGAACAAGGGATTGATTTCAACTGGAAAAACTTGGGAAGTTTTTTTTGAGGAGCAGAGGTCAAAGAGGGGAACATAGGTTGGCTTCCATGGGTAAATATGGTGGGAAGCATCCTCTATGAGGAGAGAAGTGGAGTGAGGGGCCAGACAGAAGAGAGCAGAAAGGAGTGTGTATGTGTGAGTGTAGGTATGTGTGAGTGACGGTAAGTGTATTTAAAAGTGGGGGATTAGTACAACCTGAGGTTATTAGAGGTGGGATGAGCCTAATTATGGAGCATAGATTTACATTCTATAAAAGATCTCTGACCCTTCTTCCTCCCCTGCCCCCCCAAAAAATATTCCCAAGGCACAATGAATTCTAATGCACTTATCTATGCAATTGGAAGTTTTCAGCCAGAGAAGGGTATTAGCAAACCTGTGTTTTTTAAAAGTTTATATTAACAATTAAATAACATGCTGGTACTAGAGATGGGGGGCTGAAGAGCAGACAATTGCAATAGTCTAAAGAGGAAGCAATAAGAGCTGAAACATAACATCATCTCTTTCTTGAGCAACTTTTCTTGAGCACCAGGCGGGAAACCAAGGGCTTCCCATGCATGACTCGTTTAAAGCTCACAGAAACCCTGTGAGCTAAATGTTTTAATCCCCATTTCAAGAGAGGTCCAGGGTCAGTAATATGGCTGGTGAATGGCTGAGCCAGGAGTGAAACCACATCTGTCTGATCCAGGGCCTGGGCTGGCAGTCACCACCCGACACTATCCCACAGGAAGGCAGGGATAGGAAGGAGATTAAGAAGGCTTCCCCGTGTGACAGGAGATTTTGCCTTCACCCAAGCTGATACCTGCAGATGGAGAAGTAGGTTCAGGAAAGAGGCGGACTTCTTTTTCCAACAAGTTAAATTGAAGGAGTGTAGGACATCCATATGCGGCTAGTAGCAAAGAAAGGGGATGCGGATCTGAAATTCAGAGGAGGTCATGACTGTGGATGAGAGTGTGGAGAGAGGGGAGTGAAAAGGGAAGTTATGACCTCACAAACTCCCATATTTTAGGGATAAACAAGAAAGGGGCTCTTAAAGAGAACTCTTAAGAACTTAAGGTAATAGAACTGACCATCAGAAGGCCTCCCATCTAAAAGATTTTAAAATGAATAAATGAGAGGTTTTCCTGAATCATCCGTATTCAAAGAGAACATTTAGAAATATGGTAGCACTTTTTTTTTTTTTTTTTTTTTTTTTTTGCGGCACACGGGCCTCTCAATGTTGTGGCCTCTCCCATTGCGGAGCACAGGCTCCGGATGCGCAGGCTCAGCGGCCATGGCTCACAGGCCCAGCTGCTCCGCGGCATGTGGGATCTTCCCAGACCAGGGCACGAACCCGTGTCCCCTGCATCAGCAGGCAGACTCTCAACCACTGCGCCACCAGGGAAGCCCTGTCACTTCTTTTTGACAATGTGACCATAATCTCCTACTTCCCCTCCTCATTTTTCACCAGATCCAATTTCCCAGGAGCAATACATGTACATTTGCTATCACATCCTTATAAAGGGTCTCTGACCCTAACAAAGTAAAGAACCACTGTTCATTTAAAGTGAATTACTCCAAGCTTCCATTTCTCTAGATTGATAAACCCACCAGGCTCTCTCCCATCTTGGAGCCCTTGGAGCCTGCTTTTCTCTCTGCCTGAGAAGTTCTACCCAGATGTCCACGTGGCTGGTTCCCTTATTTTCTACAGGTCTTTACTCAAAACTTCCCTTCTTAATAAGGTTTCCCTGGCCACCCCAGCTAGAATTTCAGCATCCACCTCCCCATCACAGCCCTTCCTTTCCTTCTTCCCTGCATTATTTTTTCTCCATAACACTCACCACTATTCAGACCACTACATACTTCACTTATTTACCTTGTTCTTTGTCTCCTCCACAAGAAAGTACACTCTACAAGGCAGGGATTTTTGTCTGCTTTTGTCCGCTCCTATATTTCTAGGGTCTAGGAGCCCACGTGACACACGGTGGAAGAGTAAATGAATGATCAATGATGTTTACTGATTTTTTTGTTTCTTTTGGGTTTTTTTAATTGTCCTGGATTATCTAGATAATTTTTCTAGTTCTCACTTGAAGTGAATAAGTAATTTCAAATTCTTTTTGAGGTTAGTTCCTCGTATTAAGCTACAAAAACAAACAAACAGAATACTTGCTGTCTATCATTTTAAGGAAGAACACTGTGGTATTTCTCTTTAGTTTTGAATGCCAAGCATGGCAGGGGTGGGGTGGATTAGAGGACTGTTCCATTTAAAATTATGAAAAACGAATTAGGAATTTTCATTTGCAAGGTCTTCCCATTCATTAAATTCATAAGTAGCTACTATATGACCCAATGGAGGTAGGTGCTCTCAAATAACTGAGGTGAAATTAGCCTTTGCATCCATTTTGTATTTAGAAACGAAGAAGTTGGTGAATGCTAGAAAAAGAAAGCTCTCTATTTCACTACTTTTTTATGAGCAAAGTTAATCAAAACCTCTTTAGGACAGACTCACCGTTGTGACAAAGTTTGCCTTGCTTGTGGAAAATATGTGTACTGATAAAACGCAGGTGGTTTAGCAAACACAACAGTATCTGTGGGAAAGATTGCATTTTTTTCCCAAATTCATGGAATTAAGTGCTTTGGGGTAACTGAAACTGTGACTCAGAAAAATACTTTAATAACTATTCTTTGCTCATAGCAATACAAATCCTAAATCAGGCATGGCCTGTGGAGAGTTGAAAGGCAGTGTCGCTCTCAGAATAAGTAGAAAGAAATACCCACAAAAGCCAGGTGCACAGTGCAGTACCGGGGCCTCAGAGGGAGGAATTCAGCTGGGCAACTGCCGCTGAGCATCCAAGAAGCCGAAGCCAATGTCAGTCTTTTCATTAAAGTGATGCCAAAACTAGTTAGATTCAGTTACCACTCAGCCAGTCTCTGGCCCTGAAAGCCAATGGGTGGCTCTCATTCTAGTCAAGTGGGTTGGCATCCAGCATCCACAGTCTCACTTCCAGAAAGGCTGCACCTCTGCCACCAATGATCTGCTCTGGGAACTCATTCTTGACAAGTATGTCTCCTCGTAAAACAATTCTGCCCTGTGTCTAGTTCACCTGGAAGGAATAATGCTAGCAGTCAACATTTGTTGAGTAGTTAATGAAAGTCAGGCATCCTGTAATGAGTGTTTCGTGTGTGACCTCTCAGTTAATCCTCACAAAAGTTTTCAGAGGTAGGTATTGTCCCACCATTTTACAGATGGGAAAACTGAGGTTGAGAGGGTTCAGGGATCTTGGCTAAAGTCACACGGTGAATCAGCCATGAAGAATCCAGCACTGACTTTAAAACTATAGCAGTTAATCCCTATGCCCTCCTGACCCTCTAAAGAATGAAAACTAAGGAGATGGGAAAATGGTAAAGAAGTGACCTCCAAGGGGTGTGTTTCTACCACTGTCCTGAATATGGTCAGAAAAGCTACATACTAAACCAGAAACAAGACTCATCCAGTCTCAGTTCCAAACTGACACTTCACAAAGTGCTTCAAGGGAGCCCTAGGTGGGGAACCATTGTTTTGAAACCTTTGGGTAAGGTAGGGGCAGGGAGTTGTCACTAAAACAAAACCAACCAAACAAACAAAAAGACCTGATGGCCATTCCAAGCCCACAACATAGCAGAGTGCACTGTATGTGCATCTGACATATGATCATTCAATGATCAATTCAAAAACAAAAAAAGGCAAAAACTCACAAAACATGTGCCCACATATAAGAAAGATATATAGAAAAAAAAAAAAGAAAGAAAGATATATAGAAACATAAAACACTTCCACCCTGTAGGCACTTGGTCTTCCATCCAACCAAAAAGCATCAACACAGCAACATGGTCCATCTCAGTGGGAGCATCTCCCTGAACGGAAGCAATTCCAGGGCTCAGAGCTCCGTATGTTTCATACATGGCCTCCAAACACAAGCCCACAACCTTATGCATACACAACAGCTAGGACAGCCCTCAGTGTGGGAGACTTGAAAGGTTTATCAAAGGTTATTTCCACTCTTGGTGATTTTTCTCATTACAAAAAAACCTTAGACCCCATCTCTAATTGTGCATGATTCAACTCATATTTCCAACACATTTTAAAAGGTTATTATTATTGCAAGTGAGGATTTCTTTTTACCTTAAGCTACACACAGTTACTTTAACAGGTACCATAATTTAGCTTTCAGATTCTCTCCAAATCATCAAAACAAGGTACTTGCAAAATGTTTATTTCCCAGGTGTTTTCCGCTAGTTTCAATACTGTTTGACACGGTGCGTAAATGGCATGAGGGTGGTTCCTGAAATCTGGAACCAGGGTGTTATATAGTTACTTGCAGAACAGGGTGCAGCTTTCTTTGTGCTCCAAAATAAAAACCCACTTTCTCTTTGGCTTCATTTTTGTAATAGTGGAAAAGATTTTTTCTCTTTAAAAAAAGAATATTATGAGCGGCACTTAGCAGGGACAGCTCTGCAAACTGGTGTGAGATTATTACATCTTCAACTAATTTCTGCAAATCTGTGTGGAATCAGGGTCCTCTTTGTGACTAAGAATATCTTATGTAGAACCTTCACTTTTTTAACAGCTCATTTCTTCCTCTCATCAACAGGACACAATATGGCATATAATGAGATCTCATTATAGCAGATTTTAATATACCATAGGTCAAATTGTGTCCACATAGCATAACTTCTCGAGACCAGATTCTAATAATATGCAGTTTTTAGCTAAGTGCCTATTATTGGACTTTCGTATGATAATGTTAGTCCTAACCCCCTGATACTCAACTCCACAGGTTTCATTAAGCCATCAGTTTGGGAAGCAAAAAGGAAAAAAGGGAAAAAAGAGCATACATGTTTCTTCTTTATTTGTATAACAGATTTTTACTCTCTCTGCTTATATCTATTAAAAATAATACTGGACTAGGTGTGGCAGTAGGTATAAAAATATATTTGACACAGTTTCAATAAGACATAATCTTAGCAAAGCCATAATGGTTGAAGGCCCAGGCTCTGGAGTCAAACTGTGTATATGTCCTGGGCCTACCACTTGCTTGGTGGGTGACCTTGGGCAATTTATTTCAACTCACTGTACCTCTGTATTCTCAGTTGTTAATTGATGGTAATAATAGTACCTACCTTATCACTGAGAATTAAATGAGGTTAACACTCAGCACAGTGCCTGGTGGATAGAAATTAATAAATGCTGGAAGAGAGAAAAGAAGAAAGTTATCTTAAAATTGAAGTGGGAAAATGAGACCTACCTATATGAAAGTGAGGCAGGGTGGCAATGTGTGCAAATAGCGGGAAAGCCCTTGAGAGCAGGAGTGGTGAGCAGTGGATTCTGGTGTGGACTGGGTCACTTTTAGGGAGGAAGTTTCCACATAGGCTAGGATGCTGCTTCTCAAAGTTTGTCCCTGGATCAGCAGCCCTGGCATCACTTGGAAGCTTGTTAGAAGTACAAACTCTCAGACCTACTCCAGACCTACTGAACCAGAATCAGAATCCACATCTCAACAAGATACCCAGGTGATCCGTGGCACCTAAAGTGGAGAAGCGCAGCTCTCGGACACACCTTGCTTCTCAGAGCTTTCAGGCCTGCCATTCTCTCTTATCACACACATTGGCGCTTAGAAAAGAATAGCACTGGGGAAAAGGAAGCTATCCTCCCCAAAACTCCCACTGCAAAAAAACTGTGAGCGTTACATTCTAACAGTTATATGTTGGGAATATGATAGAACTGACAAAAATAAGTGGAATCAGCTAAATAAAGCAAGAAACATAAGTTATGATTCCATTAATATTTATGCCTCGACAGGGTATAAATCACAAATATTTATTTCATCCAGACTGAAAACGAAAACCAGGAAAACATATGATGACTCTTTGGGGGAGTGTTTGGGCAGAAGTCCCTGGTCCCCTCAGGCTTACAAAAAACGGATTCCTGCAGAAGGCAATGACATTTCAATTCCACACATCTCCCTGTTCATTCACCTCAAACACACACCAAACAACAACACCGTGTTTCCATGAGTTACACTATGCACGCAGAACACATTACAGACAGACACACACTCAGATTCATCCACACCTTGCCACTTTTTCATGTTTGCCTTCCTTCTGTCCTTAGGCACCTGCTCAAATCTTGCCTGCCAGGGACACAGAATCTTCCATCTGGAATAGACTTATGAGAAATAGGCTAAGAACAGAAGGAAGAAATGATGATGAAAATAATAATACCTATCATTTATTGGGTACCTAGTTGTGCAAGATATTGTCCCACAGATTAGCCATTCTTTTTTCATTCCCACAGTAACTCTCTAAGACAGGCCATTAACTGTCTACTATTTCAGTTGAGGAAATAAGGACCCACAAGGTCAAATAAACTACCAAAGGCTACACAGCTGAGAACCAGCATAAATGAGGCTCGAACCCGGGTCTGTCTTCTCCCCAACTGGCAGAGTGAAGCCAGCATCGATGAATCCAGTAACCATCCTCTCGGGAAATGGCTTCTAATTTGTAATTCAAATGTAGTATTTTCCCTCGTTTTCACTTTGTATGGTGAGCGGGGAAGTGGCGAAGGAATTTTCTTAAGTCAGGCTGAATTTAAGCTGTGGATGGTGAAGTGCAGGATAATTTCCTCGTTGGTATTTTAGAAGTTCTTCGTTTTAACCATCTGTTGCAGGCTGACAGATGGGTTGATATATGACAGAATAATGGGTCTTCAATTCTAGGAAGGCAGAAGCAATGCTTGAAAAATAACAGCTCTTTTCATGAACCTAACTGTGCTAACACCGCTTGCTCACTTGCAAAAAAAAAAAAAATGTCGGTGGGAGGGAAGTGTGAAATATAATCATAATCATTCCCCTAAACAGAAGAGTTTCTCACAATTGCCAAAGGTCAAATCCAGTAAAATATGCCTATTCTAAAATTATACTAAAGTTTTCAAATCCAGTTATTTGAAAGGGTATACGGGGGGATAGATTTAAAGAAAAATAATAAAAACAAACCCCCCAAACCCTTTTTCCATCCCTTTCTTCCAGTCATGTAATTTTTTATAGGCAGCCAGTATTAGGAGTTTCTTATATCTTCGAAATAATTTACAAAACGTGAGATTTTTGAAATCCAAATGATTTCCACTCTGGGTGACTGCCAAATGTGAAGTCTCTTCCCTTTCTTCTTGCATTCAGTGGGTATAGATGAGAAGTCACGCCAGACGTTTGGCTAGGCACAGGGACACAGGTGGCTAAGACTGTTCCATCCCCAAGGAACTTACGTTCCAGTGAATGAGGTCAATATAGGAACAGAATTTAAATAGCACATACTGTGTGTCTTCTGAGAATGTAGCAGTGACCAACGTATCCCAGGCAGACCTTCTTCTTCAAATGGCCTTTCGTGTCTTAACACAATTATCCCAGTTCTTTTCTATCATGTATTGTAACCGGATGATATATTCACACACACGTACACGCACTCGCACACGCACACAGACAGGCACACTCCTGGTCGTTGCCAAATAGGTTTGAAGCTCTACCCACAAAGAACCACTGACTCGAACTTTAGACTGTATTAAGAAAATACAAAGTTTTGGCCATATGAAGTTAACCTCAGCAGAGTGAATGTATTTTTGAAAGAACATCAGAATACAGAGTGGGGAGGGGGGGGAAAGCAAGTCATTACAGCTGAATTCATTGTCAAATATCACTGACCATGACATAATCAGGCCATGTCTATTGAAGCTTACATCACCTTTACCACCATCATAAATGCAACAATGAAAATACTCCAGTCTCCATGATTAACATTTGTATTTAATTTTAATCCTCACACCAATCCTGTAAGGTAAGCACTCCTATTCCATGTTACAGATGTCAACACTGAAGCCCAGAGAATTTCTAAGTCTGTGTATTATTTCCAGCCGTGCATAGCAATTCTTCCATGTCCTATCTGGAGATATCTCAGTAAGTGTAGAATAGTAAGTTAATAATAGGATTATGTTTTCAAAGGAGTATTTGACAGCCTGGATTTATCTCCTCAGCAGTTCCTTCCCACTCTAATATTATGTAATTCCGGAGAAGCATTTTTTTTTTTCAGTTTCAGGGAAGGTGATAGCAAGAGAGCACAGAGCAGGGTTCAAAAAGGAGCTGACTTGTTTCGGAAGGTGGCCCCTAAAAGGTCTGCTAGCATTTTCAGAGTCACAATTTCTCAGTGTAGCTTACTTGAAATGATTTCCCATAAAACGTATCCATTCTTAAATATAGGTTGGCGGTGGGGCAACTTAAATTTTTAGACAGTTTAAGAAATTACTTTGGATTGCCTGATAGTTTAACTATCCATGTCTCTACTGTTTGCCATTGTATGGAGGAAAAAAAGTAGTTGTGTGTCACCTGTTTTTTTAAAAGTGTGTGTGTGCTGTCACATATATATGACTCCCAAGTCATATCTATCTCTCGACCTATCTGTTCACACATTGAAAGAACATTGTAGTCCAAGGTACATGTGAGTGATGAAGTTCAAATCGGGCTGCTTTTGACTTCAAGCCTCCCACCGTGTCTCCTATATACTACATTTCCTCCAGCTGTTTCATCTCTATGCCGCCTGACATGTGATGTTTTCCAGATATGTTTACTATGCCCAGATGTTTCACGTTAAGTGGACAAAGCTGGTTAATTGCTTAAACCTTAGTATTTTCACCTAGTTGCTTAATGGCAGGCCCAAATATCTTTTAGAAATGCTAAATAATACATAAAAATAAAAAAGGTTGATAAGATGCTCAATAAGCATCTCTAAATCTCCAGACTTATCCTTGACTAACTCTACAAATATGATTTTTCCCAATGATTTTTAAGACATCTAAACTGGTTTCAGCAGTTGCCTCACCTCTGGTCTAAGACTTGGGCATCTTACTTGTTTCTGTACTTACTGGTAGAGGTGTCAAAACCTGTATCCAACTATTTGGAAAGAGTGTCATTTTCTACATAAGCTAGCAACTCACCTGGAAACAGTAGCATCCCTGATTGTTTTCCTAGGCTTACAAACTTGTAGAGTACAAGGGTCCGGAAAGGCAGGAATACGCTTCTGCCAACATTTAGATACATAAGCAGATCCATCCTAGATCTTTTTACCCCTGGGTCTCACTCTGTTTATTGCTTGGCTTTCTTAGAGGGAGAGAATTACAGGTAAGCAAGTGCAGAAAGCTGATAGCCTCAGCAGACATGTGGGCCACCAAAATTCCCAATAAACAAGCTTCCCCGCCTCCCACTCAAACTTCCCTCTTGGTCCTGGCCATTGTCAACATGCATCCTTCTTGGGCATAGATTAAGCAGGTAGTAAAGAGAAGCCCAAAGCTCCCTCTACACAACAATTCATAGGCCTTCCAGATAAGTCATTTTGTAGTGTGTTTATTATTCAACATGAGTCTGCTTTGAGAGCCACCCAAGGGACAAACCTAAAAGAATTCTGGATTCAACCAGATCTGTGCAGCTTTCCCCGTCCCTCTAGACTGGCCAGTGACCCACACGCATTTTTTGTTTGTTTTAAAAACACCAAGTCCCTTTCCTGCAAAGCCATTATCACCATTTGCAATTACACATTCTTCTGTGGTTATGTGAGTCAGTTGTTCTCCTCCAACAGGATGAATACTGGGGCCATGTCTGTTTTTATTAACTACTGTATTCCTAAGACCTGGCATCTAATTGGTTCTTACTAGAGATTTGTTGAATAAATGAATGAACCACCTAATTTGACCATCAAAACCCACTGAATAATACTAATACACTTTTCTATACTGTTATATATTTAATTATTATGTATAGAATTTGCCTATATATGTGTTTGTGTGTGTGAATTCATTGAGGGCTTACTCTGTGTTAAGCACTGAGCAAAGCATTTTATTGAATTAACTCATTTATCCTTAGCAAAAACCCTATGAAAATATATGTTATTATTGCTCCTTTTTACAGATTGGAAAACTGAGGCTTTAAAGGGTCCCAGAGCTACTTAGAAAGAGTTGAGATTTGAACCCAGGGCTACCAGATTCCAAAGACTGTAGAGTGAACTACTAGGTGATTCTTTCCTAAAAACCTATATATAAGACCTACCTCACAAATTCTTGGTGAAGAAAGTAGAATAATGTATGTAAAGTTCTTAGAACCGTGCTTGGCTTATAGTAAACACTGAATCAATAGCAGCTACTACTAGTAACATTATTACTATTCATTTATTTTGAGCAGTTATTAACTTTCTTATATTATTATGGACTTGTTTGGAAATGTTTGTGCTATTTGTAATGAAAGGTTTAGGCTGGATCGATTGGAATTCAGAGCAGGTTGTAAGGAATGTTTTTAACCTGTGATTTACAACAGCATTGCAGAAAGCTACTGAAGACCTTGCCATCTACTCCAAGATCGCCAAACAGCCAAGAACACCTCCTTCTTGCACCCAGATTATGAAATCAGTTGTCTCTCACTGAGCTACAGGGAGAGATGCATAAATTTTTTTTTCTTTTCATAAGAAAAGAAAACAAGAAGAAACAGGAGGCCTCAGTTCCACAGCTGAACAACCACAAATCAATTGATAAAGTTCTCTGGGAACAGACTGAAAAAGTGCAGTGTGTCGATCATAATCAAATTTAACTGAAGAGAAAAAGAAATGAAATCCTACATTGATTCTCCAGTGTCAGCCAGATTCTTCACATGTGAAACCAGATGACTGATTATTACTCAGCCCCTGTAACAGAACAACCCCATCCACTGCAGCTTTCTTTCTGCAAGATCCTGATTAGCTGATGGTGTATCTGGCAGTAATAACATAAAACAACCCAGACAGTGCAGAAAGGGCAAAGATGTAAACCACCTGAGGGCCGGGAACAGTTCTTTGGCCGGTGTTTGCCAGCCCCTCCTCCATTTTTAGAACAGTACCCAGCCCAGAGTGGGAAAATAATCAATGCTGAACATATGATTGGGAAAAGGGACAAGTAAAATGATGGACGAATGAACAAATCAATGGGATTTGGAGTCAGGTATGAATTTGGTACCCAATTCCTCTAATCACTTACCTTCTCTAAGCCCTCCTCCTTCATCTGTAAAATAGAAAAACTGACGCTACTCCATAGGGTTGTGGTTAGGCTGAACTGAGGCTAAACGTGTAAAGCACATCAACCTCAGGCCTGACACACGGTGCGCCCCCCATCAAAGCTGGTTTGGAATATAATGACGTTCACCTTCTGATGAGAGACACAGACTTTGAAGCCCTGCAAACCTTGGTCGCAAACAAAGCTCAGCAACTTAGTGACTCTCAGACCTCCAGCAACTCACTTGATCTTTCTGAACATTGATTTTCTCATCTGTAAAGTGGGGTCAACAATAGCCACTTCAAAGTGTTATTATGAGACTTAAATGAGTGATACGTGAAATACAGTGTCTGGTACATAGTAACTGCTCTGTAAATGATAGCCATAAGTATGAATATTGCAACTTAATTTTTATTATGAGTCAATAAAATCATGGGCCTCTAAAAGCAACAGAGTGCTTTTATAATAGACTAAGAACACAGATTCTGATATATGTATACGTGTAACTGATTCACTTTGCTGTACACCTGAAACTAACACAGCATTGTAAATCAACTGTCCTCCAATAAATATTTTAGAAAAAAAACACAGATTCTGGAGCTGAACTCCCTGGGTCCAAATCCTGGCTCTGCATCTTTCAAGCTGGGTTGAAGTAATTTATCCCATCTGTAAAATGGGACTTTATATTTCATCCCATTTCACCAGTCACCATCCTGGCACATGTGTTGAGAATAGAGGGGTCAAGTCAGACTTTTCCCCTACATCTAGGCTGAAATGTAGCTCCCACTTAGTGGAGCTGTTTCTGTGGGCCCATCTCTTCCCTTGGCTGCCAGTACCAAAAACCCAAGCCTCCCTTTGGTCATGGATCTGCCTTCAGTCCTCCACCAGACCACTGGGGCAATGGATTATGCCATCCTATCAACCTACGCAAGAAATCCTATAGGCCAGGACACATGCAAGAGGCGTGCTGGCCTTGTAAAAGCTAAGCTGAAAGATGGCTACCAGGGCCATCTCAGACTCAAGTACCAAGAAAAATTGTGACATTAGTGACCCAAAACAAGACAAAGGGCATCACTTTCAGTGGACCCTCAACAAGGGCTTCCACTTGTTAATTGTGGATTGGTGTTATGCTGTCCCATAGCACATGTGACTGTTGAACACTTGAAATGTAGCTGATACCAAATTAAGGTGTGCTGTAGGTATAAATTTTTTAAAGACTTAATACCAAAAAAAGTAAAATGTCTTATTTATAATTTTATAATGTATGAAATGATAATATTTTTATATATTGAACTGTATTATATAAATACATGTGATGTATTAATATGATTAATTGCACCAATCTCTTTTTGCTTTTTTTTTAATGTGTTTACTGTAAAACTGAAAATTGTATATGTGACTCACATCTCTGGCTCCCATTCTATGCCTATGAGATAGCACTGGGTTAGAGTCTCAGTGTTCCCAGCCCAGGATGTGGCCATGCAGATCTTTCCAAACCTCAGACATTCTCTGCCCTGCTTCTGTCATGTGGGCCAGAAATTATTTACTGTTGTTCTTTAAATTATTTGGTAACTTCAATAAAATTTATTTTTTAAGAAACTCCTGTACCACTCCTGGATACAGAAATCCAGCATTATTTGACATAATTAGAAGATAAACATAGAAATGAATCATTAGAAAATAAAGAGTACTGTATTCCAGCCAGGTACCATTGTTTGCCTGAAGGCTCTGAGCCTGGGGCCAATTTTCTTTGATAGGTAGGTATTAAATATTTGTTAAATAGGCGTTAGAGACATATTAACATCCAGCTGAGACTTTCTTCTTTACTACTCAGATTACAAGAGAATCCTGAAGGAGAAAGCATTTCTTCCTCTGTAGCTCAGTGTTATTTATTGCTATGTCTGTGTCTCCACAATTAGGTAGCCCAAATTTCAGAACACCTGGGCATAATGGAAAACCACTCATTAAACATGGAGCCCAATGTCCTGAATTCAAATCTCTGTTACTTATGACAACTCGGACACATCATTTAACTTCCCTGAATCTGTAAAATGGGTATAATTGTCTTCGCCCTCATGCAGTTATTGTGAAGATCAAATGATCTTCTGCCATAGTGTGTTAAAAACTAGACATTCTCTAGAAGTCAGGTGTCACTTTTATTAGTGTTCCAAATGAAATAATGAAATAAATCTGTGAGTGGACCCAGACAGTTATCCCATCCAGCCACTGCTTAGTGATACTCTCTTCGAAAAATCCAAAGCTGTTCTGTGAGCTGAGCTTCTACCTTGCTGTTTGATTTCTGTGTTCCCTGATTCACAGCTTCATTCTGGTATTCCTGAAAGCTGACTTAGCAAAGTGAATCCAGCTACACTGAGGGTGAGGGTGAGCTCATGATACGCACAGTTGTCAAGCCAGGCACTAGTTATAAGGAAAGTATTTGACCTGTGTTTCAGTTTCCTCCTAAGAAAAGCAGGGCTAACCTCAGTACCTCGCTGTAAGGCTAACGATGTCTGTAAGTGGTTAGCAGAGTGCCTAGCATATAGGAAGCACTCTAAATGTGACAGCACATTTAATGTGACAGCAGCTGTTTCCTAAGACAGCCACTAGTTTGGGACAGCTTTTGATGGACACGCTGCCCTGTCCACCATGTTCTATGTCCAAGAGGTGACTTGCATGGATCACATGGGGTTCCAATTGGGTTTGGCCAATTGGAGGGAAACCGTGGGTTAAATCCATTTCACCTGCCTTCCTTAATCAAGGTTGTTTTAAGACTTGCCTGTCCTCCAGGCAGAAGGAACTTGGAGTCAGCTGTGTCTAGTTCCAGATGAGCTGGTCAAGAGAGGATGGGACCAACAACCCTTCAACTGGGCATGCGCCAGTGTCCTCTAGGTGACCTTTTGGCGTCAGAGTGTCGAAAACGCCACGTGCAGAGGCCTGTAGCCTCGTGACGCCTGTGCAGAATGAGGATTCCTGCACCTTTTTCCAATCACCTTTCCCCACGCCCAGCACGCCTCTGCCCGCCCTGCTGCTTTGTTCCTCATCCCATAAATACCCCGTCACCCACCAGCCCCTCGCCTTCTGGGGGGTGCATGTGAGATTTGTTCTCCCATCCCTGCGCTTGGCTCTATCGCGGAAAAAAATCTTTTCTTTGCTGCAGTCCTAGGCCTGTCAGGCTTTTGGCTTGCTGAGCATGGGGCAAAATGAACCTGGTTTGGTAGATTAAAGAATGGGAGGAAAGTGGGGTCAGGGCTTTGCTCCCACATCTCTCCCTGAATGTAGCTTCAAACTTAGGCTTAGCAAAAGACCAAAAAAAAAAGTTGAGGCTAATTTGTACTCTAGCTAGAATTTTGACATAGGTGCCAAATCGTCACACTTTGCTCAGGTATAGAAAACTTGGCTTGAGGCTGCTTTCTGAAACTTTTGATGCTAAAACTCTCAATTCTAATGACATTTATTATGTGGTCTAATTATAAATCCTGGTGCTGCTGTAAGGACAAATAGGGCCACCTGAAGTTCTGTCTGGGTGAGCCATTGATATAATCAATCAGTGCCTTGATCACATTGCCATGCTGTTTTTATTTGGTCTAATTATAAAATATGTTTTAAAATACACGAGTTTATATAAAACAAAAGTCGTCTTTAATCCTACCGTTACCACCTGGTAAGCTCCTATACAGAAGTTTATAGAACCCAGGTGGGACCATTTTGTATATTCATTTATTCTTTCATTTATTTTCTCAACAAATGTTGCTGGCGCCTCTTCTGCCAATTACCCAACAATAAGCAAAAGAGACAAAGGCCCTGCCCTCACGGAGCTGACCCCTCACTGGGGAAAAGAGGCAAACACACACATTTTCACTCCTCACCACCATCCAGTGAGACAGGTACTGTTATTATCCCAATTGACAGAGGGTTAAATTGAGGCTTCAAGTATTAATAGTTTAGCAAAGTGCCTAAGGACACAGCTAGTAAGCAGCAAAGTCAGGATTCAACCCCAGGCCTATAGATGATAGACTGAGCTTTTAACTCATATGAGATACCTTAGTACAGTATACCATCCCTCTGTATAAAATGGTAGTAGGGGGGAAAAGGGTTCCATTAGCTCCCCAAAATAACATATTTACTCCAAGGACATAGATCCTGACTTCAGCCATAAAGTTTGTTTATGGAAAGTGATTCATTTCTATTGTGTCATATTTAACTTAAGCAGGACCTCAGTGTTTTTATCTTAAGGTACTTGTTTTAAATAAAAACATGAATGTTCCTTAAAGCAGACATGAAAAGCAGTATAGAATAGTCAAGCTCACTGGTCCTGGAAGCAGACGACCAGGCTTAGAATCCTGCCCCCCCACCCCACTTACTAACTCATGACTCAGAATCTTTTTTAACCTCTTTGTGCCTCAGTTTTCTCAACTGTTAAATGGGGACAGGATTCGCATCTATTTCATAGTGCTGTTGTTAGGATTAAATGAATTAATACATGTAAACTTGGAATAATACTTCACATAATAAGTGCTCAGTAAAAGTTATTACTATTGTGATTTTAATAAGTCTATTTTCTAGAAATATAAATACAGTATCACAAAACTTTCTTTTATTTGTTTCTCAACATGGTTTCAATGCTATGGGGTCTTGGAATTTTTCAAAAGGCAAACCAAAAAGTTGTATAAACGAATCAATTTGTTTCTAGAACTCACTTTTCTCTTCCTGTTTTATCTTTCTGTTTGTCTCTGTAGGACTTCATCGTCACTGTAGTCTTTTCTTTCTTGTGGTTGGTGGGTTCATCAGCTTGGGCAAAAGGGCTGTCTGATGTCAAGGTTGCTACGGATCCCAAAGAAGTATTGTTACTGATGTCAGCTTGCAAACAGCCGTCCAACAAATGCATGGCTGTCCACAGCCCTGTGATGTCCAGCCTAAACACTTCTGTGGTATGTTTCCCTCTATGCTTTACCTCCCAAATCTTTGTTTGCCAGTCACAGGAGTCAGAAAAACATCTCAGGAGTCTTCTGGGGAATTTTGCCTCTGAAATGAGTCCAGTCTAAAAGGTGATAGTTCACTCCACAGGCAAGACGATCCTTTGGCCTTCCAGTTTTCTACCCATAGACTTTAATGCTGCCAATTAAAGAGTTCTTAATAAGAGCCCAGCAGGTACTGGCAGCTGTTGCTTGGATGACAGTCAAGTCAGAATTCTAAGCCAGAAGCAGATATAAAATCTAAACCTTAAGTCTGAAGTCTGCCGGAAGTTGAAAGGAATATTTGATGGCATAGAGGTTTCCTGGAAAGAAAACACTGTTCCAGCCACACATAGTTAGAATACACCCAGTTGATTGTCTAGAGAAAAATACGCAGACGCAGTAGGGTACAGATAGAAATGCAAAGTATAAAAAATACCTATAATAGTTATGGTAATTTTTTTAATCTTCTCCGTGCTTCTGATTTAGTTGCTTGATAACTTTGGAAAAGCCAAACTGTATTAGTTGAACCGTCAAATATTATCATCAAGTGTATGGCTCTTACAGGGAGACAGAACACCTGACAGATAGCAGGGCCACTAAATTGGATTCTTATTTTATGAGTATAAGAACTTGTGTTACTCCAAAGAAAGAAACCGTATCTGAGAAACAGAAGCTATAGTAGCAGCAAAAAGCAGTAGTTACAGAATAATAGAGGGCTCGGTGTTTGATAAAAGAGTGTTTGATAAAAGATCGACATTCTTTAGCCACCCTTAAAAATTAATTATCTTTGCTTCAAGGTTAACTTATGTTTCTACAGCTTTCTGGAATTTAATCTGAGAAGGCATTTAAGAAGGGAAAAAGTGTGGCTAATCAGCTGCTGGTGATTTGACTGTGCATCTTGCCTTAGTAATAAGATAGTAAACATTGAAATAAACTATATATTAGGGTCTCACAGTAATTTTTATTTACTTCTGGCCACAGCTATGGATGAATAGTTTGAGGTGTACATTAAAATACTTTCCACTACTTCTGTAGTTTGTTTACAGGCAGTGCTTAATAAAAGTTATTATAACCCTGATCTCTGAATTTAAGAGAAGAAAGATAAAATCATTCAGTGTGTTTGTTAGTTCTTCTAGTAAATTATGACATCCTGCACAGTCCATTTAATTCTGCTTCTGATGTCTCTAATAAGTTTAGACTAGGAGATGCAAATTTTGAATGAGAAGCAATGTGACGTGTCTTAAAAATCAAAAGAAGAATGGATGGAAAGCAAAGCATATCGTGTGTGGAAGGGCAGGTCTGGTGCTGTTATCGTTCTGGATCTGTGTTTGTGTGCTCCAGTTCCTAGTGGGAGAAAACTCCATTTAAACTGGCTAAAGCAAAACAGTCTTCGTATCCGTAAAATCCGTTCTTTGTATCCCACTTCTGGTACCCATGTCTATATGGGGTATAATGGTTGGGTCACAAGTACCAGAAACGGACGAACCATCCATAATTTCTACTTCTGTTCCTCCAGCTTCACGGAAGCAATGATGGTACATGTCCTCAGATCATCTAGATGTCTTCTCTCCATTCTTTCTCATGTTATGTACTGTGTTTTTCAGTCTCTCTTTCTGTTGTCCCACATCGAGGCTAGAATCAAAATCCCTACTCTGATTTCAGTTGCAACAAAACGGCAAGAACAAATTCGAGGGCTCATGTGCCCCTAAAATGTGCCAGGCAAGAGATCTGTGATACCTCTGTGATGACGATAAAGACATCACCGCTCCTAAATAGGCCCATGGCAATGCCTTGTTTATGTACTTACTTTTAAGTTGCATTTCCCTAATTTCTAGGCTCTTCTCGAGCATCCCTTTTTTAGAAACAAAGTAGCATCAGGGGAAAGGGAGGGACCAAGGAATAGAAAACAGGTAAAATTACAGCCCTGGGCAGAGCCATCCCTTCATATCTGAAAAGATTCCAAGATCATTTTTTCTACTCATATATCAACTTATACTTACAGAGGTGTAATTTAATCAAGCTCTCCCCTTTGATGGAAAGTGTCCTAGTTATTGTACACATGGTTAAAATGTCCTGTATGTAAATTAGTTATGTCAGTGATTACCTAATTCATTTTGATCATGCAACTATTATACTATAAGTACCTTATTTGTGTTTTGTATCTTCCTCAGCAAGGAGCCTAGAACATGGCACAAAATTATGTTAAATAAATCTCAGTTAAGGTTAAAGGAAGACAAAAGGATGGGATGGGGAAAGAGAAGAAGGAAGGGAGGGAGGGAGGTCTGGATAACCCAGTCTTCAATGCGATTGGTTAGCCGCCTAGATGCTCAGTTTTGGCTGTTGACACCTCAAGAATATGGCCGCAAAGCCCTGCTTCAGTTTATGCCTCAGCAAAAGAGTCAACTGAATACAATTCATGGAAATATTTTAGAAAGTGATTCATAGCATAGCTTAGCAATCAGTAAGCATTTACTAACGTGTCCAGCACTGTCTAGCTGCTTCACACACATCCTCTTTAATCCTCACAACTATCCCCCAAGGAAGGAATAATTGTCTCCATTTCATAGAATTTAAAAAATGCTGATGTTCAGAGGCTAACTGCCTTGTCCAGAATCATAAAGCAAAAGATTGCAGAGCCCAGGCCACTCGAATTCCAAAGCCAGAGGGATGGCTCCAAGACTGAGATTCAGGTAGTGTGTCCTGATCCACTTGCTGCAAAAATTTTGAAGTTTGGAGCCCATGTTTCAAGCCCCCGAAGTCCTTCATCTTGACTACCTAGCCTGCCACTCCCACCCCCAGGGCACTCTGAAGCATCCCACCATCCAACAAATAAGGGATAAATTATTTTGACACTGCGAGGGACTTCTAGAAGCCTACTCCAGAGCTGTGGCCTCTGCCCAAGTCCATTTTGTTTGGACACCATCGTGCTGGAGTGGCTATTAAATATACTTTAATGTCATCACAGCTTTGTGTCACACTATCATTGTCTGTCTCCAAAAGCGGGCTGTTAAAACTGACTGTCTTGCTTAATTCCCAGTCAATGAGTCCGCCTTGGAAGAGGCTGGGGAACAACTGTTCTGTTTGGGCCTCTTACAGAAGCAAACAGTTCTGCTTCTGTCAAACACTCAGGCCCCAGAGAAGTGATACCCGGTCCTCTGGCTCACCAAGGACACCCTTCTGGAGAGTGAGAGGAGTTTCCATAGGAAAGTCTCATATTCAGTTCTTGAGAAAACATTCCATACCTCTCTGCAACCTGAACTTTATTCAGAGTGTGGTTTGGGCATTCACTTCTGACTGTGAGAGGCACAGAAAGTAAAATTATTCAAAGAAGCACAACCTCTGTGTACACTACCATGCGTGTGCTTGTCTGCATTCCACCTGTACCATTGCTTACTCCATACTTTTTTTTTTTTTTTTTTTTTTTTTTTTTTTTTTGCGGTACGCGGGCCTCTCACTGCTGTGGCCTCTGCCGTTGCAGAGCACAGGCTCCGGACGCGCAGGCCCAGCGGCCATGGCTCATGGGCCCAGCCGCTCCATGGCATGTGGGATCTTCCCGGACCAGGGCACGAACCTGCGTCCCCTGCATCGGCAGGCGGACTCTCAACCACTGCGCCACCAGGGAAGCCCACTCCATACTTGTTAGGTTGACTCATTTTATTTATATCATTTCAATAAATGGAAAAGTAGTAACTCTAGCATTAAAGTGAAGGTAACCTTATAAATTAATGCACCATCATTAAAATGAAAATACTCAACCCTGTGTCCCCTGAATATATCTTACACACCATGAGGATTACCTCATCTGGGGAGGTAGTGATGGATTAGGTAGGCGCTCTGTCTATGGAGTTAGATGGAACAGGGCTTGTCCCAGGTCTACTACTAACCACGCCACGTGACCTTGAATAAGATCCTTATCTTTGCTGAACCTCAGTTTTCACATCTTTAATATGGGTGTAATAAGAGCACCTTCTTTGCCTAAATGAATGGATATACATAAAGCCTTTTATGCAGTGCCTAACATGTATTGTAGCAAGCCTTCGCGAAAAGTCAGATATTCTAAATGAAACAGAGACTCCAAATGTGAAATTGGGAGAGGCCTCCACATTGAGGTGAAAAGTGACCTTTTGTGTTGTGAAGGATTTTTCTGAAACTGAGATTTTTCTGGGGTTTCTGTCCAGTCTATCAACTCACTTGCTTTGATCCTTCTTCAGGTTTTTGGATTCTTGAACTTTATTCTCTGGGCTGGAAACATCTGGTTTGTTTTCAAGGAGACCGGCTGGCATTCCTCGAGCCAGAGATACCTTTCAGACCCAGTGGAGAGACACTCCAGTAGCTATAACCAAGGCGGGTACAACCAAGACAGCTATGGATCAAGCAGTGGGTACAACCAGCAGGCGAGTTTGGGGCCATCCTCGGATGAGTTTGGCCAACAGCCCGGGGGCCCTGCTTCTTTTACCAATCAGATTTAACAGGGTAGTGTTGGCATTCTTCCAAAGACAGCCTCACCACCTTCCATGTCAGTGGCAGGAGAATTTTTTAAGAGTTTCAATCATTTATTAATTCAGGGAGTGTTGAATGTAAATAAGAGATCTGTAGTCCTCATTAAAGCAGCACGGCCTGGGTCGTGATGAATGGTACTTAGAGATGAGATGACATGAGGAGATACATGATTCATCAAGGTGGCTGATTGGAGAGTACCTTGTTATATACACAGATACTTTTATGGTCGTTTTGTATGCGTGTTGAGATAGTAGAAGCATTTTGTCTTAAAGTCTCTGGTATGTAATATGCATAACGTAAATTAAACAGCATTGAGTTTTCTTACGATTTCTGACGCGGAAGGCATTTTACTGATTTCTCTAATACTGTTTGGTGCATCACAACGTGCATGTATTATTATTCTTTAGTTGCAGACCCTGTAGAATTGTGAGTCTCTAAGTATTGCTTTCAGACAATTACTCTGTATTTTTTTTTATTTGATGAATCAGTGCTCATATGATTTAGTGCATGAATAAGCATCTTCTCACAAAATGAACATTTGAACTGTATTTATGAAAATTTTCCAGTTTGTACCACGTATTTGTTAAATGGACGTTTAAAGAAATATATTCACTACTTTGTATACTTGCAAATTTGTCTCTCTGGCTTTATCCAATTCTGAATGCATTGTAACTAAGATTTGGGGTTTTTGTTTTTCCCTGATTAGTAGATATTCAGTGTTGTAGATGGAAATTGCCCGATATTTATGCTATTTAGTTAGCTAAATATTTACATTCTTGTAACTTTCTATGGTGTTTTGTGGCTTTTATTCTATGGACCATGAACAATGGGCCCAATAACTATGAGTGTGGATGGAGTTTTTTTTCCTTAGAATAATGGAGATGTAGGTATCAGACACCATAGTCAAGATAGTGTGCTAACATGTTGATTTATGAAGGATAGTCTGTGGAAACTACACTATTAGCTAAACTTTTAAATCCTGTTTATTTGTAAAGCTAATATGTCCTAGATCCAATTATTAAAAATTCTCAAGTCTCAGCTCAACTTACAAAGTCTGATTTGAATGTTACCCATAAATTAAAAATGACTTCCTTTCTGTCATTAAATATTAAATATTTCTCATTAAATATTCCCCAGAGACGCAAGAGGGAAGACATATGGGAACATATGTTTATGTATGACTGATTCACTTTGTTATAAAGCAGAAACTAACACACCATTGTAAAGCAATTATACCCCAATAAAGATGTTAAAAAATAAAAAAAATAAAAAAAAAAATATTCCCCAGAATGTATTCATTATCAAGAAAATGTTAATCTTCGCCTGTTTGTTTTAACTCAATTGAAATGCCAGGGCCCAACAGTGAGAGCAAGCTGAGCATCTGTATTTCCAGATAAAAGTCATTATCGATGTATAAACTCATTGTGTGATCTGTGATGTTGGAAATATCTTAGCCCAAAACGGCTGTGTGTCTTAGATGATATGTATAAACCATTTCTGGATCCTGTTGGATAAATCTGTATTGTGATATCTCTTTGACCTTAATAAAGTTATTGCATACAGTGCTGGCTGGATAATGGAGAATTACAGCAATAGAACCTGGTGAGCTTGAACAATGAGAGAACAAAGGATAAGTGCACAGTCTTCCCAGTCTCTCACCCTGACCTTACTTTATGAGCCCAGGGCTGTTCATTCGTTGATTCCGTCATTCCAGGACCTCCTGTATACCCACTGCTCTGCCGGGCACTGGGGATACAATAGCGAAAGCAGAAACACACCCCACCTCAGGAAACTTACATTCTATTGAGGAGACAGACAGTAAAATAATCATACCCCAGTTACACTGTGTGCAACAAAGACACAGGATTCTATGAGAATGCTTATCAGGGGAACTCGAGCTGCTTAGGGGAAAGTCAAGGAGCTTGAATCTGCCTCGAGACAGTGCAGAATTTCACAAGGACATGGTGGAAGGGAGAGTATCCCAGGCAGAGAGCAGGCTTGCAGAGCTCTCAGATGGCAGGAGACAGGGTGGTTATGTAGCACATAATGTGTGAGGGGGGCTTTGAGAGAGGTGTCGCTGCTTTGGAGCCGGCGGGGGGGCGGGGGGGTGTCCCGCTTGGGCACCACGGTCAAGAATTCTGTCTTTATCCTAAAGAAGCTAAGGGAAAGCACTGAAGGATTTAAGCAGAGGAGGGACGTGATGAGATCAGCATTTTGACAAGATCTTGGTGGGTGCGGGATAGAGTGGAGGACATCCTGGCCTTTGACCTAACACCCATTAGGCAGTGGGCTGGGAGAACAGGCATGAGTTCTCCCCACATCCACCTCTGATTTCTCGGGATAGCGGCTGGATTGGACTGCTTGCTTCAGCACTGTCCAGGGCACAGAGTGGCCTCTGATTTTTTTTTTTTTTTTTTTTTTTTTTTGGCGGTACGCGGGCCTCTCACTGTTGTGGCCTCTCCCGTTGCGGAGCACAGGCTCCAGACGCGCAGGCTCAGCGGCCATGGCTCACGGGCCTAGCCGCTCCGCGGCATGTGGGATCCTCCCGGACTGGGGCACGAACCCGTGTCCCCTGCATCGGCAGGCGGACTCTCAACCACTGCGCCACCAGGGAAGCCCTGGCCTCTGATTCTTATGCTGTCATGAATTCTCCAAAGTGGAGAAATCCTCAGAATCAGCAGTTCTTTTTACTAACCTTAACAGTCCCATAATACATCGGGGCTCTGTCATGGAAAGCACTATCCACCCTGGTCCAGATAGAGACATGCTTTCAGAGTCCACTGCAGATTTGCAGTAAAATGCTGCTGTAGTCCAACGGGGAGTTCGTTAAGCTGGTTTTATTCCTTCTGGTTCCAAGAAAAGAACAGTAGATCTGGCCTTTTGAAAAGGAGAGTAATCAGTGTGGTAGGAGTCCTTGGGTCTATGTTTCCAGTAGACCTCATTTGGCATCGAAGCCTCTCTGCTCAGTAGCTGTATTTCAGGATGTGACTTCACCTCCTGAGCCTTCGTTTCCTCGGAGGAGGTAAAGCATCCAAATAAAAAGAGTGGGCTCTGAGATCCCGCCGCCTGGGGTAGAATCCCTGTGCTGCCATCTACTTGCCTGTCCTTTGTCTTCCTCCGCGCCTTCTCCAAAGCCCAGGGACTTCTGTGGAGCCACAACCTGAAGGCGGGTGCACCCTGGAACGCAGGGGAGTTTACACCCTAGGCACCACCTTCAATCACTGAGGATTGTGGGCAGGTCAGTAAATGCCTTTGCAAGATGCTAAACTCATTCATTCAGTTCCCCTGTCTCTACAATGAAGATAAGCTCTGCCTCATAGGGTTGGTATCAGGATGAAAAAGGTAAGCGGTGTAAAGACATCATAGCAGCCTCTGGCATACAGTGGGCACATTCTCAGTCCGGGTTCTAGGTAATTCTATGATGCAGGACTGACAAGGGGGGAGAGTGAGACAGGAAAGGAGGAAAATCCATCCGTTAAAAGAGCACGTTAGTTGTTGCTGGTAAGACCAATAGGAGCTCAGTTCCGTCAGGATCTCTGACTAGTGTTCAGAGTGACTCCAGCAATTTTCAAGCAAGGGACAAGAGTGGGAATATTTATCTCCCAACCTCCATCCCCTCAACTGGTTGAGAGTTGTCCAAAGGGTTGATAACTTTCCCACATTTCCAGGTTGCACTTGCCTATAGACTGAGCAGGCTCTTGTGACCTTGAGTCCTAACAACTATTAGGCAGCATGCTGGCTGTGGGAGGAGGGGAACTGACATGAGTGCTATCACCGCCCTCCCCTTCCCCATTTACCCCATTCCCGGGGACAGTAGCCTTGAGGAAGGATGAGGCGGGAGCCACAGAAGGTGCAGGTCACTGTCAACGTGAGCAGGAACTACCCCTCACAACTGCGGCTGAAGTTAGAGACTGGCCAAGAGAAAACAGCCCAGAGCATCAAAATCACCTACTACAGTGATCAGTGATGGATGAATGTTACTATTATTGCTTAGAATGTAAGATGGGAACGCAGAGAATCCTGCTTCATAGGGTAATGACAAGAACCGACCTGGTGGTGTGCGGGAAAGGTTGATGAACTGTACAGCACTCTACAAATATTAGTTGTCTATTGAATGTCTACTCCACACTTACATAAGCCTGAGATTTTATAAGTCAAAGACTTCTAATCATAGTGAGGTGAGCAAAATACAGCTCCTGGCATCTTGGAGCTCACACTCAAGATTGAAAGGCTCAAATAATGGACAAGTAATGCCAGGAAAAATACTAGAACTTGTCCCTTTCCTAAGTGATTTTTTTTCCCATTAACTCCCAGTCTACCCAGCATATAAATAAGACTTTAATTTCAATATGCCATGTGATTTTTATCTGGCTGTCCGAAGATAAGAATTTTTAATAACTATCAAGTAACAAGTAACATTTATTGAGCACGTACAGTGTGCCAGCCACTGAGCTAAGCATTTCGCATTTAACCACGACAGCACTATGAGATAGATGCTAGCAGTACTCCCATGTATCAGGTTAGAAAACCAAAGGTCAGGGAAGTTAGATAACAACAAAATCCTTGTGAGTACCTTCACTAATAAAAATCATTCTTAATTGCTACTATCTACTGAGCATCTAGTCTACACAGAGAACAATGCCACACGCTTTATCTCCACTTTCCTATATAATGCAAGATCACGTACTATTTTTATACCAGTTGAGCAGATGAGAAAACTGAGATTCATAAAGATCAAGTAACCTCTTAGCTCAAGATGACTGAGGTGGAAGTGGGAAGACGCCAAATTCAAATCCAGGTCTCCGCGTCCAAAACAACTTGCTCTAAACCTTGTTAAACCACAACAGTGCAACCCCCCCACTGTTCTCCTACATTTTAAGCCAGATGTGCTTTGTCCAACTGGGGTACATTCAACAATAACCCAGACCATCAAGTGCTTCATTGGACCTTCCATAGGGATGCTGAGTCCCTCATAGATATAAGGATAGCTTTTGTCAGAATCATTTGCCAACGTGAATAAAATCAAACTCAATTCACTAAGTTCATTAAGTCATTAAGAGTGTGAGAGGTCCAGCTGAATGAAGAATTATTTCTTAACCTGCCTGACTTGGAGTCTGAGGCTTTGCTGGGTTTTCGGGCTCAGCTAAATGCTCCTCAGAGCCTGTTGCCAGCAAGTGCTTCCAAGAACGGCCCTGGCTCCTCCAGTCCTCTCTGGGCCTCCATGAATAATGGACATTGGACATTAAAAGGCCAAGATGAGAACAGAAGAAGGCTTCCTGGAACTCCTGCGTTCCCATCAGGTAGCCAATGTTCATCGCATTCCCTGCTAAGGTGCTGGAGTAGATTAAAAGGCATTGTTTACACATGCAATCCTTGAGGTACTAAACATTCCTTCAGCCCAGCTCACGGCTGGAGAAACAGCTGGGTGAATACAATGCTTGCCTCAATGTACTTACAGCCCAGTGGGAGAGATTACATACAGACCTGAAATTACATTATGTATTCATTTGTTTACTTGTGCCTTAGATCTCTCCCGCTCCCATATAAACTCCACTAAGGGCTGGGACTTTATTTACTAGACTGGACACACCTGTGTCCTCAACACCTGGAACAGTACCTAGACTATACTAGGTACTCAGTAAATATTTGTTGAACAACTATAATGTGATGCATTAGAATAGGCAAACTTAGAGGTGATATAACAGATCGACTCGCCAGAGAGGAAGAAGAATCTTAATGCTCTTTTGAAGTTTCCAGCATGTTTACAGACAGCTCACAGCGGGGCCCGCAACTCTTGGCCCTCGTGACTCACCGATTCACATTCCCCTGTTTGCAAACTACACCACCCCCAGATCGCAAGCCAGGAATGACCTGAAGCCCATTTAAGGACTATCCATGGCATCGTTCCTCTCCCTCTGTACCACTCATCCCCCAATAAGCAGCAAGTAAGCAAATTGCAGATATTGATAAGCCATGGAGGAGACGAAAAAGAGGGATGGAATAAAGGATTCCTGGAGGGGTGAGATGTTTATATGGAAGCTACGGGCAATCACAAAAGGACCATCAAAGCACAAGGGTCATCTCTCCATGGTACAGGCACTCTTAAAAATTAAATACATTTTGAATGTGTTCCAGTACATAGAGCCCTAAACTCAAAGTTACACAAAACAAATCTTACCTTTACCACACGAGACACTCTGTTTTCCACTAAATTCAATGCCATCCCACTCCATGGTACTTCGTTTGTTTTTTAATGCTGTTCTTCGCTCACTTGACTCACGTGCACTAAAGGGTCCCTAATGGTTCAGCCAGGTCATTAGAGTCTCCATGACACACACAGTTCTGACACCAGATCAGAGGTGTGGTTTAGTGCAAAAGAGCAAAGCTTAGAACCTAGAAGAAGATGTTTATCCTGGTACTAAGCAGTTCTCTTTGCCACGACTCCTTTTCTTCCCCCAAATATACTGTTGCATCCAGCAGAGGCTTCAGTTGTTGGGAAACAAAGAATAAGTGGGGAGGTTGCTTTGCTGTCATGAGGGGATTTCTGGGGTCCAGGAGAGACAAAGGCAGGGCTAGGTGCATTGTAACAAGGGGTTAAAGAACTCACTAAAAATCATTTCTTTTTTCCCAATTTGGAGTTGTGTGGGGAACAGAGAATCCTGAAAGCCTCTTGTGTGGGAAAGGCAAGGAGAGGCTGTCAACTGAACCACTGAAGCTGGGCAAACAAACCCTCCCCCGAGTTGTAAAAAGTAGCAGCCCTCCTCCAACCAAGGGCTTCCCAGGACCTCAGAGGTCTCATTAGCGCTCCGGAAGCACCGCCAGCCCAGGACAAAGGTGGGGCTCAGCAGGCACTCCCTTGGGGGGCCTCTCCCTCCTTCACTACGTGGTTACTTCTTTTGGCAACTCAGAGACCTTTATTTTCTTTTTTTTTTTTTTTTTTTTTTTTGTGGAAAGTAATATAATCAGAGGTCCTCCCCTTCTGAGCCTCCCAGACTGCACCCCCAGAAGCAACCATTGTTCTCAATTTCTTATGGATCCTTCCAGAGATGGTCCATGAAGATCTAAGTACATATATAATCCATTAATTCTCAACGGGGGCAGTATTGCCCCCAAAGGGGTGAACATTTTTTCCATGAGGGCAGAAATATCTTACTGTTTATGTATAAAGTGCAGACAATACAGTACATAAACAGATCTAATATCTGTGATATTAAATTTTCACTTGGAGGGGCATTAGGAAAAAATATCTTAAAAGGTTCCTTACAGAAGATGTTATGAAAAATAGGTTAAGAAATGCTGGTATAATTCCCCTTTCTTGTGTACATGAGAGGCAGTATGCTGCCCTGGTGTGTCCTGTTCTAGAAGACAGCCTGTCTTGGTCTTGGGTTTCAAATTGTGGTTTGAATCCTGACTCCAACACATATTAGTTGTGGGAAGCTGACCAAGTTTCTTAATGTGCCCTGCTTTGGTTTTCTCATCTGTAAAATAGGGGTAATAGTAGTCGTAACTACCTACCTCATAGGGTAACTGTGAATATGAATGAGTTAATGCATGTAAAGCACTTAGAATAGTGTCTGGCACATGGTCGTTACTCTGTAGATGCTTGCCAAATCAGGATTTTTCCACTTAATAGTATATCTTGGAGGTTGCTCTATATTCCTTTTAATGGCTGCATAATATTCCCTTGTGTGGACATACCATGATTTATCCAGACCAGGAGTGAGCAGATGATAGCCCACAGCCAAATGCAGTCAACCCCGTTTTGGTAAGTCACGTTTTATGGGAACACAGCCATGGCCATTCGTTTGTACATTGTCTATGGCTGCTTTCACACTATGACAGAGACCTTGTGACCCACAAAGCCTAAAACGTTTACTGTCTGGCCCTTTACAGAAAAAGTGTGCCAAGCCCTGGTTTATTCTCTACCAAATAAATTCTCTACTATTAGATCAATCTTCTGCTACATCAAGTATGACAGCAACTGATATTTTTGAACACATATCTTTGAGCACATTTGCAAGAATATCTAAAAGATAAATTTATGGGAGTGGGTTTCTTGGGCCGAAAGATATGTATATTCTTAACCTTCACAGATATTTCCAATTCCTTCCCTATAATTGATGTAACCTCCCTAGAGGTTACATCATTTATACTCCCACCAGCAATGTACAGGCATACCTTTTTTTTTTTTTTTTACAGATAATGATAACTACAAGAGGTAAATATTTTTTTAACATCTTTATTGGAGTATAATTGCTTTACAATGGTGTGTTAGTTTCTACTTTATAACAAAGTGAATCAGTTATACATATACATATGTTCCCATATCTCTTCCCTCTTGCGTCTCCCTCCCTCCCACCCTCCCTATCCCACCCCTCCAGGCGGCCACAAAGCACTGAGCTGATCTCCCTGTGCTATGCGGCTGCTTCCCACTAGCTATCTACCTTACGTTTGGTAGTGTATATATGTCCATGCCTCTCTCTCGCTTTGTCACAGCTTACCCTTCCCCCTCCCCATATCCTCAAGTCCATTCTCTAGTAGGTCTGTGTCTTTATTCCAGTCTTACCCCTAGGTTCTTCATGACATTTTTCTTAAATTCCATATATATGTGTTAGAAAATGGTATTTGTCTTTCTCTTTCTGACTTACTTCACTCTGTATGACAGACTCTAGGTCTATCCACCTCATTACAAATAGCTCAATTTCGTTTCTTTTTATGGCTGAGTAATATTCCATTGTATATATGTGTCACATCTTCTTTATCCACTCATCCAATGATGGACACTTAGGTTGTTTCCATCTCCGGGCTATTGTAAATAGAGCTGCAATGAACATTTTGGTACATGACTCTTTTTGAATTATGGTTTTTTCAGGGTATATGCCCAGTAGTGGGATTGCTGGGTCATATGGTAGTTCTATTTGTAGATTTTTAAGGAACCTCCATACTGTTCTCCACAGTGGCTGTATCAATTTACATTCCCACCAACAGTGCAAGAGGGTTCCCTTTTCTCCACACCCTCTGCAGCATTTATTGTTTCTAGATTTTTTGATGATGGCCATTCTGACTGGTGTGAGATGATATCTCATTGTAGTTTTGATTTGCATTTCTCTAATGATTAATGATGTTGAGCATTCTTTCATGTGTTTGTTGGCAGTCTGTATATCTTCTTTGGAGAAATGTCTATTTAGGTCTTATGCCCATTTTTGGATTGGGTTTTTTTTGTTGTTGTTATTGAGCTGCATGAGCTGCTTATAAATTTTGGAGATTAATCCTTTGCCAGTTGCTTCATTTGCAAATATGTTCTCCCATTCTGAGGGTTGTCTTTTGGTCTTGTTTATGGTTTCCTTTGATGTGCAAAAGCTTTTAAGTTTCATTCGGTCCCATTTGTTTATTTTTGTTTTTATTTCCATTTCTCTGGGAGGTGGGTCAGAAAGGATCTTGCTGTGATTTATGTCATAGAGTGTTCTGCCTATGTTTTCCTCTAAGAGTTTGACAGTGTCTGGCCTTACATTTAGGTCTTTAATCCATTTTGAGCTTATTTTTGTGTATGGTGTTAGGGAGTGATCTAATCTCATACTTTTACATGTACCTGTCCAGTTATCCCAGCACCATTTACTGAAGAGGCTGTCCTTTCTCCACTGTACATTCCTGCCTCCTTTATCAAAGATAAGGTGACCATATGTGCATGGGTTTATCTCTGGGCTTTCTATCCTGTTCCATGATCTATCTTTCTGTTTTTGTGCCAGTACCATACTGTCTTGATTACGGTAGCTTTGTAGTATAGTCTGAAGTCAGGGAGCCTGATTCCTCCAGCTCCGTTTTTCGTTCTCAAGATTACTTTGGCTATTCAGGGTCTTTTGTGTTTCCATACAAATTGTGAAATTTTTTGTTCTAGTTCTGTGAAAAATACCAGTGATAGTTTGATAGGGATTGCATTGGATCTGTAGATTGCTTTGGGTAGTAGAGTCATTTTCACAATGTTGATGCTTCCAATCCAAGAACATCGTATATCTCTCCGTCTGTTTGTATCATCTTTAATTTCTTTCATCAGTGTCTTATAGTTTTCTGCATACAGGTCTTTTGTCTCCTTAGGTAGGTTTATTCCTAGATATTTTATTCTTTTTGTTGCAGTGGTAAATGGGAGTGTTTTCTTGATTTCACTTTCAGATTTTTCATCATTAGTGTATAGGAATGCCAGAGATTTCTGTGCATTAATTTTGTATCCTGCTACTTTACCAAATTCATTGATTAGCTCTAGTAGTTTTCCGGTAGCATCTTTAGGATTCTCTATGTATAGTATAATGTCATCTGCAAACAGTGACAGCTTTACTTCTTCTTTTCCGATTTGGATTCCTTTTATTTCCTTTTCTTCTCTGATTGCTGTGGCTAAAACTTCCAAAACTATGTTGAATAAGAGTGGTGAGAGTGGGCAACCTTGTCTTGTCCCTGATCTTAATGGAAATGCTTTCAGTTTTTCACCATTGAGAACGATGTTGGCTGTGGGTTTGTCATATATGGCCTTTACTATGTTGAGGAAAGTTCCCTCTATGCCTACTTTCTGCAGGGTTTTTATCATAAATGGGTGTTGAATTTTGTCGAAAGCTTTCTCTGCATCTATTGAGATGATCATATGGTTTTTCTCCTTCAATTTGTTAATATGGTTTATCACATTGATTGTTTTGCATATATTGAAGAATCCTTGCATTCCTGGGATAAACCCCACTTGATCATGGTGTATGATCCTTTTAATGTGCTGTTGGATTCTGTTTGCTAGTATTTTGTTCAGGATTTTTGCATCTATGTTCATCAGTGATATTGGCCTGTAGTTTTTTTTCTTTGTGACATCCTTGTCTGGTTTTGGTATCAAGGTGATGGTGGCCTCGTAGAATGAGTTTGGGAGTGTTCTTCCCTCTGCTATATTTTGGAAGAGTTTGAGAAGGATAGGTGTTAGCTCTTCTCTAAATGTTTGATAGAATTCGCTTATGAAGCCATCTGGTCCTGGGCTTTTGTTTGCTGGAAGATTTTTAATCACAGTTTCAATTTCAGTGCTTGTGATTGGTCTGTTCATATTTTCTATTTCTTCCTGATTCAGTCTTGGCAGGTTGGGCATTTCTAAGAATTTGTCCATTTCTTCCAGGTTGTCCATTTTATTGGCATAGAGTTGCTTGTAGTAATCTCTCATGATCTTTTGTATTTCTGCAGTGTCAGTTGTTACTTCTCCTTTTTCATTTCTAATTCTATTGATTTGAGTCTTCTCCCTTTTTTTCTTGATGAGTCTGGCTAATGGTTTATCAATTTTGTTTATCTTCTCAAAGAACCAGCTTTTAGTTTTATTGATCTTTGCTATCGTTTCCTTCATTTCTTTTTCATTTATTTCTTATCTGATTTTTATGATTTCTCTCCTTCTGCTAACTTTGGGGTGTTTTTGTTGTTCTTTCTCTAATTGCTTTAGGTGCAAGGTTAGGTTGTTTATTCGAGATGTTTCCTGTTTCTTAAGGTAGGATTGTATTGCTATAAACTTCCCTCTTAGAACTGCTTTTGCTGCATCCCATAGATTTTGGGTCGTCATGTCTCCATTGTCATTTGTTTCTAGGTATTTTTTAATTTCCTCTTTGATTTCTTCAGTGATCACTTCGTTATTAAGTAGTGTATTGTTTAGCCTCCATGTGTTTGTATTTTTTACAGATCTCTTCCTATAATTGATATCTAGTCTCATAGCGTTGTGGTCGGAAAGGATACTTGATACGATTTCAATTTTCTTAAATTTACCAAGGCTTGACTTGTGACCCAAGATATGATCTATCCTGGAGAATGTTCCATGAGCACTTGAGAAAAATGTGTATTCTGTTGTTTTTGGATGCAATGTCCTATAAATATCAATTAAGTCCCTCTTGTTTAATGTATCATTTAAAGCTGTGTTTCCTTATTTATTTTCATTTTGGATGATCTGTCGATTGGTGAAAGTGGGGTGTTAAAGTCCCCTACTATGAATGTGTTACTGTCGATTTCCCCTTTTATGGCTCTTAGTATTTGCCTTATGTATTGAGGTGCTCCTATGTTGGGTGCATAAATATTAACAATTGTTATATCTTCTTCTTGGATCGATCCCTTGATCATTATGTAGTGTCCTTCTTTGTCTCTTCTAATAGTCTTTATTTTAAAGTCTATTTTGTCTGATATGAGAATTGCTACTCCAGCTTTCTTTTGGTTTCCATTTGCATGAAATATCTTTTTCCATTCCCTTACTTTCAGTCTGTATGTGTCTCTAGGTCTGAAGTGGGTCTCTTGTAGACAGCAAATATATGGGTCTTGTTTTTGTATCCATTCAGCCAATCTGTGTCTTTTGGTGGGAGCATTTACTCCATTTACATTTAAGGTAATTTTTGACATGTATATTCCTATTCCCATTTTCTTAATTGTTTTGGGTTCGTTATTGTAGGTCTTTTCCTTCTTTTGTGTTTCTTGCCTAGAGAAGTTCCTAGAGCAGTTATTGTAGAGCTGGTTTGGTGGTGCTGAACTCTCTCAGCTTTTGCTTGTCTGTAAAGGTTTTAATTTCTCCATCAAATCTGAATGAGATCCTTGCTGGGTAGAGTAATCTTGGTTGCAGGTTTTTCTCCTTTAACACTTTCAATATGTCCTGCCACTCCCTTCTGGCTTGCAGAGTTTCTGCTGAAAGATCAGCTGTTAACCTTATGGGGATTCCCTTGTGTGTTATTTGTTGTTTTTCCCTTGCTGCTTTTAATACGTTTTCTTTGTATTTAATTTTTGACAGTTTGATTAATATGTGTCTTGGTGTATTTCTCCTTGGATTTATCCTGTATGGGACTCTCTGTGCTTCCTGGACTTGATTAACTATTTCCTTTCCCATATTAGGGAAGTTTTCAACTATGATCTCTTCAAATATTTTCTCAGTCCCTTTCTTTTCCTCTTCTTCTTCTGGAACCCCTATAATTCGAATGTTGGTGCGTTTAATGTTGTCCCAGAGGTCTCTAAGACTGTCCTCAGTTCTTTTCATTCTTTTTTCTTTATTCTGCTCTGCAGTAGTTATTTCCACTATTTTATCTTCCAGGTCACTTATCCCTTCTTCTGTCTCAGTTATTCTGCTATTGATCCCATCTAGAGTTTTGTGTTTTTTTTGTTTTTTTGTTTTTTTTGTTTTTTGCAGTACGCGGGCCTCTTACTGCCGTGGCCTCTCACATTGCGGAGCACAGGCTCCAGATGCACAGGCCCAGCGGCCATGGCTCATGGGCCCAGCCACTCCGCGGCATGTGGGATCCTCCCAGACTGGGGCCCAAACCCGTCTCCCCTGCATCGGCAGGCGGACTCTCAACCACTGCGCCACCAGGGAAGCCCTAGAGTATTTTTGATTTCATTTATTGTGTTGTTCATGGTTGTTTGTTTCACCTTTAGTTCTTCTAGGTCCTTGTTAAATGTTTCTTGCATTTTGTCCATTGTATTTCCAAGATTTTGGATCATCTTTACTATCATTATTCTGAATTCTTTTTCAGGTAGACTGCCTATTTCCTCTTCATCGTTAGGTCTGGTGGGTTTTTACCTTGCTCCTTCAACTGCTGTGTGTTTTTCTGTCTTCTCATTTTGCTTATCTTACTGTGTTTGGGGTCTCCCTTTTGCAGGCTGCAGGTTCGTAGTTCCCGTTGTTTTTGGTGTCTGTCCCCAGTGGCTAAGGTTGGTTCAGTGGGTTGTGTAGGCTTCCTGGTGGAGGGGACTAGTGCCTGTGTTCTGGTGGATGAGTCTGGATCTTGTCTTTCTGGTGGGCAGGTCCACGTCTGGTGGTGTGTTTTGGGGTGTCTGTGGACTTATTATGATTTTAGGCAGCCTCTCTGCTAATGGGTGGGGTTGTGTTCCTGTCTTGCTAGTTGTTTGGCACAGGGTGTCCAGCACTGTAGCTTGCTGGTCTTTGAGTGAAGTTGGGTGCTGGTGTTGAGATGGAGATCTCTGGGAGATTTTCGCCGTTTGATATTATGTGGAGCTGGGAGGTCTCTTGTGGACCAGTGTCCTGAAGTTGGCTCTCCCACATCAGAGGCACAGCACTGACTCCTGACTGCAGCACCAAGAGCCTTTCATCCACACGGCTCAGAATAAAACACAGAAAAAGTAGAAAGAAAGAATTAGTAGAAGTAGAAAGAAAGAAAGAAAGAAAGAAAGAAAGAAAGGAGGGAGGGAGGGAGGGAGGAAGGAAGGAGGGAAGGAAGGAAAAAAAGAAAGAAAGAAAGAAGAAAAGTAAAATAAAATAAAGTAAGATAAAATATAATAAAGTTATTAAAATTAAAAAATAATTATTAAGTAAACAAAACAAACAAAAAAAACGGACGGATAGAACCCTAGAACAAATGGTGGAAGCAAAGCTATACAGACAAAATGTCACATAGAGGCATACACATACACACTTACAAAAAGAGGAAGAGGGGAAAAAATCATAAATCTTGCTCTCAAAGCCCACCTCCTTAATTTGGGATGATTCGTTGTCTATTCAGGTATTCCACAGATGCAGGGTACATCAAGTTGATTGTGGAGCTTTAATCCGCTGCTCCTGAGGCTGCTGGGAGAGATTTCCCTTTCTCTTCTTTGTTCTCACAGCTCCCGTGTCTCAGCTTTGGATTTGGCCCCGCCACTGCGTGTAGGTCGCAGGACGGCGTCTGTTCTTCGCTCAGACAGGACAGGGTTAAAGGAGCCGCTGATTCGGGGGCTCTGGCTCACTCAGGCCGTGGGTGGGGGGGGAAGGGAGGGGCACGGAGTGCGGGGCGGGCCTGCGTCGGCAGAGGCCGGCGTGACGTTGCACCAGCCTGAGGCGCGCCGTGCGTTCTTCCGGGGAAGTTGTCCCTGAATCACGGAAACCTGGCAGTGGCGGGCTGCACAGGCTCCCCGGAAGGGGGGTGTGGAGAGTGACCTGTGCTTGCACACAGGCTTCTTGGTGGCGGCAGCAGCGGCCTTAGCGTCCCATGCCCGTCTCTGCTGTCCACGCTTTTAGCCGCGGCTCGCGCACGTCTCTAGAGCTCCTTTAAGCAGCGCTCTTAATCCCCTCTCCTCGCGCACCAGGAAACAAAGAGGGAAGAAAAAGTCTCTTGCCTCTTCGGCAGGTCCAGACTTTTCCCCGGACTCCCTCCCAGCTAGCTGTGACGCACTAACCGCTTCAGGCTGTGTGCACGCCAACCCCAGTCCTTTCCCGGCGCTCCGCTTTGACCGAAACCCGAGCCTCAACTCCCTGCCTCGCCCGCCCCGGAGGGTGAGGAGACAAGCCTCTTGAGCTGGTGAGTGTTGGTCGGCCCTGATTCTCTGTGCGGGAATCTCTCCGCTTTGCCCTCCGCACCCCTGTTGCTGTGCTCTCCTCCGCGGCGCCGAAGCTCCCTCTCTCCGCCACCCGCAGTCTCCGCCCGCGAAGGGGCTTGAGTGTGTGGAAACTTTTCCTCCTTCACAGCTCCCTTCCACTGGTGCAGGTCCCGTCCCTACCCTTTGGTCTCTGTTTTTTCTTTTTTCTTTTGCCCTACCCAGGTACATGGCGGGTTTCTTGCCTTTTGGGAGGTCTGAGGTCTTCTGCCAGCGTTCAGTAGGTGTTCTGTAGGAGTTGTTCCAAGTGTACATGTATTTCTGGTGTATCTGTGGGGAAGAAGGTGATCTCCGCGTCTTACTCTTCCGCCATCTTCCCGGAAGCTCCCAGGCATCCCTTTTTACCTCTCCCTAGCCAAATGAGGATGTTATCTCATTTTCAGTTTTTGTCAGTCTCATAGGTAAAAGACAACTGTTATAACCTTGTTGTTTATATATTTATTTTGTGATGCGACTGAGTGTTTTTCTTAATGAATACCTTCCTTTAAGAGAAAACAACTCCAACAGTAGCTGGCAGATACTGTGGCCAAGAGTTTTATCTTTGCAACAATTCATGTGAGCTAGGTAGCATTATCCCTATTTTACAGATGAGGAAACTGAGGCACAAAGAAGTCAAGATCAGACACATGGGAGTACTGTAGTTAAAAAAAACTGACCTTGGAATCAGACTACCTGGGTTTCACCCACATCTCCACCACAACTATTAGCTGTGTGACCTTGGGCAAGTAATTTAACCCCTCTCTGCTTCAGTTTCCTTTTTCTTCTTTAAGTAGTACTCACCTTATAGTGTGATGTCAGGAAATAAACTAGGACTTTTATGCTATTGGTTTTAAGTGGTGAAGCCACAATTCAAATCCAGATCTCTGTGATCTGGAATAGAAGCTCTTAAACACTTAAGCTATTTCTTTTAGTGACAGTGTATGATTACTAAACATTTTATATTCACTGAATTTGTAGCTAGGCCTTTTCTCATGCTTAGAGGCCTTTAGGAAAAGCACCAACTCCATCCATTGCGGAAAAAATACAAACCTGAGCATGTCTCGACTTGCTTAGTCACAACTGTTTGGAAATTCTGGAACATGAAACCATTCAGGGAAAGGACTGCCAAGGAAACATGAAAGCTATTAAATCGTTCAGGTGTTTCAGATCATTCCCATCTGAAATAGCACAGACAGTACAGAATTACCTTTTAGAAAGACACAGATAAGAGAGATGTTTTGAATGTTTTTTATCTACACATAACTATGCAGCCTCAGTTCATTTTTTGAGTGCAGCTGACTCTCCTCACAAAACAGCCTCCCAGCCAATTAAACAATCAATCGATTCATGCTTATTGAGTACCCGTATGCTAAGCACTATGTGCTTGATACCCAAAATACAGCAGTAAACAAAGTTGAGACATTCTCCGTTGACACAGGATTTAAAATCTAGTGCAGTGCTGTCCAATAACAATTTCTACAGTGATAAAGACATTCAACTTCTGTCCAGTATGGTAACCTCTAGCCACATGTGGCTATTAATCACTTAAAATATGACGAAGGAACTGAATTTTTACTCTCAATTAACTTTATTGCGTTTAGATAGCCCTAAGCCCTTGACACAGTGCCTGGTACACAATTGGCACCCAACCTGTGTTGGTTAATGAACATCAAATGATGGATGACTCTGTAAATGGATGGATCGATGAATGGATGGACATATATATATAAAGCAAGAACCTCTTCTGACTCATGCAACTCTAAAGAAATGATTCCAAAGTGTGTTCCTTCCAAAAGTAACACTTGTTCTAAATTAGATATTTGAAAAGAGGTGATCTCAGAGTGTACGAATAGATAGGAATTCTTGCTGAAAAGTGGTGTCGGTGATAGTCAGGCGGAGGTAACGGAGGTATCAGCTCATTTTTATTTAGGTGTTATTTTTAGGTATACTCTGTGCTCTGTGAATCCTACAAAGGGCTTAGCAACTTAAAATTGCTGGTGGGATTTGCTCAAGCAGACATGCTGTGTAACAATTTATCACCATGACAGGCGCTAAGGGGTTCAAGGCAACTTGCTGATGCCCCACTTCCCAGAGTCAGAGCTCAGGAGGAAATATACTGTGTTAGGGAAATTAGAACCCTCCAAATAGATTCTTCAGTGTATTAATATCTCTGCTGGGCTCAACATTGGCCATTTCTGTTTACAACTTGCTTATCTTTATTTGTATCCATCCAATTTCAAACATACCACTAGGAAGACATATTGCCAGCTGTTTCAAGTTTTAAAAGGACAGTTTGATCAACACCATCTATTTAAACCCCATATACACACTATGGTGAGAAGGTGGTCCAAAATAGAGTAAAACAAAAGTGCTAAAGGAAAATAGATCTTGCGAGTATTTTGGGAATGCAAGTCTCTCCAGGTTAAATCACATTCCCTTCAGCACAGAAGCACCAGTGGAGATTTATATCATACTATATTTTACTTCTTCAGTGCAGATTAGTCTCAAACTCTAACACCAGCGTAGAAAAAAGCTTCTGTTGGGTTTGAAAATTCATGTGCTGGAGACATAAACTGAGAAAAAGAAAGGCCTGAATGAAGGCTGAGCCCTGCAATTCCCTGGGGCAGGTCAGGAGTAGATAAGTAAGCTATCATATATAGAATGGATAAGCAACAAGGTCCTACTGTATAACACAGGTAACTGTATTCAGTATCCCATGATAAACCATAATGGAAAAGAATATGAAAAAAAAGAATGTATATATTTGTGTAACAATCGCTTTGCTGTACAGCAGAAATTAACACAACAATGTAAATCAACCATACTTCAATATAAAAAAAAAATGAGTAAAGGAAACAGGGGAGGGGACGGCCAAGATTCCCACCAGGACAATAGCAAAGGCTCAAAACACTCCCAGTTATTGAGCTTAGCAGTGCCATGACTTCTCCCGCTCTCGGAAACACAGAAAGTGGCTTATTAGAAATCAGGCAGCAGGCACACAACCTCTGAAAGGTCCACAAGGGAGAGAGAGGGGGAAACATCACTCTATCATGTCTCCCCTCGATCCTTGGTTTTATAGTTCGGGATTTATGTCCTCATTTATTCTGTGTCTGGTCCCCTAAAGGACGTAAGACAATCGCGATTCTGTATGAGAACCATGCACGGGATTTTTTGAGGGAAAAAAAAAAAAATTCAGACTTTCTAACTAATTCAGATGAAGGTGGTTATAAGGGGAAAGAAAAAAACTGGAGAAATGAGGCACAGTAATAGCAAGGAAATTTTTACTCTATGCCTTTTATATGTTTGGTTTAAAGCCTGAAAATGTGATATTTATTCAAAAAATAAATTAAAAGTTTGAATGTATATCATTAAACACTCCCAGATGACTTTGAAAGCAAATCTTTTCCCCGCCTAAGGTACCATCTCAGGAGAATACAAGCAAGCATTTCATCGTCAGGATGAACAATTCCTTCAGTCTTTCGAACGTCAAACCTCTTTAAGCATATTTTCTGGAGCTGAGCATTTTCGTCTGATTCCTTTTCCCTGTGGGCATTAAAATCCTAAATTAAGAACCCAAGGATTAACCAAAGAAATTAGAGACCCTCTTCGTGAGTGGGGGATTCCCGACAATCACAAAGCTTAAAATCTTTTTAATTATCTCTGTTAATTGACGGGATAATAAGCATCGATTCTACATACATGTGTGTTGGCCGCATCACAGAAATTACCCGTCATGTTTTATTCATGCAGGGGCCGCAGGCTGCTCCAGTGACCAGTAGAAGCAGTTTTCTCTCTCAAGCAAGCGTCAGAAAGGTCTGCAAAATGACAGTCACCAGTGGAAAATGAAAGGCTCTCACTTCTTCTCCCATTACATGGTAAGATAATTAAAGCCCAGACCAATAAAACATCGAGCATTCTTATTCAGAAATCCAATTTTCACTACATCAGGGCAGGTAGTTAAATGCTTTAAGCCATCTGCTGGCAACTTCACCAGCTCGGCCCATAGCAAAGCCACGTTTTTGTTTTTGTTTTGTTTTTTTCATGTGGTTTTGCCAACAATGACCAACCAAAGAGAGGAGAAGAGTCTGACAAGGGAGCCCCTTGCATTGTTGACGAGCTTGGGGCCCCAGTGCCTGCTGGCTTGTGGATAACAAATCCAAAATAACTGTTTGATTAAAAACAGACGGACGAAAAAGATATCGCGTAAAATATGTAACGTGTGAGGGTCAAATTCTGCTACGTACTAACTGTATTTTCAGAAAGCCTGAATCTCTACCCTTCTGTGGGAGTGTGCTGGCCGTCACCATAGGGGTTTAATAGCAGGGTCCCGTTATAAAGACAGGATCATCCCAATGCCGACCATTAGGGCATCACAACAGCACAGACATACAGAAATAGGTTGACAAAATGTAGATACCAAAGTTATTATAGAGGCTAAATAAATAAATAAGGACCCAGCTACACAGTATGTGGAGGCAACTGGGACACTGACCGGGATGCATGGAGTTCCATGAAGGCGGGTACCGTTATTGGCAAAGAAGCATCGTGAGTGAGGGTATATAAGCTGTAGGTATCAGGTCCGAAAACAGGCTCTTGGGCAGGTTACTTAAGCTCTCTGAGCTTGTTCGTTATTACACTGCAAGTATTTAAATAAGCTAATGTTTCTAAAGTTACACAGGGACTTCCATTTCTGGGAAGATGGAGTAGACATATTTTCCCTAATCCTCCTACTAAGTACAGCTAAAAACCCTGGACATTATACGCAAAACAAACACAAGTGTAAAAGGTGGAGGAGAGAAGACAGACTTAAGGGACTCCAGGATTCAAACCACAAGGCACTGGATTCCCTGGGGTTTCTTTTTGCAACATATATCCCAGGCCGCCCCGCGGCATGTGGGATCCTCCCGGACTGGGGCACGAACCCACGTCCCCTGCATCGGCAGGCGGACTGTCAGCCACTGCACCACCAGGGAAGCCCCAAACATTTTTTTAATGTTTTTTCCAGATGCTTTGACACTGTGTGTAAATAGTCTAAATGTTCCATGATATTGTGAAATTCAGGTATAGGGGAAAATGATATATTATCACCTGAACTGTCTGTAAATACTGCTATGCCTTGTTTTTTTTTGGGGGGGGGGCTGCATTGGGTCTTTGTTGCTCGCGCGGGCTTTCTCTAGTTGCGGCAAGCGGGGGCTACTCTTCGTTATGGTGCATGGGCTTCTCATTGCGGTGGCTTCTCTTGTTGCGGAGCACGGGCTCTAGGCATGCAGGCTTCAGTAGTTGTGACACGCAGGTTCAGTAGTTGTGGCTCACGGGCTCTAGAGCACGGGCCCAGTAGTTGTGGCGCACGGGCTCAGTAGTTGTGGCGTACGGGCTTAGTTGCTCCGCGGCATGTGGGATCTTCCTGGACCAGGGCTCAAACCCGTGTCCCCTGCCTTGGCAGGCAGATTCTTAACCACTGCGCCACCAGGGAAGCCCTGCTACGCCTTTTTGAGCCTAAGTTTGATTCAGTCTTGAGGAGGAGGTTATGAATAAACCTGATTCCCAGTATTTTGCTTCCATCAGCACCATCGTCATCACCATCATCATCATCATCACCATCATCATCATGCTTCTTGCCCATTTGTTTACCCCACCCTCCTATTCCAGTCTCTGCCCCAAGAGGTTGATTTCTCAGACTCCACCTCCCAGGCCTCCTTCCTGCTGGTTCCCTGATTGGTTTGGTCAACGGGAGGCACAGGCTGGAGATCAGAGCCTGGGGTATCTCTTCCCCACTCCCTCCCTGATTTGCCTCATTTGTAGCCGCTGCTGTCTCCCTTCATCCACAACTTCTGTCAAGTGGCCCCTGCTCCAAGAATCCTGCCCTCTCTGGGCTCCATCATCTGATTTCCTCTCCTTGCTCCTTCAGGACATGAGTGATAAGTCTCCCCTCGCTTTAGTCTCTGGGTGCCTCGACATCCATGTTTATTTTCCTAACCGTGACCGCTGAGTGATCCCTTCGTGGGTGTCTCTGATGCCATCCGAGTTAGAGTCTGTGTCCTGCCAGGATCCTGATGACACGTCATCTCTACTGTCATCTTCTCTGTGTCTATTATTGATTGCTCCCTGTGTATCAGACACTGTGCTTTCCATGAGAAACGTATTTCCATGAGGAAAGTATTATTTTATAAATGAGAAAGTAGACTTAGCCATTTTAAAGATCTTATCCCAGGTAACACAAATAGTAAATGGCAGAGTCAGAATTCAAACTACTCCAGAGCCTCTTTTTAACCACTGCCAACAGTTCTGCAATACAGTCCATGTCAGAATCATCTGGCATGTTTCTTACAAATCCAGATTCTCAGAAACCTACTCAGAGCTCTCCGCTGAGGAAACCAGCTGTTGGTTTTAACGTGGGCAGTGAAGCTGGCTTAGTGTCATCACCTGCTCCGAGGGAGCTAATTGCATAGGTTAACTGACAACCGATGGGGCGGGCTGGCATTAAAACTCTGACCAGTACGGGCAACAGTAATTAGTGAGATCAATCAAACTCTCTCTCCTTCCCGTAGTTAAATGAAAAATGCTAAGGAAATTAGTCAGGAGGTAGAGGGAGGACAGAAAAGAAAACCATAAAGAGAAGCAGGCCATTAATGAGCAAGTGGAGTGGGCATATGCTGGAGCAGTGACCAGTGATGCAGTAATGACAGCAGTGTCCCTGGAGCCAAGCGGAAGCCGGAACAATGACTATTCCTGGCTTCTCTTGAGATCTATCTCCTCTCACCCATCAACTCACCAGCGATCTAAGTAATCGCTGGTCATGTCTTCCCTGACCCAGACTCATTTGACTGAGCTGACATCCCCCAGCTTTTACAGAGCAAGCTCTAAGCAAACACAAGAGAAATAGCCTTCCTACTGGTCTTGCTGAATTTACTCTGTTCGTTTCTCTAAACCATTGTTCACACTGAAGACTGAGTGACGTCTCCAGACTGTAAATCTAAGTTTATCAGCCTCCTTGCCTAAAACTCACAAATGGTTTCCTATTCTCTTGACATAAAGTGAAAATTCCCTACCGTGGCCTCCCAGGTCCTGCGTCGTCTAGTCACCGTGCCTCCTCTTCATCCTCACCTGGAGCCTCCCTCCCCCTCAGCCTCTCTGGTCCAGCTACCCTGGCCTTCTTTCAGTCCCTCCCAATCACCACACTCCCTCCTGCCACTGGGTTTACCACAGGCTGTTCCATCTGCCTACACTGTGGATCCCTTGCCCTTTCACCTACTTCATTCCATCCTACTCGGCATCAAACATCACTTCCCCAGGGGTGTCTCCCTCACCTCCCTGACTGAGACCAACCTCATAGCATCCCCCTTGTACGGTATTGTCACAGGGGTGACTTCTTTTGCGATTACGTGATTAATATCAGTCTTGACCACTAAGCTCTCTGGGATCAAAGTCCATGGCTGAGTTTTCTCACTGTTGTGTCCCCAGTACCTTGTACGGTGTCTGGCCCACAGCAGACACTCAAATATGTATTGACTATGGCATGACTAGTTTAATGTCTGCCTGCAAATAACACTAGGGAAAGGCTCTTCTACAAGGGCCACTGTATAGTTGCCATGGAACGAATGACAGTAGTAACAGTGGGCAAGTAACTGTCGCTTAGGAAGGGCCAACACACAACAGGAGAGCAGAGTATGCATGGCTGTATGCACAGTACCCAGGACCAAGCACTCCACTTGGAAGGGGAGCCCAACCCTTCTGCAGCCGCAACATCTACTTTAGCACCTAGGACAATGCCCAGAAGGTCAGTGGCGCTTGACTGTCCTTTATCAAGTTTCATTTAAGCTTGCAGGTCTATTTCCAGAGCTCATGGCTACAACTTGGTAGCCAAAATGGTGCCAGTTTGGCGCTTGTTACCCACCTCAATCCCGCTTTCAACTGAGTTGGAAAATTAAAGAGAACAAATTTACAGCTTTGATTGCAAACTGAAAAAGTGATACAATTAACACAAATGTCTTTGATTGCCTCTTGAAAAACATTTGTAAATCAAAATTGGTAATGCTTTTAAGGGTATGACATATTCTTTCAAATTATCCATGAGAGAGGGAAATTGTTTCGGATCATGCAAATGTGTGAATTTATGCCTAATAAATGAAAAATATTCTTCCTTACGTAATTCCCTTTAGGGGACCTACTTTAGTTCAAAAAAGTTTTTGAACACTTGACAGGTGCCAGGTATTCTGCTGGGCCAGGGGTAGGAGTTATGGAGAATCTGCAGAACTCTTGCTGTCAAGGGCCTCACGCTCTGATGGAGGAGATCATGGCAAAAGAAAATAACACGAGCCATGTTGCAAGTGTACGTCGTGTAAAGTGTACGTCGTGTAAAGTGTACATAGGATAAAGTGCACACCCTTTGTCCTATGAAGGAGATAAGGGTGCAGAGTGTTTTTGTTTGTTTGTTTTGTTTTTTTGCGGTACGCGGGCCTCTCACCGCTGTGGCCCCTCCCGCCGCAGAGCACAGGCTCCGGACACGCAGGCCCAGCGGCCACGGCCCATGGGCCCAGCCGCTCCGTGGCACGCGGGACCCTCCCGGACCGGGGCACGAACCCGCGTCCCCTGCATCGGCAGGCGGACTCTCGACCACTGCGCCACCAGGGAAGCCTGGGTGCAGAGTTTTTTGAAAATTAGGAGTAGCTCATGGAGAAGGCCGTAAAAAGTCCAAGATATCATAGAGTCCAGCTTCCTAACTTTACAAGTAAGAAAAATGAGGTCCCCAAAGGTCACGATCTCTTAACTAGTTAGTGCCAAAGCAGATCTCGAACCCAAAAGTTCCCTTTAAAGAGCTGTCAAAGATATGACCAAGTTCTACTGTTCTTACTGGCTTTCTCCAAACCACTCCAGCCACTGGGGGTTGAAGTATCAAGCAAATGTTGTTTGCTTTTTTTTTTTTTTTCTGTACACCGGCCTCTCACTGCTGTGGCCTCCCCCGTTGCGGAGCACAGGCTCCGGATGCGCAGGCTCAGCGGCCATGGCACACAGGCTTAGTTGCTCCGCGGCATGTGGGATCTTCCCGGACTAGGACACGAACCCGCGTCCCCTGCATCGGCAGGCGGACTCTCAACCACTGCGCCACCAGGGAAGCCCTTGTCTGCTTTTTATAAGGGAGCAGCAAGGTCCATCTTCCTGCCTCCCGTCTGGTCCCTTTCCACTCTACTTCCCATATATCAGGTGGAATAACTTCCCCAAATGCAGATCTGATCATGCCACCCCTTTCCTTCCCACTACCCTTAGGCTAACAACCTGGGTCCATCCTAAGGCTCACTCCAAGTGCTCTGGTCCTGACCCTTGACTGCAGCCTCCTCTTCCACCACTCTCTCCTTCCCTCTCCATGTTCCAGCCATGCTGTTCTTCCTCTGGTTCTTCAATCTTGCCATGCTCTCTCCCGCTTCCGGGGCTCAGCACGCACTGTTCCCTCTGCTTGGAACACTCTTCCTCCTTCTTCACCTAATGATTCATTGGGTTGAGATAAAATACCATTACCCTGACCTGTAGACTGGGTTCGTCCTTCCCTGCCCTCTGTATGCGCTCTGCCATTGCTCTGTATTGAATCACGGGTTGAACATCTGCCTTGTGCGCTAGACTCTAAGCCCCAAGAGCGTGGGAACATCTCAGTCGTTCACTGATGCGTCCCCACGCCCTAGCACAGTATGTAGATTCTTAGGGAGGCTAAGCTGCTGGAACAAATAACACTTCAAATCCTCAGTCTTCTACAGAACAAGAAGTTATTTTTTTCTTTTTCATGTGACAGTTCAGAGTCAGGGTTCCAGGTGGATGGCAGTCCTACTCCATGCCACCATGTAGGGACACAGGCTGATGGGGCTTGTGGCTTGCAAAGTACTCCTGATAATTTCTGTGTTAATTGGCTGGAAACAGGAAAGGGCACGGGAAGAGGCTGCATAGAAGGCAACCACTTCTCTTCTGCTCCTTTTCCATTGGAGGGCATTTGGTCATACGGTCACAAAAGGCTGCACAAAAGGCTAGGATATGTGGGCCAGCCATTGCCGAGTATTGTACTTCTTTACCATGTGACAAAGGGAGAAAGGATTTTGAAAGACAGATGGCAGCTCCACCAGAATGCTCAGGGCAGATTTACTGAAAATAAAGTAATTTTTAAATCATTATATTGCTCTACTTTAGATGCTGATATCAATACCCAAACTCCTAGAATCATTATGTTTCTATCATTTTGTTGGCAGCATTTCAATATCCAAACAACTGGCTTTAATAAAAGGTAAGGCCTGGTGTGACAGAGATGTATGTGTTTCTTCTCTACCATGAGAGCATGCCAAGAGTTAAAAATAATAGGACACCAAAGAATGCCAACAATGTAAGAGAACTTGTAGGTAAATCATCAAGCATTTATGATGTTCTTTTTATTCTTGTTTTTATTTTTTTATAAATTTATTTATTTTGGGCTGCATTGGGTCTTCGTTGCTGCGCGCGGGCTTTCTCTAGTTGTGGCGAGCGGGGGCTACTGTTCCTTGTGGTGTGCAGGCTTCTCATTGCGGTGGCTTCTCTTTGTTGTGGAGCATGGGCTCTAGGCATGCAGGCTTCAATAGTTGTGGCTTGCGAGCTGTAGAGAGCAGGCTCACTACTTGTGGCACACAGGCTTTGTTGCTCCACGGCATGTGGGATCTTCCCAGACCAGGGCTCGAACCCATGTCCCTTGCATTGGCAGGCGGATTCTTAACCACTGCGCCATCAGGGAAGTCCCTGATGTTCTTTTTAAACATTTGGAAATTGAGGTCCAGTGGTAGGAATTAGCTCACCCAAATTTAAAGGCCCAGCTATAATAGGAGCATGGATCCCTGACTCCTAATTCAGTGTTCATCCCACCATGGCCAGTTGGCCCTCCATGGGCAGTATCCTCAGTGTGTCCAAGTCAGCATCTGACTCATAAACGTTCAGTGGTATTCAGGATGCAATCAGTCCCCAACTGCCTCTGTTGATTGATCAAGACATAGTGTGGCAAACTCCCAAGGTGTAAACATTTGCCATCAGCATTACATTTTATAGGTAAAATATTTTTAGAGCCAACAATGCTGTCATGGAAATAACAGTATAAGAAAAAATATACTCATACACTGGGATCATTATCTTATTCCAAAACATGTGGCTTCTTTATAGAGTAACAAGCACAGCTAGATTCTATTATATTGCAGTTATTTTTCCTCCTAGATGGCTGCTCTATGTCTCCAGAGGAGATGCTTTATATTTCTATTGAAATAAATCTTCATCTTGGTGAGAATATTATTGTTACACCATCACAACACAAGAGACCTATGATTTCTGTTTCACAATTTCAGGCACTTTTGATAATGTCAATGACAAAATATCATGTCCATGACATGATAAATACCCATGACATTTCTCATATAACAGCCTCCTCTGAGAGGCTGAGGGGGGAGTGTAACTCTGTATCATCCACACTGCCCACCAATACACAGACACACACACACACACACACACACACACACACACACACACACACACACACACACACACACACACACACACACACACACACACACACACACACCATTCCTGGCACCAGACTCCTTACAGTAGACAACTGGGCCACATTTATTCCCATGCCTTAAGAAAACACAGGATAAATATGGCTCATCTTGCCAGAATGCATTTTATTCAATGGTAATTTTAAGTGTTATTCCCTGAAATCCAGCAGGGCTAGATCATGGAATAGAAGTCAGTACCAACCCACATTTTCACTTCTGGCTGTTTGGGCTTATGCCCTTGATCTCTTGGGGGAGGTGGATAGAAATGGGTGTTGAGAACATATTTGCCTGTAGCATCCAAAGTAGTTTTATAGTGGAAAAGTTTGAAAAGTGTTAGAGTATTGGGGAAACTATCGATCTAGCAAGAAAACAGAAGAGATCTAATTTTTAGTTCTGCCATGTACGACTGATGCGTACTGGGAAAAACCACGTTTCTCCTGTAGGTCTTCATTTCTTTGTTTGAAAAAATAACTAATATTAAGAAAAGTTCTAAAATGAGGTGATTCTGACACTTTGCTGTACTGAGGTTTGTGTTTCTACTACACTAAAGTGTTAGGAACTCGCTAGATGAAGTGTTTCACATTTTAGGTTCCACTTTTCAGGGCAAGTGAGGAGAAAGAGGCAGGGATTGTTCTCAAGTTCAAGTCAGCTCAGTTCAGCACATGTCTATGCTAAGGCCTACGACACGCCAGGGCCTGGGAATGAATGCAATGATAAATAAGATGCAGTGACTGCCCTCAGGGAACATACAGTCTAGAGCTGCACTGTCCAATATGGTAGCCACTAGCCACCTGTGGATATGGGACACTTAAAATGTGGCTAATTTGAATCCAGTTGTGCTGCAAGTTTAAAATATATGACAGATTTAAGAGACTTAGTAGAAAGAAGTGTAACGTATCTGAGTAATTTGTTCACGTTAATGACATGCTGAAATGATATTTTGATAAATCAGGTTAAATAATATATTTCTAAAATAATTTTATCTGAATCATTTTACTTTTTTAATGTGGCTACTTAGAAAAAAATTCATTATAATTCGGGCTCGTATTACATTTCTTTTGGACAGCACTGATCTAGAGGGTAATTGAGACAGATAAACAGTGTTTCAGTCTGAAGGTTATGACAAGCTTATGTTTAGGGAAGTAGAAAAGCACAAAGGAGGGGCAGGTAGCCCTATCCCAGGGTTTGGGAAAGAATCCTGCAGGATACACTGCCTGCAAAACGAGATCTAGAGGTATCATGCATCACGGTGAGGAAACAGACTGTGTGACCTTAAGCAAGCTACTTAACCTCTCTGTGCTTCAGTTTCCTCATCTATAAAGTGGAGATGATACTGGAACCCACCTCGGAGGACTGATGTAAGAATTAAATGAGTCAAATCATATACACCCCATAAAGAAGTGGCTGGCATACAGAGCGTGGGCTCCATAATCGTCCATCACAATGCAAGCTCCAGGAACCAAGGAGTTGTTCTCTTAATATTGCTCGCTTAATATTGCTCTGTCCCCAGAACTAGGACAAGGCCCGGCAATAAGTACTTGCTGGGAGGACAGAGTGTGTAAGGAACTGCAGACAGTTTAGTATTATTAAAGCATAAAAAGCGAGGTAGGAGCTAGCAGGAAATGTAGACGTGATGTGCCTGGATTAACACCCCCCACCCGCCTTCCAAAGGCAAGAGAGGCAATAAAAGACCCAAAAAGAAACATCAATCCTTTGCATTTTTAATGGCGCTTCGCTCTTTACAATATGCTTTCACATATTCGCCCACAGCTCTGTGAGGCAGGCAGGGCAGGAATTAGGAGGCAGCACACTGAGTTTATTAAGGGAAGAACCCAACCATAAAAAGAGGAAACCAAACAACGCCTCACAAAGTCTCATCAGTATTGGTAGGATAAGCGGAGTTCGTTTTTATCTTTTATTTTCAATTTTTTTCTAGTTTGGTTTTTACCACGAGCATATGTTATTTTACAGTCAGGGAAAATGCATGCTGTGTTAAAATGAATGGAGGAGAAGGAAGAGAAGTGGGCTAGTCCAGATGGAGTCCCCATTTAGAGAGCCGTCAGACCTGAACTTCATCAGAGGACTGGGGAACGTCTGGTTCCGCAGCCTCCATGGAGATGCCCTTAGAAGGAGTTATTCCAAAGTGGCAGATCTTTCTGTGGCCTTTGAAGGCAGACAGACTTTCGAATCTTTCCTCTGCCACCCGGGAGCAATGTGACCTTAAGATTCTTAATCTATCCATGTGTCAGTTTCCAATACGTAAAATAGAGACACAAATAGTACCTACCCTTCTGGGTTTATGAAGCATTAAATAAGCTTATGTTTGAAAGGCATCTGGCACATAGTAAGCAAGAAAGGTGTCTAGGGCTTCCCTGGTGGCACAGTGGTTGAGAGTCCGCCTGTCGATGGAGGGGACACGGGTTCGTGCCCCAGTTCGGGAAGATCCCACATGCCGCGGAGCAGCTGAGCCTGTGAGCCATGGTCGCTGAGCCTGCGCGTCCAGAGCCTGTGCTCCGCAACGGGAGAGGCCACAACAGTGAGAGGCCCGCGTACCGCAAAAAAAAAAAAAAAAAGAAAGAAAGGTGTCCATCATTACTTGCAAGCTCACTCACAGCTTGGAAGCTCACCCGTTCCTTTCCAGAAGGGCACAGCCAGGAGAGGAAGAGGTTACTGTTCCCCATGAGAAGTCTCAGACCCAGCAAAACAACCCATACTAAAGCCCTGTCTAGTTATTCTGGGTTATGAATAAATAAATCAACTGGTAAAAGTTACAGAACGGACATTTACCTCCGAAGGAATTAAGGTGTTTCTTCTAAGCACTTTGCTTCTTAAAAGCAAGACTATTTATAAACAGAGTTTATTCTTTAGCCGCTTAAATGCCAAGTTACCGCCATACAGCTCCTCACCACCTCAACCCCACCTTCCAGGGAAGGGAGACATGAGCTAAAAGAAATATGCCATCTCCTTGTTTTTGATGAGCAGGAAAATCTTGAGTAATTGAGGAAAAAAATCCCAATTTTACTTTTTTAATTTATTTATTTTTGGCTGCGTTGGGTCTTCGTTGCTGCGCGCAGGCTTTCTCTAGTTGTGGTGAGCGGGGGCTACTCTTCGTTGTGGTGTACGGGCTTCTCACTGCAGTGGCTTCTCCTGTTGCGGAGCACGGGCTCTAGGTGCGAGGGCTTCAGTAGTTGTGGTGCATGGGCTTCAGTAGTTGTGGCACGGGGGCTCTAGAGCACAGGCTCAGTAGTTGTGGCACACGGGCTTCTCACTGCAGTGGCCTCTCCTGTTGTGGAGCACGGCTCTAGGCGTGCGGGCTTCAGTAGTTGTGGCTTGCAGCCTCAGTAGTTGTGGCGCACGGGCTCAGTTGCTCCACAGCACGTGGGATCTTCCTGGACCAGGGCTCGAACTCATGTCCCCTGCACTGGCAGGCGGACTTCCAACCACTGTGCCACCAGGGAAGCCAAAAAATTCCAATTTTAAATGTGGGTTTCAGGATGTGGCAGAAGTGAAGGGAAGAGGTGGATAAGGATAGGAGGGAAAAGAGCTAAAAATTGAATGCAAAGAAGCAGGGAACTTTCTGAGTCTGGGATAGTAGTCTAGATGGAGAGCCAGCCACTGGACTAGCAGACAGAAGCCACAGGTCAGGATGGGACTGAGGATCAGAAACCAAAGAGGAAATCAAGGAGTAAGAAGCTAAGGGCACGGATTCTGCAGACGTTGATTCGACAGATTCGTGAAGCACCTCCTAGATCCTAGGCACTGTTCTCAGTGCTGAAGTTTACACAGAAGAGAAGACAGGCAAAACATTCCTGTCTTCTTAAGGCTTATGTTTTCAACATGGATTCATATTCAAGCTCTGCCACTTATTAATGTGTCCTCAGCAAGATCCTATCCTTTCTTCATCTATACGATGGTATAATCATGGAGAGACATACAGTGTTCATGGGTTGGAAGAGTCAACATAGTAGATATCAGTTCTCCCCAAGTTGCTCTCTAAGTTTAATGAAATATAACAACATTCAAGTTGTTTTAAAAAAAAAACAGACAAACTTATTCTCAACTTTATGTGGGAAGGGGACTAAAATAGTCAAAACTGTAAACATCTCAAATGTCCTTTGTTGGTGAATGTGGTACATACATATCATGGAATACTACTCAATGAAAAGGAAAATACCATCACTACATTCAACAACTTGGATAAAATGCAAGGGAGGGGCTTCCCTGGTGGCGAAATAGTTAAGAATCCGCCTGCCAGTGCAGGGGACATGGGTTCGAGCCCTGGTCCAGGAAGATCCCACGTGCCGTGGAGCAACAAAGCCTGTGTGCCACAACTACTGAGCCTGTGTGGCCAAACTACTGAAGCCTGTGCGCCTAGAGCCCGTGCTCCACAGCAAGAGAAGCCACGACAATGAGAAGCCTGCCCACTGCAACAAAGAGTAGCTCTGCTCGCTGCAACTAGAGAAAACCTGCTCGCAGCAACGGAGACCCAACGCAGTCAAAAATCAAATAAATAAATTTATTTTTTTAAAAAACGCAAGGGAATCACAACATTGTAAAGCAACTATACCCCAATAAAAAAATAAAAACAGAAAAAAAAACTCAAAGGAATGATGCTGAGTTTAAAAACCCATTCTCAGAGAACTTCTGTATGATTCCATTCACAGAACATGTGTTGTTTCATAACATGAAGATGGAGAACAGATCAGTGATTGCCAGGGGTTAGGAATGGGGGAGGGGCCAGGTAGAAAGATTGGCTGTTACTATAAAGGGTTACTATGAGAGAATCTTATGTTGGTGGTACAGTTCTGTATATTGATTGTGGTGATAGTTACACAAAGGTACACATTTGGTAATATTGCCTAGAAATACACACACACACACACACACACACACACAGGATGAGGGCATATGTAACTGGTAAAATCTGAACAAACTGTGGATTGTATCAATGTCAGTTTCTTGCTTTGGATGTTGTACTGTAATTATGCAAGATGTTTCTTGGGGGAACAGGTGCGGGAGATTGTTTTTGCGTATTCATTGGCAATTTCCTGTAAATTTATAATCATATCAAAATAAAAAGGTTAAAAATGCAATAAAAATTTAAATGGTATAATAATCCCTATGGTGGTTATGAGAAGTAAATATACAATTTATTAAAGTATCTGGCACACAATAGATGCACAATAAATGGCAGCTCCAACTTCCTATCCCAACCAGATTGCTGCTTACACACATGTCCTTGACTTGCTCTAGCTTGGAGCAAATAAGTGGGTACTCTTGAGTGGGGGCCAAAAAAGAGTTATCCATTTGCGGGACCAGGAAGTCCGAATGCCTCAAGCTTCGGCCTAATTGTGGGTGAAATGACACGGGGGGATGGAGAGGACACACATTTCCTCATGCAAGAGAGAGAGAGGCCAACACATTGATTAGAATGCTTTGGCAGATGTTTATATACACCCTTTACCGTTTAGTCGGAGTCCTGTTCAGAGATACAGTAAAAACTGAGAAGGTCCACAGTTGTTTTCCCTTCATGCATTCCTCTTAACTCTTGTCATTCCATCTAACTTTTTTTTAAATTTTTATTTTATATTGGGGTATAGTTGATTAACCATGTTGTGTATTGAACTTTAATTTAAAAAAAAAAAAACAACTAAATGCTTAAAACCTTTTAATGCCCTCTCTGTACATCTGATGGAAAATCCTGATTCCTTTCCAGAACTTAGGAGCCCTGGATGGTCTAGCCCCTGCCAACCTTTCTAATGAAACACACTTTCAGCCTCTAGACTCCAGCCTCAACTGTCTCCTTTCAGCTCCTCCAATGTGCCAGACTCCTGATCTGAGCCTTCACATATGCTGTTACCTGAGCCTGGAACACTCAAAACAACCCTAATCCCAGGCTGACCCACCCCACCCTTTAGATGGCAGGTCCTTCCCACCGTATTGGTCTTAGCTTAAATATTAATCTACTTATATAATAGATGCCTCCAAGACAACCTATCTCAGTACTTTTCCTCTGAGACCTACTCTGTAATTTTCTGTTTCTTCTGTTTCTATACCTTCTTTGCCTCATACAAGTTGCAAATATGCATAATATATGTGTATATGGATAAACAAATAATTGTCAAATATGTATAAAACAAATATATGTATACACACATATCCTCTTGATTATTATTTATTATCCCACTAGATTGTAATATAGATGAGGGCAGAGGCCACATCTGGTTCTGTCACTTCTATGTGCTGAACAGCACAGAAAGTACCAGAAACACAGTAAGTGCTCAATACAAAAGTCACAAATATCTGACTGATCATCTTTCTTTGAATCCATGATTGTTGCACTTTACCTGGGCAGAAAGCTGTTGGCTTTTGTTTTCTCTTCTTCCTATTCATTCATTCAACAGCATTTACTGGCGCCTACTACATAGCAGGCATTTGTGCTGGTCACTGGGAATGTAGTGATAAAAAAAGCTATGATCTCTGGCCTCATGGAGCTTGTATTCTAGTTAGAGAGAAAGATGATTAAACATGCAATAAGTGTAAAGCAGGAAAAGTTCTATAATAGGGGATATATTGGGGACTGAGAGAACAGAGAGGGTAAGATTTGTCTTCATTGTCCTTCGTGCACTTCTCAGAGTTCACTGTGTGCTACCCACTGGAAGGGACTGAGCTAGTACCATCCTTTCAAGGAATTTAAATCAGAGAAACCAGCTAGATCACTGTGATTGAGGCCATGATTCAGAGAGATCCCTTGTCTATCATGATATCAAAGGACTTGTCCTGGATATCATTCTCCTTTATCACACTGGCATGTGGTGATGCTCTATCTGACACAGAATATAAACTCCACAAGAGCAGGACTTTGTCTTATTCAATGAGGTATCCTTAATGCCAGGGACTGAGCCAAGCACACGGTAGATGCTCTATAAAGATTTGTCGAATAACTGAATGAAATTACACGTCGGAAGACCAAAGCTTAGAGAGGTCAGGTGTTTTCCCAAGGTCACAGGGGAAGAGGGTGATAAATCTCATCCTAATTCTACTAATTCTAATTGCTACTGAGGGACTTTTGTTCTCCATGGTTTAAAGGTCAAGGATCAGACTCCCCCATGTCCCACTCCCAGATAGGTGGCAAAGAGCCCAAGGCCAGGATCACATTGACACAAACCTTCCATCCCTGTTCCCTAAGTTCCCCTGGAAGGTAGAGCCTCATGTCTGGGGAAGGGTCATTTCTAACCTAGGCTACACAGTTGTACATTTCTTCTTTCACAGCTCTACGCAATGGTTCAGATCTGGAAAAAGCCATCGCCACTGCCGCTATGATTTTCAGAAACTTTTCTGACCCTGATGGCAAACTTGGGAAAGCTACTGCCAAAAATCTACTGCAAACCCAATATAGGAATTTCACAGAGGTAAGAGAACTAATAGGTACCAAGAAACGGGGCCACGCCATAACGGCTGGCCCAAAGAGTCAACAACTCCAGCTCGAAGTTACCATTATGTTGCTTCATTCCACAAATGTTTATTGGACACCTACCCTACGCCAGGAAATGAGCTGTGCCCTGGGGTTAATGCAGTGAACAAGCTAACAATCCAGCAGAGTAGAGAGATGTGCTGAAAAAGTAATTAGAAATAGTCAGAGGACCGTGAAAGAGTAGAACGTGCAGTGACAGAATAAAACAGAGGGACCATCTTGGGCTTGGAGGTCAAAAAAGAGCTCCTGGGAAATTAAGGTATAGCTAAGATCTGAAGAAGGAGATCAAGAGTGAGCAGGGACCGGGGGCAGGGTGCGTGCAGGATGAGAATGATGGCATGCCCGGCAGAGGATTTGGCATAAAGCATGTCAAAGACCTATGAGGGCAAGTATTGGTGAGAAGAGGAAGGGAAGTAGGAAGCAGTGGAAGAGGAGGCCGGGGGGGGTGAAGAGAAGCCACTTCTTACAGAGGCATAGCGTGAGGGCAGGAGGAAGCCAGGGAAGTTTCTAAATCCGGGTCGAAGGAATTATACCAGCTGCAGTAGGAGATGAGACTGTGGTTGGGATGGGGAGTGAAACGAAGAAAAGAGGAACCGTGGGGAGGGAATCCAAACAGAAGATGTTGGTTTGGACTAAGGCACCAAATATGGGAGGCATCTGGAAGGTGGAATGAACGGGATCTGATAACCATGAGGGCTGAAGAGCAAGGGGGACAAATATGATACCTCAGTTCTGACCGTGGGAGGAAGTGGGCGGTGGTCCCATTTCCAGAGAAGAGGAAGGCTGGAGAATAAGCAGATTTGAGGTAGGGAGGGAGGTGGGGGCAGGTGATGAGTTCTGTTAGCACGTGTCAAGTTTAAGATGTCCTTGAAACTGTCAAGTGGAGAAACTCGGACAGCAACAGGATATGTGAGCGGGAAGGTCAGAATAGAGATCTGTAACAGTGAGAGTGGGCAATGTGAAAATGGTTACTGAACAGAAGGAAGTGACCTAAATCATCTAGAGGCATCTTTCTCAAACCTCAGCCACCTGAATACCATCTTCAATATTTTTCCCATATCTGCCTATAGCCTGTATTATAATGTACCTAGAACTTGTTAAGAGAACACTCTACTTAAAGGAAATTATTTTATAAGGAGCCTTGATCACCATTTTAAATGTAAATTCAGTGGGTAAAAGTGGAAGGTAGTAAAAAAATATAGATGACTGTTCATTCTTATTTAATATTTATTCTTGCATCACCTAAAGCTGTGTTACATTCTACCAGCAGTACATGTTCAAACTTTGGAAAATAGTAGCCTAGGGAAAATGCATAAGAAAAAAGGAGGACCTCACACAGAACCTAAACCACCAACATTTAATGATAGATTGAGCAAGAAAAAACTTAAAAGTAAACAGTCTCTCAGGTTCTATGTGTATTCTGAGACGTTTAAAAGAGAAGTATTATAGTTCCTTTAAGATATAAATATATATGGTTTTAGCATACCACAGTGAAATAAGGTGCCACCCACTGGGGGAAGCTGGGTCAAGGGTACAACTTCCCGTGAATCTATGATTGTTTTAAAAGGGTGTGTGTGAAATCGGCTTTTTTTTTTTAATTCCACAAGTGATTTTTTTTATAGCCTGTTTCATAGAAACAGTGAATAGATTGGTGGTTGCCAGGAGCTAGGGGAAGGGGAAAGTGGCGTGGTATAGGTCAGAGGGTGCAAATTTCCAATTTTAAGAAGAATAAGTTCTGAGGCTCTAATGCACAGCATGGTGACTATAGTTAGTAATACGGTACTGCATGCTTGAAGGTCACTGAGGTAGATCTTGAGCATTCTCCCCACACACACGCACACACACACACAAGTTAACTCTGTGAGGTGATGGATGTGTTAATTATCTTGATCTTGGTAATCACTCCACAACGCATGTGTATTAAACCATCACACTGTACACTTTAAATATATATAATTATATTTGTCAATTATTCCATAATAAAGTTAAAAAGGAGTGTGTGCAGCAAGATCTTTTTTGACTCACCTCCTAGAGAAATGGAAATAAAAACAAAAATAAACAAATGGGACCTAATGAAACTTAAAAGCTTTTGCACAGCAAAGGAAACTATAAACAAGACAAAAAACAACCCTCAGAATGGGAGAAAATATTTGCAAATGTAGCAACTGACAAAGGATTAATCTCCAAAATTGATAAGCAGCTCATGCAGCTCAATATCAAAAAAACAAACAACCCAATCCAAAAATGGGCAGAAGACCTAAATAGACATTTCTCCAAAGAAGATATACAGATGGCCAACAAACACATGAAAGGATGCTCAACATCACTAATCATCAGAGAAATGCAAATCAAAACTACAGTGAGGGGGCTTCCCTGGTGGCGCAGTTGTTGAGAGTCTGCCTGCCAATGTAGGGGACGCAGGTTCATGCCCCAGTCCGGGAGGATCCCACATGCTGCGGAGTGGCTGGGCCCGTGAGCCTGCGCATCCGGAGCCTGTGCTCCGCAATGGGAGAGGCCACGACAGTGAGAGGCCCGCGTACTGAAAAAAAAACCAAAAACAAAAACAAAAAACTACAATGAGGTATCACCTCACACCAGTCAGAATGGCCATCATCAAAAAATCTACAAACAGGGCTTCCCTGGTGGCGCAGTGGTTGAGAGTCCGCCTGCCGATGCGGTTCGTGCCCTGGTCCGGGAAGATCCCACATGCCGCGGAGCCGCTGGGCCTGTGAGCCATGACCGCTGAGCCTGCGCATCAGGAGCTCTGCAACAGGAGAGGCCACAACAGTGAGAGGCCCGCGTACCGCAAAAAAAAAAAAAAGAAAAAAGAAAATCTACAAACAATAAATGCTGGAGAGGGTGTGGAGAAAAGGGAACCCTCTTGCACTGTTGGTGGGAATGTAAATTGATGCAGCCACTATGGAGAACAGTATGGTGGTTCCTTAAAAAACTAAAAATAGAACTACCATATGACCCAGCAATCCCTCTACTGGGCGTATACCCTGAGAAAACCATAATTCAAAAAGAGTCATGTACCACAATGTTCATTGCAGCACTATTTACAATAGCCAGGACATGGAAGCAACGTAAGTGTCCATCGACAGATGAATGGATAAAGAAGATGTGGCACATATATACAATGGAATATTACTCAGCCATAAAAAGAAATGAAATTGAGTTATTTGTAGTGAGGTGGATGGACCTAGAGACTGTCATACAGAGTGAAGTAAGTCAGAAGGAGAAAAATAAATACCGTATGCTAACACATATATATGGAATCTTAAAAAAAAAAAAAAAGGTTCTGAAGAACCTAGGGGCAGGAGAGGAATAAAGACATAGACATAGAGAATGGGCTTGAGGACATGGGTGGGGGAAGGGTAAGCTGCAACGAAGTGAGAGAGTGGCATGGACTTATATACACTACCAAATGTAAAATAGACAGCTAGTGGGAAGCAGTCACATAGCACAGGGAGATCAGCTCGGTGCTTTGTGACCACCTAGAGGGGTGAGATAGGGAGGGTGGAGGGAGACGCAAGAGGGAGGAGATATGGGGATATACGTATATGTATAGCTGATTCACTTTGTTATAAAACAGAAACTAACACACCATTTTAAAGCAATTATACTCCAATAAAGATGTTTAAAAATTAATTAAAATAAATTTTTTTAAAAAGGAGTGTGTGCCTGGGTGTGTGTGTCTGTGAGTGTGAAAGAGAGAGAGAGAGAAAGAGACAAAGTACTACAGTGTGAGACACAGAAAAATAACTGGAAAGAAATCTTAATAATAGTAAGCTATCTTTGGGTAATGGGGTAAAGGGTTATTTTTACATGCTCCTGTTTTTTCTAAATGTCCAATATTAAACACATATCATTTTTGAAATAATTTTTTTAAGAAAAGCTATTTTTTCAGCCAGAAACATCAGGCAGAATTAGACAAGAGATCCAAAGTTCTGGGGAGTCTTTACAGAGAGGGTGGGAGAACAAATCCTATATTACCGGCTTACATCAGAGGCCGAAAGAAATGACAGATACTAGAGAGAAAAAGAATGCTGCGTGTAGCTGGCAAAACCTCAGTGAGCTTTTAACAAGTATGAAAATGAGGACCTAGTAGACGGATCATCCTGATGTGATTCGCCATCCCTCTGAGAATATCAGAGGAAAAGAATTAAAACCGAAGTCACCAGAAAAGACACCTTCAGCCTCGTGTCCCTCAGTGTAGGCAAAACCGGGAAAGGCAGCCGTTCTGGGATCTCTAGCAGCCGACTCAGCCAGACCACGGTGCAATCCCGCCCTCTCCTCCAGATGAGAGCAGAGACTGATTTCAGGGGACTTGAGGGGACTGCTCATCCCTGGCATCCTCAGTCTCAGTGGTGATAACTTCCCTCCGCTGAGCAGACATGTAGCGTCATGTCAGAATGCTGTCTTGGGGGACTTCCCTGGTGGTCCAGTGGGTAAGACTCCATGATCCCAATGCAGGGGGCCCGGGTTCCATCCCTGATCGGGGAACTAGATCCCGCATGCGTGCTACAACTAAGTCTGCATGCCACAACTAACAAGCCCTCCTGCCACAACTAAGAGCCGGTGCAACAAAAATAAATTTAATTAATTAGTTAGTTAAAAAAGAATGCTGTCTTGGACCAACCACCCAGCTCCGCCCCGTGAGAGTCCCTCAGGCAGGTACAGCATAAGAGTCTCCATCGCTAACTGGGCTTTCTCCTAAATCCTCACACAGGGTTCTGTGGTAAACTGAGCCAGACCTTCTGGCTGAGGCCTGGATCTGAAAGGAATATGTCCTTTCTCATAAGCCTAAACATAATTTGGGGTATCTGACTTAGCCCTCTATAGCCAGTCAGAGATAGTAAAACTGAGCACCTAAAAGCACTGCTAAGAAGATAAAAAGCAAGATGGTGGGTCAGGCCCCAAGAAGTCTGGACCTCCTCCAGCTCCGTGGTCTTAAAATATGCAGCAAAAAGAGGAGGAAGACCTCCAGCCATCTCTGACCTTTGAGCAAACAGAGTGCTTTACTCTAGTAAAGGGCTTCTCTCTCTGTCTTATCTCCAGCTCTTCCTGGAGGGAGACAGACACAGGTCCTTTCACCCTCACTGATAGGTGTGACCTCTTGAGGAACAGCGTAGAGAAACATGAAAGGTCTAAGCCTGTAAGAGGAATGTATCATCACTCCTAAAGGGCCTTAGTCATTGCTGTGATGGTTTTTTTTGCAGCCAGCACATGGATGAGTGTTTGGGGTTAAACTAAATGCAGTGAATCAAATGACCTTAACGTTTCTGATGCACTTGGGAAGATATTTCATGAGCTGTGGCTGGAACTGAAAATCCCCTCCATTTAGGTGTTTTCACATGTTTTCCCTCACTCTGTTGCTGATGACTATGAACTTGGGTTTGATTCATGATCAAACTTAGGGCTGAACAATATTCCAAAGCACATATTTTCTTTTAGCATATTTTATTCCATATTTCTGGATAATCTTATGCTCAGTGCAGCACATAGTGGATACCTCCAATAACAAAGGGATTGTACTCTGAAACCATAACAGTATCTGTACCTGTAGAGAAGTAGGGTAGCAGTTGAGTGTGGGTTCTGGAATCGGGTAGCCAATGAGCTGAATCCTGGTTCCGCACTCACAGCTGCCTAGCTTGGGGCAAATCACTTCATTCTCACTGAGTCTCTGGCATTGCCTCTGTAGGGTGGGAAAATAATAGTTCATATTCAATAAGGTCACTGTGAGCACTTAGTGAGATAACCCATGAAAAGATTTAATACAGTGCTCAACTAGTAGCACTGGTAGCAACTTGACCTGTTGTTAATAACATGTTTACTATTGCATATTATCTGTAAAACCGAGGTGGCATGATGAATTCGGTTTTTTTGCTTTTTCTTCTTTATTCTTACGGGACAAAAACCAAACCAAGATGCAGAGACCTCCTTTCTGAACTCGACGAACATACAGAAAATAAGCTGGATTTTGAGGATTTCATGATCTTACTGTTAAGCATCACGGTAATGTCAGATTTGCTACAAAATATATGGAGTGTAAAAATTATGCAATAGGGCTTCCCTGGTGGCGCAGTGATTGGGAGTCCGCCTGCCATGCAGGGGACACGGGTTCGTGCCCCGGTCTGGCAGGATCCCGCATGCCGCGGAGGGGCTGGGCCCATGAGCCATGGCCGCTGGGCCTGCGCAGAGCCTGTGCTCTGCAACGGGAGAGGCCACAACAGTGAGAGGCCCGCATACCGCAAAAAAAAAAAAAAAAAATTATGCAACAAACAGCTTTAAATATATAGTTAGACAAATTAATGGCAAAAGACAGTATTAAATTATTGAAATTTTTTTCATTTTATTTTTAATTAATTGAAGGTACTGATCATGCACCTGGGGTAGCCTAGGATGGTTCTGATTGCTAATGTTCAGACCCAGTGTAACTAAAAAGTCTATGCCTACTCTTCAAAAATGTTTAAATAATATAGTCTCTGGTGCTTTACAATATGATAGATTTGATACCACTGAATATTGCATTGCTTTTGCTGTATCAGTAGTGTCTTAGAGCACTTTCCTTATAATCATTGAGTCCCTCATTCATTCACTCATTAAACAATGTGTGTTGAACCTCTACTTGATGGTATTGCTGAGGATACAGTAATTAACCAGCCAGTCTCTGCCTTCAGACATGCCTGCAGAAGTCCAGCAGTAGAGATAGGCTATGAACAATTCATCAATCAGTTGCATATGCAGTATAATTATAATTGTGATAAGGGCTACAGGATGCTAAAAGAGCTGTTATCACCAGACCTGGGATCAAAGTCAGATAAGCTCTACTGACATTCTGCAAAAGGCAAAACTATGGGGGGCGGGGTAGAGCGGTGCTTGCCACGGCTGCAGTTGGGAAACGGAGTTGTCCACAAATAGGCACAAAGGAACTTTTAGGGGGGATGGGAATGTTCTATAGCTTGACTGCGGTGATGGTTACATGACTGCACACGTTTGTCAAACTCTTAGAACTGCACACTAAAAAGGGTGAATTTTACTGTATGTAAATTCTACCTAAGTAAATATGACTTAAATCCCCCAAATCCCAATATTTTTGTAATTTCTGGCCATGATTTAACCAACGACTCCTTGAGAATATGATCTAAAGGTGGGCATGTCTTAAAGACACACAGCCCCTATGGCTATACCTATGTTCCTGAGTTTAAATTATACACACACACCCATCAATGCCTGAATCTTTGAGATAGACTTGCACAAAGACTTTTACTCATTATAATATTATTGTAGCTTCCTGAGTTCCCTCCCTCATCTCCTCTTTTCTTCCCAGCCCAACACGTTAAGGATCCCTTTCCAAAGGGAGACCTCTGACCCTGGTCTGGAGAAGTGTTATCTCATCTTGCAGTGTTCCAAATCCACCAAGACCCGACTCCTTAGTCCTCCCTACTTTCCAAACCTTAGGCATTCTGAGTCCAAGAGTTTATGTACCATGTCAGGGAAAGCCCCAGACTTTACTCTGTCACCATCTTAATAGGTGGAATGTGTGTTCAACAAGACTCAACCCATGTGCCAGGTACTGTTTTAGGGGCTTTACAAATATTAACTCCCATCATGACCCTCTGAGGTAGGTATTAGTATTATCATCTCACAGATGAGGAAACCAAAACACAGAGGTTTTGATTTTCCCAGAGTCACACAGCTGGCAGGTTGCAGAGTTCTCTGCCCTCTCTGTGGGCATTGTTGATTTTGTTTTAATATTAGACTTCTTCATGAGCAATAATATAATTTAACAAAAATAACTGTGCACATTTCAGGCACTGTGTGAGAGAGAGCGTGGTACCAGCTGGGTCCTGGAGAACCATTTGGCATTCCTCAAATAGAATCTGTGGGCTGTGCTCCCTCCAAGCCCTTTGTATTTTAGTCACAAGTAGCTGAATATGGCAACCTTGGTGACCAATCGAAAGGTCAGATTCACACCTTTCAGAAAAGGAAAAAAGAGACCCTGGCCAATGGTGTGAGGAGGAATCCTGGAGCCATTCCAACCCTTGGGGCTCCCAAAGGATTTATGATTCTCCATCCCAGATGGGAAACCACACTCCTCTGAGGGGGAAATCAATTATAGAATCTATTTTAGCCTGATGCAAAGAATGAAAACAGCAAAAGCTCTCGGAGCATCAGTGACAGATAAATTGATGAGCACTGTGCTAAGACCCTAGATCACAGGAGCCTCACCTCTTGGTTCTGGTCCCAGGACCATGAGCTCTACTCTTCAAACAAAGGTTCCATCTTGAAAATATTACTGGTCATCACAGGTGGTGATGGATGCAAATCTGTCCTGGTATCCCTTGGTCGCAAAGAACAAAGCGCGCTGGAATCACACACACACATACACATATACACACACACATGAAGCAAAAAGGCACAGGTCATATTTATCAACAAAGTACAGCAGCATATAACAAAATGAAAGGGCAGAGAATGCAACTAATGTCCATGAAACGCTGGAAACAGCGATAGAAAGCAAAATAAAGATTTTGCTCTTAGTGTCTCTTAATGGATTGGTTTCTTGGCTCTGCTTCTGTCTGCATGTGGCCCCTCCCTCATTTCCATCTCTACCTCTCTCTTTATCTGTACCTCTTGACTCGTTGTTTTTTTGGTGGTTTTTGGTTTTTGGTTTTCTGTGTTATTTTTTTCTGATTCTAGGCCCAAAAGCCAAACACATTGTCCCCATTGCTGGCTTCACTTCTCTCTTTAAACACTCAACCAACACTCACTAGCATCTCAGAAGCCCAGTTCCAATCCCCCAGAGCAAGAACCTGATTGGCTGGATTCAAGTAGGGATCATTCCAGATCTAGCTGTCTGTGTTCAGGGATGCAAGTCGTGTGCCCACTCAGCAGGGCCTGTGGGAACTGACTCTGCAAAGTATATGGACAGGTTCTCAAAGAAGGAAGGGAGGAGCCAGGGAGGAAATGACTGACAGAAAATTATAAGAATCTCTAATACAAAATCCATAACTTGGATAAGAAGGGCAGTGTTATTTGCTTCTCAGGCATGGGCTCAGCAAACATAGGAATTGATGGAATAATCTCCTTTGTTACCCCAGGTAAAATCTTTCTTGTATCACTGTATAAAAGGAGCAAACCTGAGCCTCCCTGGGAAGGTTTCCTGTGATTAAATGTAGTTAAGATCTTCCTATACAAGAGCTGTGAGCACCCTTGCAATTTCGTGAGCATGACAGAAACATACCCAGTCCTGGAACCCCTAATTTTCTTTATTTTAGCCTCTAAAAATGGGTCCAAGTATGAGATCAGGAATTGTGCTTTAAATAGTCCTTTGTGAGAAAGGGGTAAGTGCTGGAAGGAAACCAACAGGAGTCCTGCACGTCAGCTGACCTTCGGCACTGGTAAAGCTAACGAGAGTTCTCAGCGGAATTCAATTTAGAGAATGCAATTTAGAGAGGTCGCGTGACTTACCAGGGTCACAGAGCAATAAGTGGAAGATAAAACCCGGGTTCCAACCCACGTCTATCTCGTGCCACAGTCTGGCTCCTTTCTGTGAGGACACGTGTGGATATAAAACTCCCCAAAGGAGAGCATCCCCATGATTTACAGCTTATACCTGATTATAATTAGCTGTTCTCCAAAACAAGAAGGAGGAAGAGAGAAAGAGGAAGAGCAAGCAGCAGCATCTCACGTGTCCAGAACCCAAAGGGAATCAAGAAGCATTAAGGGAAAAAGCAGTAACAGTGTAACTTGGTTTTCCTTGCCTTTCTATATCATTTAGGAAGGCAATTCTTCCTTTGGGGAAAGGCCATGGGATTTTAAAATCTGTGTGGTCTGTAGCCCATGGTTTTGCTTGAAGAAAGTATAAGTGGCAGGAAGGAGGCCATGGAAGAAGGGAAGGAAGGGCAGAAGAGCCCTTAGGAGAGGAAGAGATTCCCGACATGCACCTGCTAGGCGGGGCGTTGCGGATGCTGACGTGGAGGGCAGAACCTGGACTTTTCTTCCCGGCTTTGCGCCTGATCCCCTGCTTCCAGGTCTCAGATTCTTCCTCACTTAGTGAAAGGGTGCCCTGTGACCGGATGTTCCCCAAATCCCTTCCCATTCTGAAATAATCTTTTGTATTAACCAGGACTTTTTTTTTTAAGAAAATTATAGCAAGTGCCAGTGACCATATGGACAAATTTTAATCACTTAAAAAGCTGTTTCTGGGGCTTCCCTGGTGGCGCAGTGGTTGAGAGTCCGCCTGCCGATGGCAGGGGACACGGGTTCGTGCCCCGGTCCGGGAAGATCCCACATGCCGCGGAGCAGCTGGGCCCGTGAACGATGGCCGCTGAGCCTGCGCGTCCGGAGCCTGTGCTCCGCAACGGGAGAGGCCACAACAGTGAGAGGCCCGCGTACCGCAAAAAAAAAAAAAAAAAAAAAAAAAAAAAAAGCTGTCTCTTCTACTTGCCTTTCCCATCTTTGACCTTGGCAGTCTGTGGTATAAGCCCAATACACAGAGGGCTAAACGTCCGTAAGCAAGAGATGTCCCAGAGAAAAAAGACATAGATTAAAAAAAAAAAAAAAGTTGATGATTTCTCAGTGCTTTGTAGATTAAAAACATGTAACTATGCTTTATATAAGTTTTGAAGGTGCCACATAAGTCACACAATTCATGTGGCCATTTACTAGCTTGTAAGTAACATCTTTAAAAGTAAGTGCGCTGCCAGGCTTGTACAGTATCCTCAACACCTAGAACAGCACCTAGAGTATAAGGGGTGCTTGATGAGTGTGAAACAAAAAAAATTAATGAATGAGTCCTTCTCAAACAGAACAGGTGGAAAACGGGAACATGAAGTTATTTGCTTGGACACAGCTTAATGTCTTGCTGAAAAAAAACATGGTGTGCTTTAATGGTAGATGAGCACACTGGGTCTGATGACAAAGGCTGTGCTAGCTTTAAAAATCGGTAAGAATGAAGATTTATACTCAGTTTAAGATTGCTCTCGCTTTAGCTTAGCTCAGAACCAGCAAATCAGCCGTGCAAAGTGTATTGTCAAGATCAAAGACACAGAGAGTGAAACATCCCCATTGTCTAGGGGCCAATAAAGCCCATACAGTGGACAATCCCTCAAGACAGTGGAGCTCAGAGCCCAGACCCGCTCTCCAGCTGTGATTATCTGGGGGCAGAGCCTCAAGTGCACTTCCACCTCCTTCTGTGTCTTATCTGTTATGGGACCTCAGCCAGGTCCAAAGGCACATTTTTATTTATAAGATGAAGCTTTTTCAAAATGCAGTGATTAGTCTTTATATTCCAAGAAATTTTACTGGCCTCATCGGCTTCTCATTATAGTTTCTTGTCCTTTTTTACCTTAAGAGTACACTTTGACCTCAAGCAGATTTGCAGCCCACGGTGGGACAGGTTAATCCTGGGAAAGCTTTGGACCCTTCACCAGGGAGAGAGACGGAGGCCTCAGGATCAGGACCGGGTTGATTTGGTCACAAGGCAGCCACATCGCTAGTGGCCTGTGAAAGCTGGGAACTGGCTGCTTCCTCTAAATCTCTCTCTTTGAGGGAAAGAAAGCTGGAGGTATTGGGAGCCTCTGAAGGGCTTCATGAAAATCAATGATGAAATTAAAAGTGGGAAAAGGAGAACTTCGATTTCTCTGACACTTTGGTCTTCAAGGAAAGAGCTTCGATTCCCCCTGCAAGGCATGTGTGGAATAGTGAAGGCATTAAATGGCAGAGCAACGGGGCTTATGACTCATGAGCTGTCCACACTGGATTCCCTCCACCCACCCGCTCCCTGAAATCAGAAAGGGAAGAGAGGTGAAGAATGGAAATTACTTCTAATCTCTGGGTGACCATGTGGGAATGAACTGCGGTTTCTGGACCAGGAGACCGCTTTGAAATTAAGCTTGAGGCAGGTGATCGGGCTCAGAGGAATGGGAGGCTTTTGTCAGCACCCTGAGGCCACACACAAAGCCAACTTGCTTATGATGTCAGTTCGGATCTTCATTTCAACTGTCCTGAGCTGCTTGGGGGCTGATGCAAAACCTCAGGAAGAGGAGGTCATCACTCTTCCTGAGAAAGAAGACCTGAGAAATCATGTCAGTTGTGCCTGGAGCATCTCAGCCTGAGAACTAAGACTCTTACTCGTGTCTGTATCCTTACGAGGATGGGTTGATTATACTCGTTGGCAAGTACACAGCACACATTCACGATCAGCATCTATGCCCATTGCTCTGGGCTGATGTCATACGAGTCATAGATTTTGAATGTCACTATGTAGCGGATGACGCTGATGCCCAGCACGTATCTTCTCAGCACCTCTGAGTCCCCCTGTCACCTCAGGATACTATCTCTAGCTCGCTGACAACTTCCTACCTCAGGTACACACGTCTTTCTTCTCTGGAGCCCTGGGAGCTTGCTCTATAGCCAGCAGGGGACATATGGGCATGTGGAGAGTTAAAACCCCCAGAGGCAACTCTCAGCCAATGAGGAGGAAAATCAATGACTAAATCCTCAAAGCCTCCCCACCCTTTGATTATGAGTCAAGTCCTTCGCAGCTTCTCAGAAGGTCCCCAGGGGGACTGAGACCCAGTTGCCTCCAGTGGTAAATTACCCGTTAATATACTTTTATTATTTTTCCTCCTTTCCTTAATTCACTTTCCCAGTTTCCTTACTTTTGCTTCCTAGGCTCGCCTTCCTATAAACTTCCTGCACCTAATTTCCTGTCTCACGGTCTGCTTTGCGGGGGGGCGGGGGAGGGTGGAATCCAAACTGACAGAACCCCTCCCCTGACCCCTATACTGAGAACAATTTTTCTTTTTCTTTTTTAAATTCTTATTGGAGTATAGTTGCTTTACAATGTTGTGTTAGTTTCTGCTGTACAGCAAAGTGAATCAGCTATACATAAACATATATCCCCTCCTTTCTGGATTTCCTTCCCATCTAGGCCACCACAGAACATTGAGTAGAGTTCCTTGTGCTATACAGTAGGTTCTCATTAGTTACCTATTTTATACATAATATCAATAGTGTATATATGACGTGGATGAACCTGGAGACTGTCATGCAGAGTGAAGTCAGAAAGAGAAAAATAAATATTGTATATTAACGCATATATGTGGAATCTGATAAAATTGGTATAGACAATCTTATTTACAAAGCAGAAGCAGAGACACAGATGTAGAGAACAAACTTATGGATACCAAGGGGGAAAGGGGGTGGTGGTGGAATGAATTGGGAGACTGAGAACAGTTTTTCGTACATCGTAAGTAATCAAAAAGTACATGTGGATGTCTTGGGAAATCTTGCTAATGATAATTCCAGCTATTCCTTAGAATCCTTTGGGAGATGATTCACAGTTGGAGATCATCAGACAGAGAAGATGAAATAGTCCCTTTCTTCGAAGAAGAGGGACAGCATATATATGAAGGCAGGAACATGTGTGGTAATTGCAGGGAAAGGTTATAGTTCTGTGTGCCTGGGACTTGGGTAGGTGGTAGATGAATGGTGGGGAAGGAGACAGGAAATAGGTTTCTATCAATTCTCCCTCTTATTGACTCATTTTATTCCAGGTACCGCAGTAAAGGAGATTTCCATATAGAATTGAGCTCAACTCTAACCTTTGATCAAGACTATTGATCAAAACTATTCAAATAGGGGAGAGAAATTGAACTCAACTCTGAATATAAAAGGGAGAAGCGGGGGTTTAGAGGCAATGGTCAGAGTGAGGGAGTAGGTGAAAAATTAGTAAGAAGAAATTGATTAGCTATCAAGAGTGGGAGGATTCTTACTAAACTTGCTAATCCTGGGCTTGGCGGCCACAGGAAAGACCTGGTCGAGAGCTGGGCTTAAAGGCACCAGGTTAAAGTTTGACCAAGAAGCTGGTCAAACCCTACCAGTGTGCTACCTCTGCTCCGACACAAAGAGTACGTGAAGCATTCAACCGTCCATCCACACTGTCAACAGATTCTTATGAAGCACTTCTGCTGGGCTCCGGGATACAGTGGGGTAGGAAGACAGACATGGTCCTTATTCTAATAAAGCTACATGGTTTGGATGGAAGGTAGACACAAACTGGGAATTGCGTGGCTCGGTAAACACCGTGATACGGGAAGTCCAGGAATATCCAGCAGGAACACCTAGTCCTGGTTAAGTTTTTTTTTTTTTTGGATGACTTCCAGGATGACATGACATTGTATTTAAAGCCTTAAAGGTGAGTAGGTGTTGGCAAGGCAATGAGGAAAGAGCGTAACATCATTAAGAATATGGTGGGTTCAAGAAATTGAAAAAAAGCTTGAGATGGGTGACATATATACACTAATATGTATAAAATAGAAAACTAATAAAAAAATAAATAAATTTTTTAAAAAAAGAAAGAAGACTTTCCTATTCATAGTGGAAACAAAAGTATTGTGAGCTACATTCTTTTTAATGTACACTGTATGTTTACTACATTAAAAAAGTCTATGAAGATTATAAATATGAAAATGGAATTATACTTTATTTTTATAAGTAAATATTTCCTTAAATTGGCCACACATAGTTGTACACAGAACCTAGATGTCAACTCAGCTGAATATTTTATAATATTCATTCATTTACTCATTCTTTCAAAATATATTATTGAATATCTATTATGTGCCAGGCATTATTATAGGTATTGAAGATAAACAAAATTCCTGCTGTCAACGTATATATGTATTTAAGCGGAATAAGCTCAATAAATAAATGAAATAAAAAGAAGAAAAATAGGAAAAAGAAAGCTTGAGATGAGTGGGGGACATTTGAGGAAAATTAGGCTGGGAAGTTGGATAGAAGCCAGATTTAAAAAAAAAAAAAGCCTTGAGGGCCAAATTAAGAAGATATGTATATGTTTACTACAGGACTTCTCAGAGCCTTTAATTAGTAGGTATCTTGGTTTGCATTCCACCAGAAGCACACTAAGAATCAGAATAGAATTCGTTTGTTTGGGAGGTGATTTCAAAGAACTCCACTAGGGGAAGTGAGGACAGTCACTAAAGGTGCGTTAATGAGCAGATTGATCCCCGTGGACAGCGGGGTCTTGGTCCCTCAGGTGAGCTCTAGGAGACAGTGTAGATCATGCCTCAGAGTTTTCCCGACCAACAGGCAAGGAAGCTGAGGAATTCTCTCCCTTATACTGTCTATCGTTGATTGATGTCTGCTTTCAAGGTCATTGACTGTCCAGTGCTTCCAGCTTGCCCTGCGCCCTGGGTCAGGAGGAAAAGACAACAAATAACAGAACAAGAACCTAGGGCAAGAGCCACAGGTGCATACAGTAAGCAGAGTGTGCAGTGCATGTGGGCACAGCATGGACAGGGGCTGCTGCAGTAGGGTGATGGGGTCTGTGAAGTTTCAAGAGGGGAGATAAGGTTTGTGCATTTTCCAAAGATATTTGACCACAGCATACTTTTGTATAGAGCATCCTGAAAGACTAGTAGTTTCCACATAACACATTGTGAGCGTTCCTTGTCTAGGTCAGTGGTCAATACATTTTGTCTACAAAGGGCCAGACAATAAGTATGTTTGGGCTTGCAGGCCATATGGTCTCTGTTACAGCATCTTCACTCTGCTGTATCATGAAAGCAGCCATAGGTGACACGCAAATGAATGGCCATGGCTACGGTCCAATGAAACTTTATTTACAAAATCAGGCAGCAGGGCCAGATTTGGCCCTTGACCTATAGTTTGCTGACCCCTGGTCTAGATCATTCCTACAGCTCCATCCAGCTCTAAGATTCTAAGACATGTTTGTGGTTGTCCTACTCAGCAGAAAGGTCTGACTGAGTGATTTTACAAAGCCTTCGCCACCTCCTTCCCGTGTGGCTCCATGGTAAGTGTGTCTCAGATCATGGTGCCTAGTCTCTCTGGAACCCATCGCAACCAGCCCTCTGCAGCAGCCTCTTCGTCCCATTTTGCCCACAGCCTCTCTACTAGGGAAAAGTAACTGAGCCTAAATTTAATTATTTCACTGGGGAAATAAAAATAGTGTTGCTCTGAGGATGCCTGATGCCAGGAATTTTCCATGGCATGGGAAGAGAAAAAAATAAATAGCAGTTTGAAATAAACAAGTCCTACCCACACTTCAGCAGGGGCCTAGAAAGATGTGAAGACTGGGGGAAGCAGGGGAGGGGGCGAGGTGGCAGGACCCCACTCCCTCTTCTTTATTTTTGAAGTTGAAGACTTAGGACAATAGTCCCTCCTGATACGCCCACTTAACCTGCATTTACTGACCACCTAATGAATGCCAGGCATTCATTCCTTCATTCAATAAACACATGTTAAATGCCTAATTTGTGCATTGATTATTAAGAATTCTCCGTAATTTTTAAGAATTTCAGTGGTGACAGCAGAGCGTTAAACCAAGCATGGACTCCTTCTAAGCACTATGGGATTACATATGTCACACCCATGAAGCCAGCCTTGGTGTTTGATGTTATAAAGATATATGTGCTGTTACAAAGAAGACTCCATTGCTCGCCCTAGAGAAGTTAGTATCCAAGGAGGGAGGGAAGATGTGTGTAATAAAAGACCTGTCAGTGCTTCTCCCCATCATTTTCAATTTCTTTACCACTTTTGTCCACATCTGCTCCCAGTGAGCAACCATATTCAACAGCCAGACCCTCCGTCCCTTTGTTAAGGTCTGACCACAGGCTGCTGGAGCCACTTTGCCTGAGAGCTCAGAGAACTCGAAGTCCTTCGCCAATGACTGACTTGTGTGGAAATCCATCTAATTGGCCCCTTTCCTCTGATGGGGTCAACTCTGAAGCCAGCTGTACACTGACCCCCAGACCAGCCTCTCCTGCAGCGGTGAGTCATACCCTACCTTGGTTCCCTTCCCATCCTTCTTCCCGCCTCCCTACCGGTTCCTCCTGGAACACTTCCTAATGGATCACCTTGACACAAAAATCTCATGTCCGAGTCTGCTTTGGGGGAACCCAACCTAAGACCCATGCATGTAAGTTATGAGGAAGTGAGGTTCAGAATGAGAAGTACTGTGACAGAGATCCTGAGAAAGCACTTGGCACATTCAGAGGTGAGGAAAAGTGCGTCCAGCTGGAGGGCTGTGAAGGGCATAGGTGGGAGGAATCGTGGGTGAGTTGGCATCCATACTGGGTCTCAATTAGTGGATGTTATTTCAAAAAGTTGAGATGAATGGTGAAAGCAGTTGGGAAGGGGGGTGGTCTTTTGTTTATTCTTTGTTTATCTCTCCAGGTCTTCTCTGCACTCGTTTCCCCCCTGCCCTGGGTCCAGGACAGCTGACCTGTGTGGATGGCATTAACAGGTGACCTTGCCTTGTGGCTTCTTGTTGGATTAGGCCAATGGCCTCAGAGGTGCTGGGAGGGTGGAGGGGTGTGAGACTTCTCCACAGAGCCCCTCCTTGTGTTTCTGGAAACTGTTCCGTCTCTTGCCCCTTCTGGTCTGGAGGTGGTCATGGAGTAGCTGTGGGGACCGTCCCATCTCATGCTGGTTTGCCTCAACCCTGCCAACATCTATGTAAGCACACAGTCTCTTTTTTAATCCTTCTGAGCTGCCTCATTTGAGGGTACCAGCAGGAATGTGCTGGAAGCCTGACTCACACAGATATGAAGAGGATGAGGACAGTGCAGGTGAAAGGAAGAGCTCAACCAAGGGCGCAGAAGCCAGGCTCAAAGCCGTGATGAGAATAGTGAGCTGAGAACGTAGTAAGATTTAAACTACAAAGGATGGTTAGAGACAAAACGCGAACAGCCTCGAACAGTAGCCTAACGAGTTGGGACTTGGAGCCACAGTATGTCTGAGCAGATGTACTTGCGGGGAGGTGCTCTGACAAAAGTGAGAAGGATATGGACTGAAGATAAACTGGAACAGAGCTGAAGGATTTGGAGCCTACTACGGTGATGTAGTCAGAGCCAGATTCAAGGGCAGACCAGCTGGACAAGGTACAGTTGGAAATGCAATGAGATGTAGAAAGCCATCTGTACCTGACCCCCACGTTGAAGCCTTTGTTCATGCTGTTCCTGTTGCCTGGTACATGCTTCCTCCCTCACCTGGCTAATTCCTTCTCATCTCCAGGTTTAGCTTAAACATTATTTCTCCCAGGAAGCTCGTGCTGGCCCTCCCTTCTGGACTGCCTGAGGTCCCCTTGTTAATGTGCTCACATAATGAATATCTTGTACCTATTTAAAACGGATCATACTGCACTGTGGCTATTTAATTTTCCAAGTGCCCCTTTGCACCATAAGATCCGGGAGGGCAGAGACCATATCTGTCTTGCTCACTATTGTTTCTTTAGAGCCCAGTCTGATTCCCTAGCAACGGATGAATATATAATGGATGGAAGGACAAAAGGAAGGAAAGATGGATGGAATCAGTGTCCTCTGAATGTTGCTGTTAGAAAAGTGTCTTCACCTTGACTTTCTAGTATCTATTTGGATAGAATCATTCATTCATCCTCCTGTGATATTTCTTAGGTTCTTCTTTCATTCTACAGCTGAGTTTCAGAAGTCTCATTTCAGAGAGTAATTAATAGAGTCATATGTGTTCTGAAAAGGTTGGAATCTCTGAGGCTCTTGGCATAAAAGAGGACACCGACAAGAGGATGCAGTTGCCAAGAAGAAAAAATAAAAAAGGAAATAATGAGAAGCATTTTGCAGAGTAAACATCATTAGGAGGAAGGAGTGATGAAGCTAAAATAAATGTCTCCTGTGGAAGCCTACTTTGCATTACAGATCATGAAGGGGCTTGATTGGCTTGCCTGTTAGTGACAAATAGCCCGCAATTCATTTCTTTCTCCTGCTGACTTTTGGCCAACATGCTGCAAGATTCATGTAAGTGTTATTTGACAACCCCTTTCTATATGTTGGGAGGAGATGAGACAGGGCTTTGCCCAGAGAAACACCTGGTTTGGGGGACCAGCTCTACTGCACACTACTCCCAACCAGACACGCTGTTGTACCAATCGAGGCCCCTGCCTGGCACAGCAAACACACCCAAGCAGGCTAGTTGAGGAGACATTAACAAAGGAACCATTTACAGCAGTGTGCACAGAGTAAGAGAAACCAACAAGGGGTGATGTATCACCCTGGACCTAGTGACAGTGGGAGCTGCTGGTACCACTTCTGCAGCAGACATACTATCTACAATTTACAGGTGAGAAAACTGGAGTGGAGTCTCCCACCCAGGTGGTCCAAGGGAGGCTCAAAGAAGAAAACATAGGGGACAGCATTTGGAAAACTGAAATTCTCTGAATGTATTACTGCATCATTCCCATCTCCTTGCCTCTACCACCTCCAGTCCGTGCTGCCCCCTTGATTTTTGTTTGTTGTTCTTCAAACAAAACACACTCCGTGGTTTTAAACAGGGGTCCCTTCATTCTAGAGGCTTTCACTGGCCACCTTTCCACCATTTGGGAGCACACATCTGCTGTCTTTGCTTACCTAGTGTCCATTCCCCCTTCTCATGACCATACCTCAGTTTCCTCTTGGAAAATGAACTGGGTGGGCCATCAGCACCCATAGAGCTTACCATCTTCCCTGAACCTTAGGTGGGCCCACAATCACAAGGATCAGTTCAGGGATGGGCACGCATCCATTTCAGAGAGTTAGTGCTGAAAATGTGGTCGTTACTCATTAGCGAAAGGACTTCTCTTGGACTTCCCTGGTGGCGCAGTGGTTAAGAATCCACTTGCCAATGCAGGGGACAGGGGTTCGAGCCCTGGTCCATGAAGATCCCGCATGCCGCGGAGTAGCTAAGCCCATGCACCACAACTACTGAGCCCCCATGCTGCAACTACTGAAGCCCGCACGCCTAGAGCCCCTGCTCTGCAACAAGAGAAACCACCGCAATGAGAAGCCGGCGCACGGCAACAAAGAGTAGCCCCCACTCATTGCAACTAGAGAAAGTCGTGCGCAGCAACGAAGACCCAATGCAGCCAAAAATAAATTAATTAAAATAAAATAAAATTTTAAAATTTTAAAAAAAGAAAAAAGGACTTCTCTTTCAGCCAGGGTTTCTAAGCCATTGGAATGTAAACTGGAGAGAACCGCCTGAGAATGAAAGCACTGCGGAAGGACCCAGAGCTCAGAGATACGGTGATGGATTCATGACGACTTTGTGCAAGCCCCCGACTCCAGTCTGGCTGGAGGGCAGCAGTCCATGAAGCCAGCCTCCCCCCTTACCTCTCGGTGAGGTGAGCCAGCGAGGAGGAAGCAACTGGCAAAGGATTAATCTCCAAAATATAGAAGCAGCTCATGCAGCCCAATATCAGAAAAACAAACAACCCAATCCAAAAATGGGCAGAAGACCTAAACAGACATTTCTCCAAAGAAGATATACAGATTGCCAACAAACACATGAAAGGATGTCAACATCACTAATCATCAGAGAAATGCAAATCAAAACTACAATGAGGTATCACCTCACACCAATCAGAATGGCCATCATCAAAAAATCTACAAACAATAAATGCTGGAGAGGGTGTGGAGAAAAGGGAACCCTCTTGCACTGTTGGTGGGAATGTCACTTGATACAGCCACTATAGAGAACAGTATGGGGATTCCTTAAAAAACTGAAAATAGAATTACAATATGACCCAGCAATTCCACTACTGGGCATATATCCTGAGAAAACCATAATTCAAAGAGTCATGCACCACAATGTTCACTGCAGCACTATTTACAATAGGCAGGACATGGAAGCTACCTAAGTGTCCATCAAGAGATGAATGAATAAAGAAGATGTGGCACATATATACAATGGAATATTACTCAGCCATAAAAAGAAACGAAATTGAGTTATTTGTAGTGAGGTGGATGGACCTAGAGTCTGTCATACAGAGTGAAGTAAGTCAGAAAGAGAAAAACAAATACCTTATGCTAAAACATATATATGGAATCTAAAAAAAAATGGTCCTGCAGAACCGAGGGATAGGACAGGAATAAAGACGCAGATGTAGAGAATGGACTTGACACGGGGAGGGGGAAGGGTAAGCTGGGACGAAGTGAGAGAGTGGCATGGACATATATACACTACCGAATGTAAAATAGATAGATAGTGGGAAGCAGCAGCATAGCACAGGGAGATCAGCTCAGTGTTTTGTGACCACCTGGAGGGGTGGGTTAGGGAGGGTGGGAGGAAGGCTCAAGAGGGAGGGGATATGGGGATACATGTATATGTATAGCTGATTCACTTTGTTATAAAGCAGAAACTAACACACAGCAATGTAAAGCAGTTATACTCCAATAAAGATGTTTAAAAAAATTTTTTTTTAAAAAAGAACAAGGCAAGAATGCCCACTCCTACCACTTCTATTCAAAGTTATACTGGAAGTCCTATCACTTCAACCATAAGGGTCTATGATTAGGTTTTGTGCTCTGTTCTGACGAATTCCAGTAGGGGGAGTGACCCAAAGCTCATAGTGGCTGAGAAGCTGTCACCTGCTGGAAGGTCGTCTCTGTGCACAGCTATACTAAGAAGGCTCCACATCCCAGTTCAACTCTGAGGAGAGGGAAAAACACCTCCGTTTCATTTAACTTTTAGACCTCACGTTTTCGCGTTTGCAGTGTGTTAACTCCCAACCTCCCTGCAAAACTCCTGTCTGAGGTTCCCAAGATTAAAGGTCTGATGTGAGCCAAAAAGGCTATTTCTGCCTGTCCTCAAAAGTGCAATCAATAGGGAAGGAGAGCAGAAGAGGGAGGATGGTACCATTTGGAAGCTTCACCTAGGCAGTGACCAGGTTGGTAGTGCTATTGGTTTTTTCCTAAAATCTTTATGGCATTTTGCAGAACAACTAAATGTAATACCTGGTCTTAAACTGGATCCTGTACCAGGGAAAACTAATTTAAAAGGCATTAATAAGTCAACTGACAAAAATGGAAAATAGATGATGGGTTAAAGAAAAGTTTGTCAATGTCAAATTCCTCAACACTTTAACTTTACTGGGGTTTTTAGAAGAGAATATTCTTTTTAGGAAATATACGTGGAAGTATTTATGGACAAGGGGGCTTGGTATATACAACTTATTCTCAAATGGTTCAGAAAAAAATCATAGAGCAAATAATGAAGCAATTGCAATGAAATGTGAATAGCTGGTGAATCTGGGGTGTAGGGTGCATAAGAGTTCTTTGTGCTGTTCCTGAAACTTTTTCTATAAGATTAAAATCATTTCCAAATAAAAAGCTGAAAGCATTTAAAAGAGTCTGAGAAACATACCAAAGACCTACAGTGTGGTAGGAGGAATGACAGGCAGCTCACTGACTCACTCTTTTATTCATTCATTCATTCATTCCATAAACATTCACCGAATACGTCCTAGTGTCTGGCACTAGTGCTACAGACATGAATAAGACACAGTCCTGCCTTCAAGGAGTGTACTTCATGATAAGGAAGGAAAACTATCCAAAAATTGATTGGATCAGGGAAGAGTAACACCTTTTGCCTAATCTTGTATTTTCTATACATTACTTATCCAAAGCAATGGTCTTGAAATTTGCTGTGGTCAAAATAAATGTCATATTCATTGACTGAGAGATTTGAAGATTTTAGCAATCCTGTCAGATTGTAAGGGAAGAAATGGAGGCCCAGTGACTTAACATGTTCACAGCAAGACTGTCTTCTCTAGGGTACCCAGTGAATCTCTAGCCATCTCACTGCATGCTTTTTTGAGTTCCCAAAACTTCTCAGAGGTACAGGTCAAGGAACCAGACACTCAGCTTTTACCAGCTTTCCTAAATTCAAGGAGAAGAACTCTCTGCTTGAAATAATCCAGTGTTTCTCAGTTGGGGGTGATTCTCCACCCCGTCTCCATCAGGGGACATGCAGCAACGTCCAGAGACATTTTTGATAGCAGAAGCTACTGGCATTTAGTGGTAGAGTCCAGGGATGCTTCTAAATATCCTACAATGCACGGGACACACAACAAAGAATCATCTAACCCAAAATGTCAATAGTGCAGAAATTAAGAAATTCCGAACTAGTCCAAAATCTTGGACCAGTTCAATTAAAGGGAAAGGAGGGAAAGGAGAAGGGCAGGAAGAAGAGTATATCAGTTAGGAATAAGTTCAACTGCAAGAGAGAGAAACTCCAAAATAAAGACGGCTTAAGCAAGACAGATATTTATTTCTCTTTTTTCTAGAGAAGCACACTGTTGAGAAGTCCGGGGCTAGCATGACACTGCCCAGTCATCAGGGAATTGATCTGCCATCTGCCCCAGCTGTTTTCTTCTTAGGGTCCACATTAGGACGTGATGGTTTAAGCTCAAATGACTAATTCCAGCCAGCAGGAAGGAGGAAGACGTGCCCAGCCTTGAAGAACACATCCCATGAGCCACACCTAGTGTCCATTTCGATAGATTTATCACACGGCCACACTGAATTAAAAAGCAGGATGGAAAAAGGCAATCCTTATTCCAGGAAGCCATGAGCCCAACTAAAAATCTGCAGGTTCTCCTCCTACACTGTTGGTGGGAATGTAAATTGGTGCAGCCACTAAGGAACACAGTATGGAGATTCCTTAAAAAACTGAAAACAGAGCTACCATATGACCCAGCAATCCCACTCCTGGATATATATCTGGAGAAAACTCTAATTCGAAAATATCTATGCACCCCGACGTTCATTGCAGCACTATTTATGAGAGCCAAGACATGGAAGCAACCTAAATTCCATCAACTGCTGAATGGATAAAGAAGATGTGGTACATATACACAATGGAATATTACTCAGCCATAAAAAGCAATGAAATAATGCCACTTGCAGCGAAATGGGTGGACCTAGAGATTATCATACTGAGTGAAGTAAGTCAGACAGAGAAAGACAAATATCATATGATATCACTAATATGTGGAATCTAAAAAAAAATGATACAAATGAGCATGTTTACAAAACAGACTCACAGACCTAGAAAACAAACTTATGGTTACCAAAGGGGAAAGGGGACGGGAAGGGATAAACTAGGAGTTGGGGATTAGCAGATACAAACTACTATATATAAAATAGATAAACAACAAGGTCCTACTGTATAGCACAGGGAACTATATTCAATACCTTGTAATAACCTATAATGGAAAAGAATCTGAAAGAGAATATATATATATATATCTGAATCACATTGCTGTACACCTAAAACTAACACAACATTGTAAGTCAACTTAAATTTTTAAAAATGCAGTATCTGCAAAGTGCAATAAAGCAAAGAGAAATAAAATGAGGTCTGCCTGTAATCATAAGAGCAAAAATAGAAATTAAAAAGAAGTGAAAAAAAAATCGGGGGGGTTCTATTACTGAAGTACAAGGGATGAATGAATGCTGGAAGACAGCTCACAGAGTCTGCCGCAGATGCGCAAACTAGATATTTGCTCTGGGGATGTTTGTAGTGTTTTCGTCTTTGTGTTCACCCAACTGTTTTTCTAATACTCTTCCATTGCACTTGGTGTTTGTAACTGAAGCAACAAGTGCCATTTTATAATTCTATGAAGTGCATAATAATTAAGGGATACACCTCTTCAGGGAAAGGTGACAGGGAGGACTTGCATTGTTCCCAAATAGGAAACCAATAACCTCAGTAAGAGTGAAGATCGTACAGAAATCTGAGCCAGGGAAAAATAAGACCACAAAATTCCTAAACGGCCCACACGACTTCCCAAATGAGTTAGTTAACCAAGGATGCCAATTTAAAACTAAAAACTAAAACATGGGGGTAGGGGGATATATTTTTATATATTATACTTATTTATATATTTATATATTGCATATGTATATGTGTGTGTGGTGTGTATATGGGTGTGTGTGTTTATACTCCCCCGCGGTTTTCTCTTCCCATATATATGTATTCTCAACCAAATAAATGTTTGCACTAATAACAGCTTTCAACAAAACCCATCCCAATTTGCTTCCGGTTGTTTCTTATATATCTTGTCACACTGATAATATTCAACAAATTTTAGATTGTTGTCACATTACTGTGTTCTTAACAGTGACTTTCCTATTTCTTCAAGTGCTTGGTCAGGATATCAACAGATTGGTGACCAGTCTGTTGTTCAAACTGTGTATTTCTGAAAGGTAATTTTTAACCCTGGGACACAGTGCTTCAGTTGCTGAAATAGTTGCTCTAGAATCTCTTGGAAGTGCCAACTGCTTCATTAATCTCCCACATATTGTTTCACACTTTCTGATGAAATGCCACTGTCTAACTTTATCATCCAGACCTAAACACGCAGAGCATAAAGCTGGGTTTACAGACAGATTTACCATCCACGATGTCAAACAAATTAAAAATGTTTAAGTGTCAACGACCTGATATTGAATTGCAAACAACTCTGGCTTCATTTGGGTGAGTGGGTTGGGCTAAATGGAACCTGAAGCTTTGAAATAGAATTCACCCACCGTTTCTGCTTAGCAATTATGCCAGCTTTTTTTCCTTGGAGATTGGAGCCTGGTTATGGAAATCACATTTGTGCCTCTTCTAAATATGCAGACTCATACTCCAAGCCTCTCATTTGTGATTCTATGATAAAGAAAAGAAGCTGAGAGGAAGGAAGACAACATTCGCGTTTCTGAACTTAATTTGAAGCTGACTTAACTCACTCTGAGCCACAGAAAAGAATAAGAGCAATTCCTCCTTCGCTGCCAATTAGAGCAAACCTCTCTCATCACGATAGAGTGGAGGTTCGGGGGGGTCTGGTTATTTAGATAGACTGGGTTATTAGGAGTCAATCTTTGGGGCAGGGGAGGAGCTGTTTATCCCCCAAAATTTTGGACAAATTTTTTTCTTTCCCTCCATATCACAACAATATCTAGCATGTACTGGAAGCATGTTATATGCCAGGCACGGTGCTAAGCTCTCTATTTAATCCTTTGAAAACGTCCCTCTAATTTAGATATCATTTCCATTTGTACAGATTAAGAAGCAGAGGCTCAGAGATGCTAAGTCACTTTCCCAGGTCACAGAGCTTCCGGCTGGACTTCGATTTGAGCTCTGGTGAGCCTGATTCACTTACATTTTCTTAGTTTTCTTTTTAGAGTTTTGAAACATCTTTAATCCCTCTGGAATTTATTTTGGAACATGACATGAAATGAGACATCAGTATTTTGTTTTCTACAAATGTACAAATATACATTTTCTACAATTGTAACCAATTGACCCTGCCACAACTTAAAAATAAGGGGGGGGGGGTTGTTTAACAATTTAATGACAAGAGGAAATGCTATGACAAAAGTTAAGTAGAAGAGGGCTTCCCTGGTGGCGCAGTGGTTCAGAGTCTGCCTGCCGATGGAGGGAACACGGGTTCGTGCCCCGTTCTGGGAAGATCCCACATGCCGCAGAGCGGCTAGGCCCGTGAGCCATGGCCGCTGAGCCTGCACGTCCGGAGTCTGTGCTCCGTAACGGGAGAGGCCTGCGTACCACAAAAAAAAAAAAAAAAAAAAAAGTTAAGTAGAAGAAAAGGAGGAACACTAAGCTATATATACAGTGTAACTACATTAACATATATATATGACCATTAATACAATGTGTATTGAACAGTTGCATGGAAATACTGATATAACCCTGGATACTGTTGAAGCGTCTGAGGTCTGGCTTCAGAGTGCCTGGGTGGGTCTAAATCCCACATCTACCTCTTACTCCCTCTGGGTGGCCTCCTGCAAATTACTTAACCTCTCTGTGCCCCGTCTCTCATCTATAAAATGTGGGTAGTAATATTACTCATCTCCTGAAGTGACTGAAAGGGTTAAATAAGTTGATCCATGCAAACACTTAGCATAGTGCTGGGCACCTAAAAAATACTGCACATATAAATATGCCAAGTCCTACGTTTATCATTGTTATAACTGAATGGTGTCATCATATGCATTTTAATTTTTTTCAAATTGTCTACAATGACTTCTTTTGGTTGTTTTGCATGTTACACTCAGAAAAAAACGTATAATTTTTTTAAAAGCCTGGGTCTTCAGCATTCCACGAATGCCGAAATACTCTGAAAGCAAAAAAGTACGCCACTTACAAACTTCCTTTTGAGATGCACCCTCACTGGGAGAACCCTCTGTCCCCCCAGCAGAAAACAAGTTCCTTATTTCCATAGGCTGATAACACAGGGAACTTGGGCGCAAGGATTCAGTTTAAAAAAAAATCCTTAAATAACAAATAGGAGGTATTTGGCATTATGAAAACAAGAAGCAATAAATGTAAATAACTCCCAGGTAAATTATCTCTTCAAGTCCTTGAGGTGTTGTGAGATTCGGGAATATGTTATATTGCATTATAATTTATCATTGGATCTAGAAGTCTGTTCTGTAATAAGTCTAGTAACAGGGGTAGGAATTAATCCTCCATTCGCACCTCATTACGTTGCTGGGAATATCACCGAACTGGACTCCACGTGAGACAGACTTTCGTGTAAGGGGGCCAGACATAGTAATCTAATGCAAGTACTTTCTGACACAGGGAAATGCTAAGGTAGAAAGCTAATTTATTCAATATAATGCAGTTCTCTGGCTAAATTTCCCCAGGCTTCAGATGAAGCTAATGAAGCAGAGGTTTATCTGTGTTTCTTCCAAGATGACTGATGAACAAATCAGCTGCAAGTAAGTGGGAAAACAATTGGGAGAAAAGCTGAATATGTTTCCTCCAGCACTGAGTGTGTCATGGCTCTGTAACTCCTTCTGTTCAGAAATTCAATGTATAGAAGAAAAGGCTAGGCAACTAGTCCTGGCAACCTGTTACTCTTCTGGGAAATGGTGGTCAAACATTTCCTTCTAAGTAGTTAAATCCCTTCTCCCACTAGGGCCTTAGAAGCCTGAGAATGTTAAACAGTAGCTGTGTGACTTTGAGCTTGTTTCTTGACCTCTCTGAAGTTCATTTTCATCTGTCCAGTAAGAATACTTACCTTGCAGTAATTTTGTGAGGACTCCAGACAATTCATTTAAAGTGCTTATATTAGAACCTGACACCTAATGAGTACACAGTAGCTGTCTGTATAATTCCTGGGATTCTGATTTCAAGAGCCTTGGAAGGGTCTCTAGGTCACCTGCTCCCCCAACTAATTTGCTCATGTTTGAACCCCTTTAGGTGGAGAATTGGCTTTTATTCCACTATCATAGGTCAGGCTTAACCACAAATATCTAGGAGGGGTAGCAGTTTAGTTAAATTTACGCTAAGGTAGAAATGATCCATGTCAGAGTCTGACAGATTCTGAAGGGCTAGAAGGGAGACAGAAAACATAATGACTCGTTAAGCATTTTTTTTAGCAACAACTACGTGCTGGGTTTGCACTGGTCCTGGGAGACGGAGGCCAGAAAAGGCTCTGGACGTTGAACGTATTCTTCTCTCTCCTGGCTCACTCCTGCTTCTCATCCTTCCTGCCTTCCTGGCTTGGTGCACTTCTTAGGTAACGTAGGCACTCAGATTCTGCAGTACAGACTCCAACACTTCAACTCCTACAGCAGAATCCTCCCTAGAACGTGACAGTCTTAGCCCCATGCTCAGATGTAAGACACTGCTATTTCTTTGTTTTAATCAAACTCAGTTTAAATCAGTTTCCAAGCCTGACCCCCTCCAGGCTGGGTAGAACTTCCATCTCCGTCACCATTGAGCGTTTACCTCTCTGGGAGTCACTTTAGAATCCAGGAGATTTTCGTGGTACCCGGGAGATAGGGCTCCCACGGCCCCCACCAACCTCCTCATGGGCCATGCTGGCAGCGGTCCCTCCCACTCTCGAAAGCACTCAGCTTCTGTGGGAACACAACTCCTATGAAAGTGGAGAGCCTGGGTGTCTTCATTCCGGCCACCCCATGGATGTTTGGCTGCCCTGGGAGGTACTGCCACTCTGCAATGTAAGCATCCCGACGTTTCTCACCCTCCGACTCTGGTCTCTTCTTGAGTCCAGACGGCTTCTTCTATCCCAGGGCTCTGCAGACATTTTCTGCAAAGGGCCAGATAGTAAATACTTCAGGCTTCACAGGCCATGCCGTCTCGGTCACAGCCACTCAGCTCTGTTGTAGCACTAAAGCAGCCCTAGACAAGGCATAAATGGACGAAGGGGCCTTCAGCCCCATGACCCTTTACTTATGGACTCTCAAATTCCATTTTCACAAAATGTTCATATGTCACAACATTTTATTCTTCATTTGATTTTTTAGAACTGGATTTTGAGAAACCATTCTTAGTGTTCAGGACACTGAAAAGAAACAGCGGGGCCAGCTTTGCACACGACAAGTAACTGGCCAATCGCTGCTCTGGCCTCTTGTCCTCAAAGAAACTTAACATAATCTCTTCAGTGAGTGTGGACTTTCGGAAAACAAAAGGCATTTATTCATTCATTCATTTGTTTAGCAAAGCTTTGTAGGGTGACCAGCCATCCCAGATTGCCTGGAACTCAGGAGGTTCTCAGGATGTGGCATTTTCAGAACTACAACTTGGAAAATTCTGGGCCAGATAGGACAGTTGATCACCCAACCTATTAAATGCCAGGCAGCGACGTTTCCAGAGCGCAGAAAACAAAGTCTTTGTCTTTCTGAGGCTGGGATGCTCTTCAGGAAGACAGGTGCCTTCGCCCACAACTCCTGTTCTTGCCTTTGTGTCCACGCTGTCCCCCATCCCAGGGCAGAGGATGCAAAAAGACCTGTGAAAGGAGACCAAGGGAAAATGCTTGGGGAAAAAGCCCAAATTATCAATTCAACAGATTTTCCTAAACACAGAGAAGTAGATAGTATTGAAAAACAAAATTCAACTGAGTAAATTTTCGGGATCTCGTTGACTTTATTCAGTGATTCATAAGTCAAGCAGCATCCAATCTAGTAGAGAGAAAGGCAAGAGATTTTACAGGCAGAAGGGAGCGGGAACAGGGAAGTTATACTAGGCAGAAAGTAGACGGGTTCTGGCAAGGTTATTTTCCCTTAGGGGATGGTAGGGGTCTATCAGGCACATGACCTAACTGAAGCTGATCGGGCAATTCCTGATTGGCTGGTTTAAGATTCCATTTCTGAGAGAGCCGAAACGGAATTAAGTCTTGATTTGGTGAGTGGGGACTCAGCACAAGTAACTCCATTTTGGGCCTCTTGTCTTTAACAGTAGTGTTGGTTCCAAGGCTCAAAGAAATAATGGAAAGAGTAGACAGGGGAAAGTTCTCTCTAATGCAATGTGAGTGAACCAACACCTAACCACACCCCTACCCATGTTGCAGGACGAAACCCAGGTCGGGCCATCTAGGCCTAGGAAGCCAAGCAAGGCCTCCCAGAGTGGCTCAAATCTCCTTCACACCTAGAGACTCCTCTTGTACTGGAAAATGGAAACATCCCAAAACCATATTATAAAAATTGTGGGCTATCTTACTTGTTCAATCCTATTGGTCCAACCCTGTGCTGTATTTAGACACTCAGTTGGACTTCATGAGAAAAGTCTAAACTTGAGGCCCTTTGGAGATGTGAGGTCCAGGCAAAAAAGCTCTCTTCTTCTCCCTCACCCACACCCCCAAACCCATTTTCCTCCATGATAGGGTTTGGTAAAGTAATACAGCCTCACCGGAGCCCCTGTGAGGCTGTTCAGGGCCTTTATTTAATTAGGAAGGTTTCCCACTCTGGGACCACATGCCACAGTGGTGAGTGTTGCACACACTGGATCTCCCTATTGGGCCCCCTTTGTCAGGCAGCTTTATGCAATATACAACCTGTGCTACCACACAAAGCCACCCTGAGGCAACTGTCTGACCCTTCAGGAAAGAAATCAGACCATTTGTCTGAAGTTGAAGGGATAAAAGACAGGGTGAATCAGTTGCACCAGACATCTTCGGCCCCATCGTGCCGTGCATTCAAGGTAACTGGGATCCAAACTACTTGTCTCTGACTCCAGAGCAGTAACTTGCTCCTTAAGGAAGTTATTTCTGTCTCCCAATCACTTGTGTTTTTGACAACTGGCTGTTTCTTGCCTATTGTGTCTCCCTGTAGTTCTACTTGCAGAATGTGCCCGCAAAGGATGGGCTGAATCATGGGCTGGGAAAGCTTTGAAAGCCAGCCAGGTGGAAACTTGAAGACAAAAGGTCTTCAAGCAGATATTATTTGCAGTCTTGGGTTAAGCAGCTGCTGGGGGTAGGGGAGGACAATAAGAAGTGCACCCTAAATTAAGCTTCAAGGGGGGGGGCTTCTTTAGCTTGGTGGGGGGCGGGGTGGGAAAGGAGGCCCTAGGACAAGGGCTTTTATACATCCGCCACTCCCCTCCCCCAGCTGAGAATTGTTAATCAGGTACGGGTGGTAAAGTCCCCTAAATGCATGGCCTGACAGCACTGCCTCACAGCTGGTAGTCAGGTTGCCATGTCAACAGGAAGAGACCCTATTGGGGTTTTTATTTACTCATTACCAAGTTCTCTAAGTAGCTCCTAGCTATGGGAGAAGCTAAGAAAGCTGATCTCTGACTCGCAGGCTGTTTTCCTAGGCAATGGAATTATTTTGACCCCAGTGGGGAAGACTGGGGTCCTGCAAAGGCACCCAGAGTATGGGAAGGAGGGGTGGGAGAGTGAGAGGGATGGAGCCTTCCTGTGAAGCCTCCTGTTTTACTGACAGGGAGATTCACATTTATGGGGTGTCTATCATGTTACTGAAATTCTGCTAGAAGCTACACAGATTAGATTTTATTTCATTCTCACAGCTATCATATAGGATTGCTATTAGTGTTCCCATTTTACAGATGAGTAAAGAGAGGCTAAAGGGCCAAACAGCAGAGCAATGTTTAACTGAGGACAGGTCGACCAGATGGACTATTATGCAGCCATGTAAAAATCATCTTTTCGAAGATACTTCTTGACACATTCTCAAAAGTACACAATATAGCATGTCCATATGATAAGATATACATGATGAACAAATATCCACAGGAAAAAAAGCATGGATACTAGCATTGTGGAAATCACCAAAAACCACCCAACTGAGAGCAGGCAAAGACTATGTATTCAGAGCTTGCTACACAAGGGGGTTGGCCACCATCGCTTGCATGCGGCAGAGACTGAAAGGCAGGCAGAGGAATGAAAAAGGTTTGTAGTAGAAAAAAGGAGAGGCTTCAGGCGTGGCCAGATAGGAGGCTGTTGGCATGGGGAAGGTGGAGAAGGGCTGTCTAGGAGCGGGGCGTCCTGTGCGATTTGTTAGGGGAGCATATCTGGCTTTCTCTGATTGGTCCTAAGATCCAACTGTATGCTGCCTACAAGAGATGCACTTTAAATATGAAGACACAAATAGGTTAAAATAGATGGGAAAATCTATACCATGCTAACAATAGCATAAAAAGGCTAGAGTAACCATATTAATAAAAGATGAAAAAGACTTCAAGATAAAGAATATTACCAAAGATAAAGAGGTATGCTTCATAATGATCAAAGGAATTTGATTTATTCAATTCATCAGGAAGACGTAATAATCATAAATATGTTAACACCAGAACTTCATAATAAATGAAGCAAAAAGAATGCCAGATTCCCTGCATGTACAGTTTTTCTGTGGCCTCGCTGTGAGCTGAATATATTTCCCTACACCTTGACTTTGTCCAAATGACTTGCTTTGCCCAATGGCCTGAAGGGGGAAGAGGCAATGTGCCAATTCCAACCCCAGACGTGAAGAGGCATAGCAGACTTCTGCTTACTTTCTTGTGTGTCTGCCTTACCCAGGAGAGGTAAGTGCCCCAGCCGGCCCACTGGTCCTAATATGATGACAGACACATAATGAAGAATTACCTGACTGACCAGCAGACTTGCAGCTTAGACCCACCCAGCCTAACCCAGAATTAGGGAGTATTATGAACAACTTTACATCAACAATTACGGCAACTAGATTTAGGGACAACCCCCTCCAAAAGATAACAAATTCCTATTGTCTAGGACATTGAAACTGTCTACTGCAAAGAGGGATGTTTATGGAGAACACTAAGAGGCATCACCAAGGTTTCTCAGAACAATGTTTTTATATATGAATCCCAGTTCAGGAGACCCTCTAAATTGGCCACACTGTGCTGGCTCAGGAAAAGTGAGAAAAAGGAGGGACTATAAACAAGTTTCCAAGTCAGTGAGGTGCTTCTTTTCTTTCCGAAAATTAAATACAGCTGCAGGAGTCCCTTCATTATAAGTGGGGTGATCAGGGACAATCCATCCATAAAGTGCAATCATCCAACCTCTCGATAACATATTTGGATGATGGTGCAAGGTTCTGATAACATATACAAAAAGGTCAGAGTGCCATGGAACTTACAATATTCATGAGAAGTTGTATTAATTGTGTTTATTTTGCAACAATAAGAATACAGTCTATCGACTGCATCGCTACTACATATCAAGAGTGATGCTAAAACATTTTCTAAACATTGGCTTGAAAGAAACCCTATGAAGTTGATGTCATAACTCCATTTTATAAGCCAGGACACTTAGGGTAATATGTCCAAAGTCACATCATGATTTAGGCCAGGTCTGATGAGCGTCAACGGCCAGATAACATCTCAGTGGTTAGAACACAGAGTCTGCAGCCAGCACCGGAACTGAATTCCAGCCCCACCCTTTCGTAGCATGGGGGAATCTCGGGCAAGTTACTTAATGTGTCAGCGCTTCATTTTCTTTATGTGTAAATGGAAATAAGAATGGACCCCGTTCGGGCCCAGCCTGGCCGAGGCTGTCTGCCTTGGCAGGGGAGGGTTCTTTTTTCCCTTTGGGTTCAGGGAGGCAAATAATGAAACCGGAGCTGAGATCGACACAGCACAAGCTTTATTCAGTGGCCAAAGAATGGAGAAGTGGGAACTAAGTTCACAGATCACCTTCTCACCACGTGGGGAGAGGGATTTAATTTTAAAGAGTGAAAACAAAGGGAGGAGGAGTGAGGCTAATGATGGGGAGACATACGCATTTGTCTACTGGAGAAGGGCCGGGGCTTTTCTCTAGGGAGTGGGGTGCCACCCCCTTTTTATCCTCTTTTGATCCTTAATGTCTGGTCAGGGCCGCCGGTAGGTGTGTCATTTAACATGCTAATATAGTAAAATCAGCATAAATGAGACTCTGTTGGAGCGTCAGTTACCATCTTGGTCCCAGCTGGTTCCATCTGGGTTTTTTGTTTGTAGCTTCCTTTCTCATCTCTGGACCCTTTAACTTAAAGATTTATGTTAACTCCTGCTAAAGGTGGGGTTTGGTGGGTTTTGAGCCAAGACCTGGAGCAGCTCTGGCAACACACCTCCCCTTCAGATTCAAAAGGTAATTTAGATAAAATGTTGATGAAACAGGGTGAGACTTGAGCTAGAGTTTCATCTTGATTTGTGTTCCCCAGAAACAGACCCTGCGACAGAGATTTGAGTGCAAGTAGTTGAGGTGGGAAGGAGTCCCACGAATGTGGGTGCGGGAGTCGGGGAAGTGAGACAGGGAACGGGAGGCAGCCAGTGAGGGGGGTGTTATGAAGGAGATCTCACTGTGGACAGGGGAGCTCAGAGCTGCTGGGGAACCACAGGACACTGTCACATGTGCCTTGGTCATCCCAGCTGCGCGGTGAGGAAGCTGGAGTGTTCACCCACAGGCTCCCTGTCCAGCACTGATTGAGAACCGCTCCTGAGAGCATTAGCTTGACGGTGCTGTTGGCTTGCTCAGGGCCAATCGTGCTCCTACAGCCAGGAAAAAACCGTCAAGCAGAGACTGCAGACACTCCTTGTCAGGATCTTTCTGTGTGTAGAGAAGAGTGTGGAGGGGGGCAGGTACCAAGAGCATCCCCTCCAACTTTGAATGAAGAACAAGATTCTGATCTAAAAAAGAGTGGAAACACGTATATGTAGAGCTGATTCACTTTGCTGTACACCTGAAACTAACGCAACATTGTAAATCAACTAGACTCCAATTAAAAAGGAACAGGATTCTGATACACAGGAAGAAGCAAAGAAGAGACTGGTTTTTCTTTTATTTCATTAGGAGTTCAGAATATCTAGATAAACCCCGAGTCTATTTCATGTTTGAGCCAATACATTTCCTTGCTGAATATTTTTAATCAGGAGGCCTTTTCCTAGACCCCAGAGCAGAATGATCTGGTGAAGAAAAGCTGGTGATGCCTCCAGTTCACCCTTAGGTTCTTCCCTCGAGGTGAAGTCAGGCAACCTGTGTTCAAATCCCCAGTGCACCCCAGACTAACCCTGGCCTAGTCACACATCCCACCAAGCCTCTATTTCCTTATCTGTGAAATGGTAATGATGTCTGCACACCTTCTGCCTCTGAAACTGTGGGTAATGATTACTCATCCATTTCACCTGCCTTGACTAATCAAGGTCATTTTAAGACTTGCGTGTCCTCCAGGCTGCACGGAGCCTAAACAATAAGATGTTTGCCTGAGTTGTTTTCCAGAAACTTGGAGTCAGCTGTGTCTAGTTCTAGCTGCGCCGGTTAGGACTGAATAGCAGCACTGACCCGCCAACTGGGCATGCACCTGTGTCCACTCCGTGACCTTTTGACATCAGAGGGCTAAAAGCTCCACCCTCAGATCGTGCTAAGCCCCATCCATTGCCCATGCGGAGCCCTGTAGCCTAGTTACACCTGCGCAGAAGGAAGATTCCTGCACCTGATTCCAATCACCTTTCCCCACGCCCCGCATGTTCCCCACGCCTCAGCCCGCCCTGCTGCTTTGTTCCTCATCCTATAAATACAACCCTCCCCCTCCCCCTAGCCCCTTGCCTTCGTGGGGTGTGTGTGTGAGGTTTGTTCTGTGGTCTCCACAGTTGGTCGCCTTGCAAAAAACCTCTCTGCTACAAACCTCTGTGTCTCAGCGTTTTGGCTTGCTGAGCGTCAGGCATAAACGAACCTGGTTCAGTAGGACCTCCCTCTGAGTGCAGCATTTTTTCATAAGGCCCTACGTGTGCCACACATCCTGTGGTACAGCTAGGAACTGAAAGATAATGGAGGTAAGGCCCTAGTTTGCAAAGATCTTACTATCTAACAGAGAAGACAAGTAAGCCAGGGATTATAATACAATGGAAGTGGCATTCTAGCAAAGGCGATCGCCTAAGGCTAAGAGAACAACAGAAAGAAATGGGGTGGGAGAGAAAGAGCCAGTCTGAAGGACGTGACACAAGCTTGATCTTCGTGGTGGTCATGCAAACGACCCTTGCCGACAGACCTCCGCTACAGGGAGGGTAGCTGACTGAGGGCTGCAGCTGCTGCTACTCTGAACTCCATCCCAGCACCAAAGCCACACTCCACGGGCTGACTTTGGCTCAAGGACTCCTCAATGGCCGTCCAGATGCTTCTATTCAGCCTTCTCTCCTTGTCTCCTTGCTTTCCAGTCAGACGGCTTTCCCAGCCTTTTCCAGCTCCCTCCCAAACTCTTTTCATTCAGGTATTTCTCCTTAAAAAAAAATTTCTTCAGTGTTTAATTCTATCTTAGCATCTGCTTCTTGGAGGAGCCAGACTCATTGTCTGGAAGGAAAATAGGAGTAGGTTGGCAAAGAAAGTCAGAGGAAACGGTGGGAGCACAGGCAAGGAGGCAGAAGAAGGTCCAAGTACAAGAAATGGAGCCGCATACACTACCTGACCGGGAAGGAAGCAAGGGCGTGGAGTGGGAAATGTGTTCCCGAGCTAGATGGTACATTAGATGGGGAAAGTGATCAGGGTCAGATCATCAAGGACCTGTTAGGGCAGCGGTCCCCAACCTTTTCGGCACCAGGGACTGGTTTCGTGGAAGACGATGTTTCCACAGACCGGGGTCGGGGCCGGAATGGCTCCGGTGGTAATACGAGTGATGGGGGGCGATGGAGAGCGGCAGATGAAGCTTCACTCACTCGCCAGCCGCTCACCTCCTGCTGTGCAGCCGGTCCGAGGCCCAGGGCGTGGGGACCCCTGTGTTAGGGGATTCAGAACCTGTCCAGGTACAATGCGGGGGACGGACTGTCAAGTTGTAGGAAAGGGTAACAAAATCAGGTCTGTGTTGCCCGCAGGCAGCAAGGGAAGATGGACTGGTGGAGAGCAGGACTGGAAGGTCAGAGAGAAGACGCTGCACTGATTCAGGTGAGCAATCACGAGGGCCTCACCTGGGGAGGGTAAGTGATGGAGAAGAGAGAAAAGATAGATGCAAGTGATATGCACGAGGTGACATTGTTACAACTTGATATTCTTGGACTCTGGTGAATATGGAGTGTGGCTGAAAGTAAGCAGCTGAGGGAAATACCCAGGTTTCTAGTGGGAGCAGCCTATTATATAGAAGCCTAACAGTTCACTGGAAACAAACTGGCCAAGAAGCACACACTTGCGTTCATTAAGCTGCATGACATTCATAACTTGTAATTCACGTGACATTTATTTTATTATTATTTTTGTGTGTGTGGTACGCGGGCCTCTCACTGTTGCAGCTTCTCCCTTTGCGGAGCACAGGCTCTGGACGCGCAGGCTCAGCGGCCACGGCTCACGGGCCCAGCCGCTCCACAGCACGTGGGATCTTCCCGGACCGGGGCACGAACCCGTGTCCCCTGCATCGGCAGGCGGACTCTCAACCACTGCGCCACCAGGGAAGCCCAACGTGTATTTTATACCTAGAGCACAACCCAATTTGGACCAGCCACATAGCAAGTGTTAAATAGCCACGTGTGTCTCGTGGCTATCACAGTGGACAGCTCAGCTTTTTTTTTTTTTAATTAATTTATTTTTGGCTTCTTTGGGTCTTCGTTGCAGTGCATGGGCTTTCTCTAGTTGCGGCGAGCAGGGGCTACTCTTCGTTGCGGTGCATGGACTTCTATTATTATGGTGTCTTCTCGTTGCGGAGCACGGGCTCTAGGCACGCAGGCTTCAGTAGCTGTGGCTCGAAGGCTCTAGAGCAGAGGCTCAGTAGTTATGGTGCACGGGCTTAGTTGCTCCGTGGCATGTGGGATCTTCCCGGATCAGGGCTCGAACCCCTGTCCCCTGCATTGGCAGGTGGATTCCTAACCACTGTGCCACCAGGGAAGCCCCTGGACAGCTCAGCTTGAAGCAGTAATCTCCCTGAGGGCACGGAACACAACAGCTTTACTGCTCTATCCACAGCACCAGACTCTGCATGGCTCACAGTAAAAGCCAAATAAGTATTTGTTGTTTTTAAAAAAAAAAAAGGAATACTTGTACAGAAGAAGAAATGCAAGCCCAGAGGGAGGAAGTGATTGGCCCCAAGGTCACAGGATTAATTAATAGCAAACCACTGCTAGCCCCCAACTGAAGCCATACAGCCTCAGTGCCTCCCGGAAACTGTAGGCATCACTGAGGCCAATCTTCCCCTCTAGGTACATGTATGCTCCCCAAGGTCAGCCCAAAGCATTTTTCTCTAAAACTTGACCTTGAAAGGCAGGAAACATTTTGTGAGAAAACTTTACTTTCTATTCCCTTGTAAATCCTACAGATAAGTCTTATGTAAGCGGCATTAACGTGAGAGGCACTGACTGCTGGAGATGGTATTTTGAAGTCCTCTGTACAGCTATTATATGATCAGTGGAGGTTTCCTTCTGGATTCAGCCTTCAATTTCTCCAGGCAAAGCTGCGAAGTGAGTCAGAGTTAGCACTCCATCCCCAGGCTGGTTGTGGAGGTTAGGACCTGTGGGCGTGAGTGAGACATGGCACAGAACATGGTCAGCATAGCTCACCTCACCTTTATTTATCCTAATCTTTATAATCCTAACCTTTATTTCTCCCCTCCAAAAATCAGAATTAGGGTCGTCATAAGACAAATCTCCCTCCCTCAGAAGATTTCATTGTAAATGAAGGGAGAGTAATCACCAAAAAAAAGAGTGGAGATGCAGAAAATACAGGCTCAACCTATATAAGTAGAACAAAGAGTTACATGATATCACAATATGATCCTATTTTCATTATAAAATTCACACTTCACCTATTTACGTTATAAGAAAGAGCGCCAGAAGATTATTTTTCAAAATACTATAGTTATCGTTAGGTAGTAAAAGTATGAATGATTTTTATTTTCTCTACTCTTGGGTGATCTACCATTTTGAATTTTCTTCAGGGGGTATGTAATTGTGTAAGAATGAAACAAGTGAAAATCTAGAGTAAATAAGTTTATGCACACATATATACATTCATCTATGATCCCAAATGTTCCAACAATATTTAGGTGCTAATTATTTTTGAAGGTTCCCATGAAACCCAGTTTTTAGCTTTTAAGTAAACGACTTTGCCCCTCTCATGCTCACGTTAGGCCTAGAGACAGAAAGCCAACTCTCAGTGCGTAGGAACTCTCAGGACCTTAGGAACGTCGCCTCCCTCAGGGTGCAGACAAACCAGCACACACCTACGGGCTGCCTGGGGGTGAGAGGCCTTTTCAAGGACCCGGGTGTGGGGGTCGTAGGCTGGCTCTGAGATCTGGAACAGCTATCAGCAAGCCTGCGAGTCGGGAATTCAAGCTCGTTAACTAGGAACCAGGGGAGTCTCCCACCTTTCTTCTGATTTGGTGATGATTAATTCAAAGAGCCACTGCCCCCTCTCTGCTGAGAGAAGAGCTCAGGTTGGAGATCAAGGCCCACAGAGAAGGAGTGGGGTTTTTTGTTTGTTTATTTATTTATTTATTTATTTTTGGCTGTGTTGGGTCTTCGTTGCTGCGCTTTCTCTAGTTGCGGCGAGTGGGGGCTGCTCTTCATTGTGGTGCACAGGCTTCTCACTGTGGTGGCTTCTCTTGTTGCAGAGCACGGACTCTAGACACGCGGGCTCAGTAGTTGTGGCTCACGGGCTCTAGAGGGCAGGCTCAGTAGCTGTGGTGCACAGGCTTAGTTGCTCCGCGGCATGTGGGAGCCTCCCGGACCAGGGCTCGAATCCATGTACCCTGCATTGGCAGGCGGACTTTTAACCACTGCGCTACCAGGGAAGCCCAGAGAAGGAGTGCTTTGAAACATGCTCAGGGTTTCATGTCCCTTACCTGGAGACTACCTCCCCAGACAGAACTCTGAGACCAGTGGTTCTCAAGCAGGTAGATTGTGCCCCCTAGGAGCCATTTGACAATGTCTGAAGACACTGAGTTGTCACCACCACTGGTGGGAGGTGGGTATTGCTGACATTTAGTGGGTGAGGCCAGGGATGCTGCTAAACATCCTACAATGCACAGGAAAGCCCCCAACGACGAAGAATTACCCAGCCCCTAATGTCAATGGTGCCACAATTGAGAAACCCTCTCTTAGACAACCAAGGACATTATTTGCATGGTTTGAAGGAAGGCATGAGTCTTTGCTGCAATGCGTCAAAGCAGCAAAACTGGCTGTATCCTCTGTGGCCTGCAGGCCAAAGAAGGATTTGGGCTTGTCTATTTTTAGGAATTATTGGAATGTTCTGAGTATCTTGATTGTATCACTATCGGTGAGCACTGGCCTTAGGAAGGACAGGCATGGAAAATGGACTTAATTCCACATGCCAGCCCCAGTCTAGTGGCAGGGGCTGCCATGTTGGGTTCTCCGGAGGCAGACCCTGAAACCTTGGGAGTCTGGAGTATGAGGTGTTTATTAAGGATCAACACCTAAAGAGAAGGGGAGAGAAGCAGTATTGGGTACAGGGAGAAAACAAAGCACAAAGCAAGGCTGACAAAGCATCAGCCAACTTCAGGTTGTAGATGAGCAGGGCTCTGGAGCTGGCATTTTCCATTAGAGTTGTTCAACAGTGCCCTGGAATGGCTGGGCCCTTATGACCACCGTTCGCCACACCCCACACCCCACGCCCCCGCCTCACCCACCTACCAGGCTCAGTCACTAGGTGAAGGCTGCCCTGGGAAGCCTTCCAGGCAGGGGACACTGCAGCTGAAGCTGACCTCAGAGGTGCTAACAGCTAGAGCGTCTGCTGACCATACTCCTTGCAGCTGAACAGCAAATATTTCCTTGAAAGGGAATCTGGATGCCGCAACTCCGTGTCTGCCGCAGGGTGCGTACACACTCAACAAAAAGGCGGTGCAGCAATCCATTAGCAATGTCTGTCATGGTCCATGTGCAGAACAGCAGCATCTGTGCCAGATATTGGGCAACCCTGCATTAGTAACAGGGGCAATGGGTAAGGCCTATAATTGCAATATCATGATGATAGCCCAAAATAGACTGGATCTGGAAGAAAACCCAAAAGCATACCAGTCCAAAGGGGAATGCAGCCTGCCTGCCATGTGGTTAACTATCAATTTGCCCAGATTGAAAATGGAAACATTCTTCTGGTTTCTGATAAGCAGTCTCACCTTCCTTCGTTTATTCCATTTTCACTTACTAAGTACCCACTGTGTGCCATGCATGGGGCTTGATGCTGGAGCACAACAGTGGAGAGCAAGCCATAAGTAATGGATGATTTTAACCCCTACGTCATCAGGCTTGCACTTCTTGCCTGCTGGATTTGGCTTTTACCCAGTTAATTGTTTGCGCCATCAGCCCACGGGTTTCTTCAGTCTCTACAGCCTGAGCTAGGAGAGCCCAGAACTATAATGACAGAGCCTTTGGGATTCTACCTGACCCTCTCCGCCAAGCCTCCACTAGCTTTTGACCTCAGAAGGCAGCCAAGAAGAAGGTTTATTGCCATAGTTATGTTAGTTCTTGGACTAGATGAAAACAACCCAGTTTTGTCTGGGAAGGAGCGAGTGAATGTGCTGTTAGGGAAGAGTTTGAGGATCCAGTATATTGTGTGATGATCTAGAAAGCTCGCAAAGCTAAGAACAGTCACAGTACTACTGGCTAGTAATTATTATTATAATAAATACAATTGTGGACTTTTCTCAAGCACTATGCATTAGATATTTTATTGATCACTTAATATAAATTGAATAGAGACTTTCATATTGACTTATTCTAAAAGGATGAGTGAGAGAGAGAACTCAACTAATAATCTTTGTCCTTGAGCCTTACCTACAATCAGGCAGGTTGGTGAATGTTAAGATACCTCGTAACATTAAATAGGAGCTGTTTAAATCTAACGTTATTTTTCACTACGATAAACACAAATTTGTTTTCGATCCAATGGAGAGTCTGGACTGTAACCGTGTGTACTAGTAAGCAATGTTTGCAATACATCAAGAACACAATAAAAGTGCCAATTTTTCCTATTTAAAGACTTCCAGAGAGTTAAGATGATGAGCTAACAAAATGAGATGCCGTCAGAGCTAACAAAATGAGATGCCGTTAATTACATTCTTAGGTAATTTTAATACAAAAGGGATCGTTTTGCTTTTTCCAACTGAAGGTAGATCATTTATTACAGATGAAGAGTGTAATTTTGGAGCTGGATAGAATTTAAGGTAACAATGATAAGTGGAAACTATTATGCAGATGTTCCGATCCATAGAAGCTTGTTTACCAGCCCATGAAAATATGCCCGTTTCATCCAAGGGGGTGTCTTAAGGAGGGAAGAGCTCATGTTTTTGAATTGTTGAGTTTAGATTTCACGCTGTCAACTAGATTTCTTGTTTGCTTCAACAAAATATTTCTAATAATTATTGTTATCCCACAAAGGAAATAGCTGTCTGGTAGGTAGTGAGCACCCCGTCATGAAGATGGTTAAGCCAGACCCAGGACCAAGAATGGAAATACTGTAGGGAAAACTTTCCTCAGTTAGTCTCTCAGATAAGGATTTGACTGGGAGTATTTCAGAAGTTATTTATTTAATAAATGTTGGGCCCGTCTCTTGGGCCAGGGGCTATGGAATGGAACTTTGGGTAGGACACAGCCCCCTATCTTCAAGCAAAATACAGTCCGGTATTTTTAACTCTGAGGTTCTACAACTTCTCTTAGTGCAAGTTATATCAGATCTCTTTTTTCCACCTGTTAAATATTTTCTTTGGTCTCCGTTTTTTTTGGTTTTTGTTTTTTAGCAACACTTACTTGTTGACTCTTTTTGAAATAGAAATATAAAAGACAGCATCCCACCTCCTTTCTGGTATCAGTTAGCTGTTGCTATGTAACAAACCAGTGGCTTTGAACAAGTCTCATTTATTGTTGTAGTTCACATGCTTGAGGGTCAGCTAAAGGTTAGGTTATCTATGCTGGCCACAGCTGGGCACTTCTGCTCACTTGAGCTGGACTCATGCATCTGTAGATTGGCTGGGGTTCTTGCTTCAGGCTGGGCTCGACTGGGTGGGGCAGCTCCAGGTGGTGTGTAGATAAGGCATGGAGGAAGTGATTGAAAGTCTGCCAAGATTTTCTCCCCTTCAGACCAGAAGAGAACCACAGGACCAGCACAAGAGAGCCTCATTGCATGGACCTGAAAGGGAAGGTCTCACTTTTGGAGCTCAAGCTCACTGGACACCCCCTTCTCCCACCAGAGAGAATAGGACATTAACCAATATAGAGATGTCATGTCTCCCTGACCCCCATAGACCTGCAGAAGCACTGAGAGAGTCTGGGAGAAGGTCCTCTGTCCCTGCAACTGAGAAGCCAAGGGAAGCCCCATTGTCACGAGAGGTCTGAATGCCTGCTTCTGCTGTACCATCAGCCCACCCAGGAGAAACAGCAGTGGCTCCACCACTGCCTCAGAAAAGTCCATAGCAACTCGACCTCAGCCCCAAAGCAGACAGACAAAAATGACAAGAAGCCTAAGGGGCCCAAGAGCCTATGGGAACCAGGAACCTTGAGGAATAAAATATAAAATATTCAGAACAGACCTCTACTAAAATGGACAACTTCAACAATGAGTGGTCACCTGTGAGACCCAAATTAGTGACGAACATCAAGTGAAAGAAATCTGTGAAACAGCAGAGCAATAATTCAGTGTGTTAGAAATCACAAGCAGAAAATATAGAGATTTAGCCGCTAAATCCTGGAGACTTAACAGGAGAATAATCAATGTCAGAAGGAGAAAAAAAGGCAGATGGAAGAGCAACAATAATTATACAAATCAAGGAAGAAAATATACCAAGCCGTAGAAAGATCTGATCCTAGCTTCAAGTTGATTTGAAAGAAAAGCTTCGGACTTCTTATAAAACGTCACAGTTAGGTATTAAAAAAAGAAATGAATGTCCTAAATTCTCAACACCAGATAAATTCTACTTACATTATTAAAAAATAAAAATAACACATGTATAAGTTTAGAAAATTCAGTGGTTCATAAAACTATGAAAAGTAAAATACTTCCTTCACCCTCTGCATTTCCCTCCCCCAGAATTTCTCTAAAAAGATAATCACTATTTAGAGTTCCCTGTGATTTCTCACTGCCCCTTAAAGTTTATGCATATACCAACATACGTATCTATTACAGATGCTGATTTTTATTTATGTATATTAATAAGGATTCTGTAGTTTGCCAAACTTTATCACTTAATGTATCTTCCATATCAATATATGCCTAATTCTTTTTAATAGCCACATCGTACATTCCATAATAAGAATATGAACTCTGTGATTTTCCAACTAATCCCTGATGAATGGACACTTTGATATTATTCCAGTTGTTTTTCTCTTACACACAATGCTACCATCAGCTACCATCTAAAAAAAACTTTTTGTAGATCTTTTGTAAGCATATCTACAGGGAAATTCCAATCAGTAAAACTACCAGGTCAGAGGCATCTGCACTTTTATTGATTAAAGGCCTTAAAACAATTTCGGCACACTGTAGATACTCAAATATTTTTTAAATAAAGTAAAATAGTCATATTGTACACTCAAAGAGTGTATTGATTTATATACCTCATATACCTCATTAAAGATTTTTTTTAAACTTATTTCATTTATTTATTTTTGGCTGCATTGGGTTTTCATTGCTGCGAGCGGGCTTTCTCTAGTCATGGTGAGCAGGGCCTACTCTTTGTTGAGGTGTGCGGGCTTCTCATTGCGGTGGCTTCTCTTGTTGCGGAGCATGGGCTCTAGGCACGTGGGCTTCAATAGTTGTGACACGCAAGCTCAGTAGTTGTGCCTCACGGGCTCTAGAGCGCAGGCTCAGCGGCCATGGCTCACGGGCTTAGTTGCTGCGCGGCATGTGGGATCTTCCCAGACCAGGGCTCCAACCCGTGTCCCCTGCATTGGCAGGGAGATCCTTAACCACTGCACCACCAGGAAAACCCTAGACTTCCAAAATTATTATAGTTTGTTGAATGATAACCCCCAGAAAGATTTGTCCACGTCCTAATCCTCAGAACCTTTGAAGATGACCTTATTTGAAAAAGACTTTCCAGATGTAAGTTGAGGATCTTGAGATGAGGAGATCAACCTGGATTATCCGGTGGGCCCTGTATCCAATAACCAATGTCCTTTATAAGAGTGAGGCAGAGGGAAATTTGACAGGCACCTAGAAGAGAAAGCGAAGTAACGCCAAGTCAGAGAGGAGAGGGATGCAGCCACAAACCCAGGAAGGCCACGGCAGGCCCCAGAAGCTGGAAGAGGCAAGGAATGGATGTTCCCCTAGAGCCTCCAGAGGGAATGTGGCCCTGCCAACACTTCAATTTTAGAATTTTAGCTTCCATCACTTCTCGGCCTTTTGGCTAAGATCAAGTGTAGAATTTTAGCTTCCAGAGCTGTGAGAGAATAAATTTCTATGTTTCAAGCCACAGTTTATTGGCGATTTCTTATGGCAGCCTCAGCAAACTCATACAATCATTATTAAACTGGAGGAGAAAAGAACATCTAGAGTTTGGAGGCAAACGGATTCTGACCCAATAGAGAGGTCAGGTTCCAGAGCCGTGCCCCTGAAAGCAGCCCTCTTTAGCTTCCTCCCAAACAACTCCTTTCCTGTTGTCACCAGCTCAGACTTTCTTCCTTGGCCATGTCTGAAACTGAGACCCAAAACAGCTCAACAGAAGAAAGGAAACACTCAACTTACCACTCACCAATTTTTCTTGATTTGGCACAGGCAGATTAAGTACTAATTGATCCAATCCAGACTTTGAAAAGGAAGTTTATAAAAGCTTGCTTTTTTTTTTTTTCCTCAAAAGCTCAGGTGATGGCAGATGGAGACTCACATATCTACATCCATCTTAGCATAACTGATCCAGTGAGAGCCTTGCTGGAGAGGGGAGAGCATTTTCCCGGAGAATCCTTGGTCTCTCCCCTGGTGAAGAATTATCCTGCCATCTGGAACAAGGCAGTATATTCCTTTCACAGAAGTTGAGAAGCTAATTATCAACCAATTCCAACATAGACTGGCTTAGAAACAGGCAGTGACCGTCTCTATTCCAAGTCACTGCTCTGTGAGCGGCCAATTTTGACTTAATGAAACTAATCTTATTTTACTCTTAAATAGTGCTTACAGTTCAAAAAGTGCCGCCACGTGTAGAATCTCAACCGTTTTATGCTGTTTCTCACAACACAACTATGAGATAGAAATGGGGCAGGAATGACAGTATACATTTTCCAGAAGAAGAAAAGTGAATTTCTGAGAGGCGGTAGGACTTGTCCAAGCTCCAAACTTCAAATCCACTGATGTCCTCCACACCAGCACCTCCTGAGGACCGACCCATGTGAGCTACGTACATAAAATAGGAGCCTGTTTATTTTCAGGTGCTCTCTTGTTGGGAAGTGAGGTGTTCCTAGACTGAAAAGAAATCTGTGTGTACACGCGCAAAGGGGCATAAATATCAAGGCTCATATTTATGACCATCCAAGTCCCCATTTTCCTCTGACTCAAATATATTTTAGTCCTTTGCTCATGGTCAGTTTTACTTTGAATAAGATTTGTTTTAAAAACAATTATCCCAACTTGAACTCTATTTTGGGTTAAATTTGTTTTTAAAAAATTATCCCAGCTTGAACTCTATTTTGGGTTAAGTGTGGATTTACCCTCTACCGTCAACAATCCTTCTGGTCTCTGCTATTGTGTCTTTTACAACCAAGGATCGTCATCAGAGAGCTCCTAGGTATTTAAGAACGACTTGTCTAAGTACATAGCTCTCAAGACTGGATGCCAACATTTCTTTGGCAAGTCATTAATAAGTAAAGTTTTCAGGCGGTCATTCTCCAGAGCGCTATAAAAAGAAAATTAAAAGCAAGGTCAGGGCTTCCCTGGTGTTGCAGTGGTTGAGAGTCCGCCTGCCGATGCAGGGGACGCGGGTTTGTGCCCCGGTCTGGGAGGATCCCACATGCCGCAGAGTGGCTGGGCCCGTGAGCCATGGCCGCTGAGCCTGCGCTTCCAGAGCCCGTGCTCCGCAACAGGAGAGGCCACAAAAGTGAGAGGTCCGCGTACCACAAAAAAAAAAAAAAAAAAAAGAAGGTCAGTGGTGCTTTTTAAAAATGCTGAGAAAAATCCTGCATTTTTTTATGACTTCCAAAAACCAAAAAAGTTCTTTTCTAAAGATAATTCCCATTTCTGCTCCATGGGTCATAGGAGTAACAAGTAATGTGAATAAAAGGCAAGAGATCTGAATTCATATATTCAAAGATATTTATTCACCCAATATTCATGGAGTCCCCACTAGGTGTCAAGCATATGCTGGGGCTACAGCAGTGAGGAAAACAAAGTCTCCAGTCGTAACAAGCATACCTTCCACTGGGCAAAGTCAGGCAATGAACATGTATCAACTGAGTCGCTAGTTTGCAGCAAAACATATTCAGAGACTCAAGGTTGACCATACCTGCTGCCCTCAGTCAGCACTGAACTGGAAGATTACAGAAGGCTATAAACACAAACAAAGCAGCTGGCCTCACATCTACAATTTAATTTTAGGTAGCCGAGGGTAAAGTGCCTGATGATAGTGACAGACACTGAAAAAGCAATCAGAGACCCAGGAAGACACTACCGTTGCATAAGAATTTTTAAGGATGTAGACTCCTCAGAAGGATGGGCCTCTGGGATCAAGTATATGTTTGCCAAGGACCCCTCCCGGTGCCTGGGGGTTCTTCCACTTTCTTGCATCTGTTCTGCTATTATATTCATACACGTTCCCAGAGAGCAGGGGGAGAAGGACCCAAAACACAGAGAAAGTGAATTATAATGAAGTTACAAAGCATTTATTCGTCCCAGAAAGAGTTTACTGAATGTTTGCTGTATAGCCAGCCTAGTGACGAGTTGTTCATCTTCATAAGTTTTGCTTTGTTACCAAAAGAAAAATTAGAAGCAAAACTTGAAGCAGCATGTGATTTCACATGCATTAAACATTGCCCCTTTAGCACGAGAGAGCCCTTTTGTGGTGAAGGAACAGTTCTTTCTCTTGACTGTGGTTGTGGTTATATAAATCTATATAGGTGATTAAATGTCACAGAACTAAACACAGAGAATATAAAAAAATAATTGCATGTAAAAACTGGTCAAGTCAGAGCAAAGGCTGTAGTCTAGTTAACTGTATTGTAGAAATGTCAATGTCCAGGTTTTGGTGCTGTGGTTATGAAAGATGTTGCCTTTGGGGGAAGCTAGGTGATGAGTACACAATCCTCCCTGTACCATTTTTTGCAATTTCTTGTAAGCCTATAATTATTGTAAAATCAAAAGTTTTAAAAAAAGAATACACCAAGCTATTTTTTAAATTGTCCCTAAAGTGGTGTGCCCTTTACTGTGTCTGAGTTTAATCAGCCAATCCTTCATAGAAACAATAATGTAATAAGAATAATACAAGAGAAAATAAACAGGGTAAATAGGGTCTGATATAGTAGGAAGTCAACCAATTGTTTCTTAGGTGACTAGGGTATAATTAATAAATAAAATAATAACAATAATAGTAGTTGACTTCTTTGTTATTTACTATATGTTAGACTCTTTTTATATATTAATTTATTTAATCCATTCAACATCCTTGTGAGATATATACATATTATGAGCCACACTTTAGAGATAAGGAAACTGGGGCACAGAAACGTTAAGTAACTCGCTAAGGCCACACCATGTGTAAGTGGCAGACCTAGATTTGAACCCAGGGAGTCCAGCTACAGAGCTGTAACCACTAACCACCTAGGGTAGGGGCACATGCCTTCTTTCACTTTGATTGGACTCCATGAATAAAGACTCCATGAATAAAGCAATGCCTTATGCATCATATTCTGGGTTCCCCAGAACATTTGATAAATGATGGAATGTCCCAATGCAAACAGCTAACCTTACTTTTATTTTAAAACGTTTCTCTAAGTGTCATGTGACACTTCAACGTGCTGAGTCACCTCTCAAAAATCCATTAATTGAAAGATGATTCTTCTTCCAGGGCCCCTGGGCTAGGGTGAACAATGCACTTCCCTCACAGACCCGTCCCTCTGCCAAAAAATTCTATACCATTACTCAACAGTGCACATTGGAACTTGAAAACGAATTGCGGAGTCTGACACCTAATCCTGTCCACATGACTGGAGTTCAGTCCCTGTGAAAGTCATTCTGACTGTTGATGTGAGTGGACCTGATGTTTTCCTCACAATGACACACTCAGGAAGCCTAATCACTACACAAGCAGCAAGCCTGGGGACTCTTACAGGAAGAGGAAATGTATACTGAATCATCAGGCCAAATGAGGACCTTAATATTCTTCAAACCTACCTCTGTCTGTTCTCTGATGACAAAACCTTAGAGTCGTTAAAAACACGTACCACATCATCAATACAGTAGTATTCACTCTGGAGGTTTTTCAAGAGTCCTTTGTTGCTAAAATAATTTAGAGCCTCACACTTTCTCCTACTGTGATGTCCAAAGAACACACCTTCGGTAACTAACTTCATTCTAAACATCACCTCTTAATGAGAGGCAGCCTAGGTGTGAGTCCAGTTCTACAAACCCTGAGTAACTTCACATAAGTTTCCCAAACTCTGTGCCTGAGTTTCCTCATCTGTAGAGTAGAAATGATGATAATGTTGTCTACCTTGAAGACTAAAGGTAAAGATTAACTACATCAATGTATACAATGTACCTAGAACAGGAACCGGCACAAGTGCTAGATGTATATTTGCTATTATTATAATTCTTTAATCTCATGAGAACTATTGTTGTAATGATTTGACAATTTCAATTGTAATAAATTAGAACTTAACACATCATCTCTATTACATCAAAACCTGGAGCTTTCTAGGGACTTCCCTGGTGGTCCAGTGGTTAAGACTTCGTGCTTCCACTGCAGGAGGTGCAGGTTTGATCCCTGGTCAGGGACTAAGATCCCACATGGGGCATGGTGTAGCAAAAAAAAAAAAAAAAAATTTTTTAATTTAAAAAAACCCAAAAAACTGGGGCTTTCTACTTACCAGGGCCGTCGCTGAACAAGGATGACACCTCCACAGTGAGGTTATATTGCTTCACAGTCTCGTGGTCTGGCTCTGTGATGGGCTCAGTCATTCCAGAGAGAGGGTGGATCCAGAATCTTGGTATAACCTGGATGCCACCATTGGTTATCTTGTACGTCACACAGTTTGGTGGGTTGTGTTCATCAATGGCTGTCACTCTTCCAACTTTGTAGAAAGCTGCCAGTAATGTTTATTAAGGTTCATTCTTGTCATGCAGATACACCATTTTAAAAAGCTTAACATGTCTTTGCCTTCCAAATAGTATCATAGTTTCTCAGAGGGTCAACCTGCATCCTTTTAGACAAGGCAGTGTGTCTGAAAAGCACAGCTCTACATGATGGAAGGTGGATTTATAGACGGTCCACTTTAAGCCACATGGCATGGGTCAAATGATATGAGTTAACACTAACTTTATAAAAATAATAAGTAGCTTCCATGTAGTGCACATTTGTTTTCTCCCAGGCATTATACTAAGATTAGCATCAGATAATGGCTCACCGCACAGATTCTGAAACCAGACTGCCTAGGTTCTGAAACTCAGCTCTACCCCTCGCTAGCTGTAACTCATCAGAAAGTTCTATAATCTCTCTGGGCCTCATATTCTTTATCTGCAAACTAGGAATAATGACAGTATCTACCACATAGAGTTGCCGTGAGGATTAAATGAGTTAAAATACGTAAGACATAGCATAGTGTCTGGTATATAGTAAGTGTTATCTAAGAATTAGCTATTATTTATACACATTATCTCATTAAATCTTCTCAACAGCCTTATGATGTATGTGCTATCACTGTCCCCACTTTATAGATAAGGAAACTACAGCCCAGTGGTACTAACTTGCCCAAGGTCACGGAGCTACTAAAGGTAGAGTCAGGATTCAAATCTGTGCTTGCTGAGTCTACAGCCCACATTTTAAAAATGACTTGCTCTAAGTTCAGTGTGCAGTTCTCCCAAATAACCTTCTAGAAGAAACACAGGTGTGGTAAATGGGTTGCATTAATAGGGTCAGTGTCTTTACCCTTCTCATGTTCATGCTCTTTGTGTAACGTTATTGTGCCCTCCCACGTGGCTTATTTTGACCAATGGGACATGAGCAAACCTGCCGCCCGCAGAGGCATGAAAAGTCCTTATGTGCCTAGGCTTGCCTCATTCCTGCACCTCTTCCTCTGCCCTGAGACCTGCTCAGACTAGCCTGTTGGAGGATGAGAGGAGCCAGATCATCCAGCCGCGCCCACTGAAGCCAGGCTAGATCCACAAAAAGCCAGCAAATCCCCCCAATTCCGAGCAAGCACAGTCCAGCCAGTTCTCAGACTCATGGGCTAAACAAATGTTTGCTGTTGCGTTACTCTGATTGTTTGTGGGTTTTGTTACATGGCATACTTATAGATAACTGACCCAACAGAGTTACCCCTCAATCATTTTCTGCCTGGATAATAAACTCCAGGGAAGATACCTGACCTTCTCCATTTAGTGGAATTCCACCACACAATGACTAGGCTCACCAACATGTATTTTCTAGGACAGCGGTTCCCAACATTTTTGGCACCAGGGACCGATTTTGTTGGAAGACAATTTTTCCAGGGAATGGGGCAGGGAGGCGGTGGGGGGGGGGAGGATGGTGCAGGCGGTAATGCAAGCTATGGGGGGCTATGGGGAGCAGCAAATGAAGCCTCGCTCGCTCACCAACCCCTCACCTCCTGCTGTGCGGCCCGGTTCCTAACAGGCCGCGGCCCGGGGGTTAGGGACCCCTGATCTAGGACGTCTGGGTTACTGATAACCAAGAATGAAAATTCGGGTGAAGACATCATTTCATGTGCTGTCCCCACCCCCTTCAACCTACGGGGGTTCTTTCTCTGTTTGCATTTTTCCTTTACCAAGATTCATCAGTCTCTGAAAATGTATCATTAAGCAGGCAATGAACACAACCCAGAATACTAAGAACAGAGAAAACGCCTTTGTGAAAAGGGACTTACTGTTTTGTTATGGCAAATCCAGAATCTAAAAAGTCCAACCTATTGGTTGTGTGAAAGCATCACTAGTAAGAGAAAGGTGTCAGAACTGATACAGGATCACGGAAAAAATAGATGAAGGGTAAACTTGCCATCTCTAGCATACATTCCTGAGCAAAGATGGTAACATTTTCACATTTAACACCTGGCAAAGTAAAATGGGAAGGTTATTTTTCTGTAGGTGTAAAATTAACCTTTCAATAAAACTAAAAGCTATCTTGAGCATCTTTAGCTAAGTTTAAAATAGAGTAATTATGAAACTGTAAGCCTGCCAAACTTCCTCATCAAAAAAACCATTAGAAATGAAATATGTTTTCCTTTGTGACTTGAAACCCAGCGTGACTTAATTTTCATGTTTCCCCCTCAGTCATTTCTGATCAAGGAATTTCTTTGCCTGTGCCTCCCTCCCTCCAGAAGCCTTTTGTCAATGAGAGATTCAGGTATTCATTACATACCATCAGAATTTTTTTTTTTTTTTACTTTAAAGATGATAGACTCCCATAATTTTTTTAAGATGAAAAACCTCATGTAGTCCTCAAGGCACACTCAAATCCTCTGTTCCAATCAACACAGCATGAAAAAACACCTCCACGGTAATAGATTTTTAATATCCTCAAGGTCCATAGGCTAAATGTTTGATATTCTGAGGAGAGTTTGTTTTCCGAGTAGTATTAACTTTCCAATTTCCTCCTTTAAAGCAAATTGCCAGTTGTGAACATTTTGTCTTCTCTGATGGGCATCGCCTCAAAACACCAACCCTTCCCTAATTTTATTTACTATGGTAGGGAAAATCAAGGGATGGTTTTAAAAGGCAAGGAAAAGGTTCTAGCACGTTGTAGAACGTTGAGTGTAACATTCACTCAATGAATGTTAGTGGTTATTTTAATTATTGGTGTTATTGTTGTTATTATTACTATTATTATTATTGGCAGTGCTGTCATGGCTACTGTTAGTATGTATCATGTAATTTCAGTACCTACAATGATCAGTTAATCCTCATCGCAACTCCCTGACATAATTCTTACAAGCTCCATTCTACAGATGTGAACTCGAAGGCACACAAAGGTTGTGGGAAGAGCCTAAGGTCACTTAACTGACAGTGGCAGAGATAGAATTGGAATCCAGTTCTTTTTGACTCCAGTTCTGTTTGACCCCAACCGTTACGGTACTTCTGCTACATCATGTCGCTTTCTTATGAAGACCTAGACGTCTTCTCTCTGCTACAGCGGGTCAGTAGCCAGCTATTTGGAGATTAGTACACATTAGAATGACTCACTCATCTCTTTGTATGAATTCCCAGCACTTGTTTTCAGACTTCTGGTGTCAGTCATCCAAATCCATCCCAAAAAAAGCAGCCTGGAATACTAAACAGAGAACTGGACCAGAAATGATAGCATTTAGCTGTCATCTCTGCCACTCACTAGCTGTGTGACCCCAGTCTCTCTCCAGCCCCAATTTTCTCATTGTAAAATAAACAGGTGCATCTTTCCAGCCCTCCCAAATTGGTGATGCTGTAATTAAAAATTCTAAACCCTTCTCCTCAGCTATCAATAAGGCATTAAATTTTCCTTAAGGAAATGTAGAAGTGTTCAACACATTTAGAAAGTTTTGCCTTCAAAATATAAAACAACATTTCAGGACAACTTTGGATAGTTGGAAAAGAAACCGACATAAAACAGTTGATTCCCATAAAACACTAATTTTTTTAAATGTCAGTCTTAAAAGGTAAAACTATAGACATGTTAAAAAGAGCAGAGGTTTCCAGAGGTTAGGGGAAAGGGAAGAGGGAATAGGCAGATCATGGAAGACCATTGGGGCGGAGAAACAATTGTGTATGATACCGTAATGGTGGGTACATGTCATTATACGTTTGTCAAACCCATGGAATGTACAACACCAAGAGTGAGCTCTCATGTAAACTCTGGACTTTGGGTGATAAGGATGTGTTAATGCAGATTCCTCAATTGTAGTAAATGTTCCACTCTGGTGGGGGATGCTGAGAGTGGAGGAGGCATGCATGTGTGGGAAATCTCTTTCCCTTCTGCTCAATTTTGCAGTAAACCTAAACTGCACTAAAATATAGTCTATTTATTTTAATGCAAGTCTCTTTTAAATTCTACATTGATTGTCATTAACTTTGGAGGGTCATGGAATCCCTTTGATAATCTCATGAAGACTATGGGTCGTTTCCCTTAGGGACCCTCAAAGCCAATGCTCAGACCCTCTGGTCCAGATTTACAACTTATAAGCTAGGAGATAACGTTCCATTAACTCTAGAACCCCCTAGAACTAGAAGAGCACCACAGAACTGGGAGAATGCAAAGGGAGGAAAGAAATTACAGTAATGAGGCTCCCTCATTACTCAGAAATCAATTCTGAGTACTTCTGAAAGAATAGCAAAAGTCTATGGGGGGAAATCCAGGATGCTGTTTACAATAATTCTATTTACATGCAATTTTTCTGAAATAGCCTGGTCATATACTGTCAGATTCAACTGTGTTATGTTCTAGAACTAGGATATAGTTATTTATTTTACAAAGAGGTTAAGAACTTGCCCAGAACGGCATGGTGAGGCAAATAAAGAACTGAAATCCAAATACGTGGGGTTTTTATTTCCTAGTCTTGCCTCAAAACAACTGTCTAAAGAATGTGTTTGTCTGCCAAAGAAATAAGCTGGTTTGAAGTAGTGTGGGTTTCACCCAGTGATACGCTTGCAAATGTTTAACAACCAGCTCTCTGGGGGGGAAAAAAAAAGAGTGTGTGAATGTGTGTGTTTGTAAGTGTGTATGTGAATATATATCCACATAAATACATAAGTTTATTAAAAATTCTACTGATATAAAAGATGTATAGAATAAATTTTACAAATAATAACAAAATATACAATGGCTGCATTATGAGAAGGCCACATGGCAGAGAGAGGTGGCTACTCTTTGCTCTTTCATGAAGGGAATGAGCCATGGAACTTGGCATTGTTCCACAGTTTGCATTAGAACTGGCTCTAGGACTTCCCTGGTGGCGCAGTGGTTGAGAGTCCGCCTGCCGATGCAGGGGACACGGGTTCGTGCCCCGGTCCGGGAAGATCCCACGTGCCGCGGAGCGGCTGGGCCCGTGAGCCATGGCCGCTGAGCCTGTGCTCCGCAACGGGAGAGGCCACACCAGTGAGAGGCCTGCGTACCGCAAAAAAACAAAACAAACAAAAAAATGACAGTTTTCCATCGCATTTCAAAATGAACATCAACCCAGGAAACCTCTTGGCTCAGTGCCTAAGCTTCCAAATTCACAACATATATAAATGCTCAGCCTGTAACTTGTGGAGTTTTCCAGAAAATTTAGGGTTTGGACCAAAAAATGAGAGAGATCATCAGTGGCTTTCTCAGCCATGTCTTCTGGCTGAGGGGGAGTATCTGGTGATGTTTTGGTTAAGGAACAATTAAGCCAACCTAACAGGGATTGGTACTTTGAAAAAAAGACCCGTGGAAATTAGAAGGAGGATTCTCCCAAAGCAGAATTCCATCTTGTGAAGGGAAAAAAAAAAAAAAAAAAAAAGCTTACTGTGTCCACCCTCTGCTAACGGTGAAGGTTTACAATCTCAAGAGGGTGGGGAAAGAAGGAGCTGATCTATCACTCCCAGTGCCAGGAGAATCAGCCATCATCACACGTGTAGGCAGACTTATCTTTAAGGAAATCAGTGTGATTTTTAGCCTCCGATTCATTTCCCCAGCTAAATAGGAAGTAAATTATATTGTACTCGTGACAAGAAGGAGAAAATGATGGTCGGCAACAAATAATGAAGGACTTGCCCAAATGCCTTCCAGCAAGACAGCAGAGAAGGCCAGATTCCTCTCTGCTGTGTCTCAGCTCCTTTTGCAGAGTCTACCAACACTAACTACACGGTGGCCATGAAATGACTCCATCTCCTTGGGGAAAAAAACTCCCTGGAGATGCAGCACCTGGTGCTCACCTGGATGAAATTTCCAGCAGTTGGCACTTGCTTAAAGAGTTGTCCAGAACCAATGGCCCCCAAGCTAGAAGCGTAATGGATCACATCAGGAGGTTCATCAAGGTCATGACACAAGAGTTTTGCAACTACTATATCTTTTGCAGTCATCTCTTTGCCTGTGTATCTGTTTTATTTTGCAAGGAGAAAAAACACTTTAGGTGGATAGTCTTAAAAGGTAATGCTTTTCCCATAAATATCCACTAGTTTGGATAATGCACATGTGTGACGGCCGTACTTATCCTGGGACAGACAGTTCAGCTATGAAGCATCATCTGGGAGCCATTTCCCAACGGGTGCTATGAATTTGGTCTGACTTTGTTCCTTTTCTGGGAGTATTTCCTTTCTACACCCAGCTGGGTACTTGTTTGGAAGTCTATCAGGGACATCACCTCAATAGAGCAGGCGTAGGTTGGAATCAGATAATTCTCAGAGATTGTTCCAATCTACAGCATCTGCATGGTGTGCTCAAGAGGGACAATCTTAACCTAGCGGTCATAGTGGACTTACTTCTATCTCTGTATAGTCACCCATTTCTTCACTGGGCTCCCTCTGCCCCAAATGCTCACTTTTAAGCCTCCAACCTCTAAATCCTAGTCATTCTTCAAAGACTCACATAGATCTCACCCCTTGAGAAAGCTCCCCTGAATACTCTAGTCCCACGTGTTCTTCTTTTAATGTAAAATCATCTTGTATTTTTTACAGTCTTTTTACGTGTATTCATCATATCATCGTGACAAGATACAACCTCCTTACAACAAAGGAGCATAGCAAATACTCCTGTCACCTCCAGGGGCTATAGCACTGGGGTCAGCATGTAGCAGGTGTTTGGTTAATTAACTCTAATCCCGGGGAAGGAGGGGGTGGAGAAGAAGGAGAAAGAAAAGGAAAAGGAAGGTATCATTTACTGAGTGTCTGCCAACTCCTATACAGAACAGATTCCAAGCATTGTATTTGATTCTTAAACCAATGCTATGAGGTAGATGCAGTTATCATCTCGATTCCAAAGGCAGAGTAAGTGGGGCCCAAACAAAGCCACATGGCTTGTAATTAGCAGAAGCTAGGTTTTAGTTCTCATTAGATAATCAGGAATAAGGCTTAGGAAACAGGGCATGAGGTGGGGTGGGACAGCTGTCCTATGTGTAGTTGAGAGATTGGTTGGAGGGGGGAGGGGAGACACAGAAAAGTGACAGAAACGTAGGTCCGGAGACTGAGCTTCAAATAATAAAAATAGCCATACTGACAGAAATACAACCCCATAATCCCTTATCCGGATTCCAAAATCCAAAAGCCCAGAACTCAGGATTTTCTCATAATTTATTGAGATCATCAAAGCCTGGCCTAACCTGACCTGCCAGATCTTTTTTTGTCCCACTTAGTGTGACTGTTTCTATGTACCACTGCAGTGCTATTCATTGATGTGAATAGTGGGCACTTGCAAAATATATGATAGACACACCATATTACCTTTCTAAAATTCAAAAAAAATCTTTATCTTGAAACATAGCCAGTGCCAAAGTTTCCAAATAAGGGATTGTGAAACTGTGATAAATAACATTTATGAAATTCACACCACAAGCTCAGCACTGTGCTGAGAATGTTTTTATAAATTATCCCATTTATTCTTCACAACCACCCTAAAGAGTAAGTATTATTGTTATCCCATTTTATAAAGAAAGAAACTGAAGATCAAAGGGTTTCAGTAAATTACCCAAGATCACAGAGCTCACGTGTGATAGAACCAGGATGCCAAGCCAGGTCTGTGACTCCAAAACTTAAGCTATCAACAACTTACTGTCAGATCCAGGAAACCTAGATTTCAACAGGTCATTTCTGAGGACCAGAATATGAGATTAAACAAGAGTCACTGTGATCACCAACCACATATCCAGCTGAGCCAATAAACATAGCAACGCCTCTGCTTTCCACTCACTTAAAATGTTTAGCCCTGACCACCCATCTCAGCTCACCTGATCAGATATCAATCACAGCAAGGTGCATTGTCGTTAATGCCGTGGATATAGACAGTCACTGGAATGGCCGCATACCACTGGTCATGGTCACAAGCCTTAATGGAGAAGGACTGAGCACATGCAAACCCAGCTCTCTCCACATCAAGGCAAGAAGCAGTAACCACAGTCCCACGCTCTGTAACAAAACAGCACATCTTGCTGCAAACTGGCCCAGGCTGTCACTCTCAAAATTACTTTATTATATAGTGATGGAAAAAGTAAAGTGTGAATTATGCCCTATTCGTTAGAATTAAGAATCTGACTCAAAAGGTAGACACAAAATACCCTCATTAATCATATTCTGTTAGCAAGTAGCAAAACAAAAAAAGGGTTTTGGCTTAGCAGAACAGGGAAGACTTTCTAGAAGAGGTGGTCCTTATTTTAGGCCTTAAAGGATATGTAGGATAAGGAAATGGCAAGTAGAGATCATTCCCAGCAGAGAGAACATCATCCATGAAAACACAGTAATGAGGTCATAACTTATCAGACTTCCTTCCACCCAGTCAATCCATGCATTCATTCAATTTCAACAAGCATTTGTGGAGTGCCAGCTATGTGTCAGAAACTGTCTTGAGCACTGTATGAGCCACAATTAAATCCCTGCCTTTATGGAATTAACAATCTGGGCTGAGAGGCCAACACTAAACAAGTGTAAACAAGAAAAGAAATTCAAATAGTCACATTATTAAGGAAATGAAAACTGTGATGTGATTAAAAACAATGTCTAAGGGTGAGGTTCTGAAAAATAAAAGGACAGAGGTCTCAAGGCAGTCAGCTTAGTCATTTGGCTGCCGACTAATGTAACGGACCAGGGGAGACAAGGAACAGTATGAGGTTGGAGAGAGAGGCAGTGGCCAGAGAAAACACAGTCTTGGGGATGAGGTAAGAAGTCTGGATTGCACTCCAAGTGCAAAGAAAATTACAGGAGAATTTTACAGAGATCCAATCTGGCTTTTAAACAAACTCATTTTAGCTGCTCTGCTCAGAGTATTGGAGGGGGGAAGTGGGAAGGCAGAAGCCCAGTTAAGAGATCTATGCAGTAATTCAGGTTAGAGGGGATGATGGCCGCCTTCACTGGGATGCTCCCCCCACCCCCGGAACAGAACCTGGGATAAGAATTTGAGTGCAAGTAGTTCGTGTGGGAGGAGAGCCAGGGCACTGTGGCACGGGAGAAGTGAGATAGTAAAGGAAAGCCTGCTGATAAAAAAAAATGCATTCATTATCAGACAAGTTATTGCTCTGAGCAACTAGAGCTTAATACCCCTGGGGAACTCTGGAAGCCAGCACAAAACACGCGCTCAGAATCGTCCCTCCAAGGGCAAGGAGCTGGAGTATTCATACACCCATTCTCTTCAGTGATTGGTTGAGAGCTTGTGGGGGTGGGTAGTATTTTCCCAACATTTCTAACCTGCTCTTTGTGGAGAAGGGACAGGGCAGATGTCAGACCCCAAATCATCGCTCAAGCAAAGAAACACAGATACTTACTGGCAGTTAGAAGTCAGGCCACCAAAATGCTAAGGCCTGAAGACACAGACAGCACCTGCTACAATGGCTTAAACCTGCAGATGTGCTAAAGATGAGCACCTGTCTTCTCTGCTCGGCCCCGGAAGAAGCCTTACATTCCACATAATCTGATCCACACCCCACCCCAGCCTCAGCCACAGCTGATTGGACAAGAAGTGAATGACTAACTCTAGAAAGTTCAAACCGATTCTCTCTCACAAAAACTTGAACGTAGAGCAGAGAGAAGAAGGATCTAGGTCTGAAAAGATGAACTAGAAGGTCAGTAGAGTGGAAGAGCTAAGGTCCTCATTCTGTAGCAGCCATGAAGAGGCACAGGTTAGCTCATGAGTGGACAAAAAACTAGGTTTTGCCAAAAGTTATGCACCAGATGCATATTAAGCATCTACCATTTGCTTCTTGTAGGGGTTCTGAAAATGAAGACAATCTGGTATCTACCCTCAAGGAACTCAGTCTTGCAGAGGAGATGTAATATAGATGATAAGAGAAGGAAATAAGAGAGAGAATTTGAACAATCTCAACCTACCTTTGTCAACTGCAAAGTAAGCATTCCTTGGGTCTAGTTCAAAGGTTAAGCCTCCGAAGTAATCTTCGTCGGTTGCCTGGCATACTCCAACTGTTTCCCCAGTTGGAATTTCCTCATCCAGTGTGATGTCGACTTTATGGTGCAGAGTTGAGTTTACAGAGGTAACACTCAAAATAGCATGTTCCATATTGAATAATCTTGTTTTAAAGAGGAGACAATTAGAGTGGCATTTGTTTGGTGTATATTGTTCTCCACCTCTTATGGTGTTGGAGGGGTAGGGACTAGAGGTAGTAATGATGAAAGTGGAAACTATGGACCATGGTATTAACCCATTTGCTGAGCACTTGCCTAGAGTCTAGACACAACGCTAACCACTTTCCATGTTTTCTCATTTATTCCTCACAGCCGCCCCAGGAAGTTGGTACCATTTTACAAATGTGGAAAGAGATTTTAAGAAATTCAGTAACTGTAAGAAGTAAATACCAAGGTGGCTAAGAGAGGATTTGACCCCTAGCCTATCTGGCTCTAGAGACTGTATGCTTAACCATTGTGCTCTTAGCCCTATATTGTAAGAACCAGTTTCTTAAAAATGCTGTTCCCTCGATATGGTTATAAACTCCCTGGTGATAATTATCACCAGAATTTTCCTTGAGGGCAGTAAAAGAGAATCCAGCCCATCAGATACTAAGAACATATTGCACTAATAACACCTACTTCTGTTGCCATTTTAATATATTTTATACTTTAAAAAACTACTTTGGGGCTTCCCTGGTGGCGCACTGGTTGAGAGTCCACCTGCTGATGCAGGGGACACGGGTTCGTGCCCCGGTCCGGGAAGATCCCACGTGCCGCGGAGCGGCTGGGCCCGTGAGCCATGGCCGCTGAGCCTGCGCGTCCGGAGCCTGTGCTCCGCAACGGGAGAGGCCACAACAGTGAGAGGCCCGCGTACCGTAAAAAAAAACCCCAAAAAAACAAAACTACTTTGCTTTCAGTTATTAAGAAAGCCTTTTCTTTGGAATCTTAAGAGATTGTTTACATCTGACTTACTTTCCTTCTCAGCAAAAAAAAAAAAAAAAGAAACCATTTCATTCTAATGGAAATTTCACTAATGAATTTCAGAGACTACATTTTCATATTCAATTTTCAAGGCCAAATTAGAAGAATACATTTTATTTCCTTACCTGCAGGTAAGAATGGGGTCCTTATTGTTGACATTGACGAGGAAAATCTTTAGATTCCCAACAGTGAACAGTCCTCCGGGATCAATCACTTTAATAACTAGTGAGAAACTGAAAGGGCAGCCACAGGAAAGACAGCTAAGATTTTATAATAACTGACAGACTTTCACAGAAATAGAATCTATTGGACTTTAACTGACCAGTGGAAACAATTGATTCATTTAGTTAAAATGTCAGTCAAACAAGTTGTTTTTTTTGTCTGTGTTTTTTTGTGTGTGTGTGGTACGCGGGCCTCTCACTGTTGTGGCCTCTCCCGTTGCGGAGCACAGGCTCCGGACGCGCAGGCTCAGCGGCCATGGCTCACGGGCCCAGCCACTCCGCGGCATGTAGGATCTTCCCGGACTGGGACACGAACCCGTGTCCCCTGCATCGGCAGGCGGACTCTCAACCACTGCGCCACCAGGGAAGCCCATACAAGTTGTTTTAACAGTTGGAAATGGCTAACACTTTGTTAGGAACCATATTAGTCAAATCCATTGAAAAGACAGGCAGAAACTTAGAAAAGTCTGTTAATCCCCATCAATCATACAAAATTGAAGGGAATTCCTTAGAGTGGTAGAGCAAACAAAGCTATGGGTATGGGTTCTTACCTTTAAACATTTTTTCAATATGGAAAACTGATTGACAAATGCAAAGGAGAAGGTGTTAAAAACACTTCAAAGTAACGTAACGACAATGGGGAAATATTAGGCCGGTTAGATGATTAAAGGGTTTTTATCTCAGCAGAGATATTTACGGGTTTGAAGAATGAAAGTACAGAATATATCCTGATGGAAAGATGAATGTTGACACCCATAAACTGTGTCCTAGAGTCACCAATGGTCCCAATTTGCCCAGGACTATCCAGTCTAGCACTGAAAGTCCCACACACATCAGAGAAACTTCCCAGGCAAACCAGGATGGTTGGTCACCTTTCCAGAAAAAAAAAAAATCTATTTTAACTTGAAATATACTGACAATCGAGACCAGAATTAATGTTTTACTTCTATTTATCCTAAAAATCAAATCAGTTCTCAATTTTCCTCTTATTTTAAAACCTCTCTTACAAAAAGATGATTATTTAGGAGACAACTCTTGACAAAAATCATAAAGCCAATCCACTTTTGAGAATAGAGACATTTCTTTCATAATTCCGGGAAGTCTTAACCACAAGAAGAGCAGGAATAAGGTGTGGGCAGGATTACATTTGGTCTAGCTGGATGCTGAAGAGTAGACTGCAAAGGAATAAGGAAGACATGAGCCTTGCTAACTCTTTCATATGGATTTGAACAAGTGCTTTCACAGCCCCTAGATCTCCTTTAAAGAGAGGGAATTGATGATTCCCTTGCCAATGAGGCATTCCAAAATTTCCTTTCCTCCCATTTATAGGTCTGCTCAGTGACCCTGGAAACTCTGGAGTTAGGAAAATTGAGGAGTAGTGTGCTCTCTGTAAAGTTTTAGTGCAGATCCACTGCAAAATTTTAGCCAAAGAATTATTTATTCAAATTCTTCAAACAGAGCTTCAGGCTTTCAGTGCCAGCTCCTCTGATTTCAAAGATGCTGAAAAAAAGGAAAGCTTTAGTTTTCCCTTATCAAGAAAAAAAGTTAATTTCTTAAACTCTCATTAATAAGTTTTACTACAATTTGTTAACAAATTTAAGATTTGTAAATATCTTGAATACACATAATCATTTTTCCATGATTATGCCAGGCCAACAAAAGAAAAAAAAAACTGTTACGGACATTATCCATTATTTCCAGAGCTATTTATGTGATCAGATAAACATGGGGGCAGAGGATTTTGAGCGTAAGGGGAAATGGATAAAGATTTTGGCAATTTCTACCTCCCAAATATATAATGAAAATACAAATTTAGGAGTGTTCTTCTGCGGACTTCAGTCACATCCCATTTTTGAACCCTCAATCTGTTTTACTGAAGATGCTAAGACAGGATATATCCCATCCTCAATTTTCATAATCAGGAAGAATGTCCTTAAGAGATTCAGGAGCAAGCTAATTGGAATGGTTTAAAGGTCCATTTTGTTTTCCCGTAGAGCACGTAGATGCAGAACATGAGACTGAAAAGGGTGGTCATAAAAAACATTATAAAAGTAGAAATAATAACTATGAACCAATCCCCTTCAGCAGATATGGAGGAAATAAGGAGAAATTGTCAGTCCATTAACTTTTCAAAGCTGCTGGATTACATCGGAAATGAATTCTGTGTCCCAGCCATCTGGAGGGAAGTCCCCACCGCCTTCTATGGCAGGTCACAAACGCCATCACCGAAATCACCTTGTTGCTTAGAGCTGAAGAAAGTGGATGATTCAGAGAAAGGCCAGAATAGCCACATCTATACCTAAACCAGTAATTGCGCAATTACAGTTTAGATGATGATTTCATATCTAAGGCAATGCCAAAAGCATCCTCATTTGGGAGCACATTAAGGCCAGATGGGGTGAAATACTCTTGAAAAGGGAAATATGAACCAAAGGGCAGGCATTTTGAGTAAATGAAAAGCCAGTAGCAGTATTTACCTTCTAGCTTCGCGCTCAAAATCAAAAACTGCTGATGTAGAAATTGTTCCAGTGCTGTCGATTGTGAAGCCAGAGCCCTGCGAGGAAAGGAAGTACTGTTTGTTGGACAGGAAAGAGAAAGGAAAATATTGCAGAGACATTGACATAACTAGGTTACGCCCACCTGCAAGAACCAGGACTGAAATCTCTTTGTGCTCTGGGCCACCCCCTCCCTCCCCCCCCACCCCACATGAGAAGATCCTCCTTAAATGTTTGCCAGTGATGATGATGATGATGAAATTGTACTCCATTCAACTGACTTCAAGCCAGATCATTTGCCCTTAAATATTAAAACTAGATTTTCCTAATACAATACATTCCCTATGTTATCTGAACATTTTTCACGCTCCAACCAAAGCTAAAATTAAAAAGGAGTTAGATTTAGAAAAACATGATGACTGTCTAATGAGAACTTAGAGATTATTTTGTGTTCATTTGGTGGTGCTGAAGGTACACTTTTTGTCGGGGGTGGGGGACTTGGGGGACAGAGCTGTGGAAGGGGAAAACGGAAATATTGGGATGTCTGTTCATCTCATTTTATGTATGTAGGTACAGGCAGTCCTTTATTAAGTTGTTTTTTTCTTTGACTTTCATTTATACTATCTTCTAGTTTTCTGTTAAATGCTGCAAATACATTGTCTTTTACTGATCACAACTCTGCCATAGATACTGATAGTATTCCCCATTTCACAGACAGGAATTCTGAGGCTTAGAAAATTCAAGTGGCTTGCCTCCAGTCTGAGAGCTGAGCTTTCCATAATGCCTCTTTGCTCAGCACACTGCATCCCCAAGAAAAATGCTTTCTTTGTTTTGTTTTTTGCCAACGAGGGTAGGTGTGGTCAAGGTTTCTAGAATAGGTAAGAATCAAATGATTAGAAAAAGCTGGGGCAAAAAAAAAAAAATCCGTGGGAGGATTAATATCAGTAGTTAATTATACCAAGCACTACTGGTTTAATAATTGTGTAGACCCAGAGATAATTTAATAGAGAAGACTAAACCCAGAAGGATTGCAAAGCTGCCTAAAAATCTTTTGGAGACATTTGTGACCTTTTAAATTTATTGATTTTCTGATGAATCACAGTGTTCTGATGAATTTAAATTCATACCATCCATTTCTACACATAAAAATAAGATGGAATTGAGTTCTGCTTTTTCTGTAGAACAATGTTGTAGAAATTAGCATTCAGAAACTGCAGGAAAATCAATACTTACTTTTGGGCAAACAGAGGAATAATGATGCCCATTTCATGGTGGAAGGACGAAGGATGGCTGGTAGTTACATTACTTGAGAGTGCTCAAAAGCACTGGTTATATGTAAAAATACATGATTATTTGAAAGACACCCGCATTTATGTGTGTAACCACTCAAGAATTGGCAGTTCTCAATTCAATTTCTACATTACAGAGCTGTCAACAGTTGTTTGGGAACAACGTATAGCGGGAAGCTGTATTTTTATGAGGTTTAATTTTTCATAAAATGAAACGGTCTTTAAAAAAAATCGATGGCACTTTTATGAACAGCTGCCATTGTTCGGAGGAGGTTGGAGCTGACGGTTGCTAGGCAGCCAGGGCCATCACTGGGAAAGCCACCGAAATGAACGATCCCCAGCACAGGAAGTTAGTCCAAGGGATGAGAAATTAACTCCCTGCGGAACCAGGCACCTTAGATTCATTTTTCTCCATTTTGTCTATAACACCACCATCAACTGGTACAGAAGTACCTCAGCCATAAGAATAACAATGGCAGCCTCATCCCAGGTTCAGAATTATGACAACATCTCATGGGGGGGGAAGTATGGCAAGGGGAGCTTTACGTCCTTCTGGGTGGACTTACCTTCAAAATCCAGTTTATTCCCTTCTCTGAAAGGCTTGTTCATGACTATTTGCTCTCAGAGAAGCTCAGGGATTAGAAATGTCAGAGCCCAAACTACAGGCCAAGCCCAGCAAAGAGAGTTAGGGCCTCCGTGCTTCAGGAGCAGTGACAGGATTCTTCTGGATTTTTCTGTGTTAATAAAAACAAATGTGGGGCTTCCCTGGTGGCGCAGTGGTTAAGAATCCATCTGCCAATGCAGAGGACACGGGTTCGAGCCCTGGTCCACTAGGCTAGCTGACATTAGAATCTGAACTCTTTGCTGAAATACTGTGTGAACTTAATAGTTTGTCCCAAGGTAATATTTTCTTGAAGGAAATTAGTACAGAAGTATGATCTAAATGTTTTCATAACAAGACATTCTGTGATGTTTTTAAAGCACAAATACTGGCTAATCACAGATCACCTACAAAACCTTTTTATAAGAGAGACACATTCTCAAGAAAATATTTTCAAACTATAAAGGATATGATTCTAGACTAAACATTAATTATGTTAGTATAACCTTGCATTTCAGTCCTATTAGAGCACTCCGTTACATTCACTTTATAAACAATAGGAATAGTTTGCTACCTGTACACTTACACTGGAATATTAGAGCCCTCATTCTTTCTAGAACAAAGCCTTATTAACCATGTCTAACACATTGTCCCAGTGGCTAGCTAAAGTTACAGACCTTTAATGAAGTGCTGATCATGGTATCTTTGCTGGTTGAACCTAGACTCTGCCTCAGAAGCCTTCTCTATCCATCAGAGAGGGTATGCAAGTTGAAACAGATTTGCCATCCCGGGACCGAGCCAGATGTTCCCAGCGGACTTGCCCAGGTATTTATTATACACCTGGTAGCAGTTACAGCATCTGAAAAGCTAACTTTACAAACCATCTTGCAATGTTTCTCGGCCTGTGGCTCAAGGACCACCTACGCATTAAGAACCTTCATCCGCGAGTCAACCGTTAAAGCTGGGATTCAGTGGGAATTCATTACACTGTTCTCTCTACTTTTATATATGGACGAAATTTCCAAAAGTGTTTATTAGATACGCAGACCTACTTGATTCAGAATACCTGGGGCAGGGAAGCCTGGGAATGTAAATTTTTAACAGGCTGACAAGAGTGACTTCTAGGTACCCTAAAGTTGGTTCTTTTAGAGTGATTGTCAACCTTGGCTGTACAGCACAGTCACTTGGGGAACTTTAAACATGCCAATGTTCAGACCACATCCCAGATTAATGAAATCAGAATCTCTGGGCGGGGGCGGGGGGGGTCATCTGGGCATCAGTATTTTTCGAAACTCTTTGGATATCTTCACGGTGCAGTCACGTCTGAGATCTATTGATACAGCACATCCTACCTCTTCTCACCCATCAGTAGTCTATTTAGGTCCCACATTTTTCATGCAGTGAAAGGTACAAAGGTATCCAAGGGGATCTGGGAAGAGCATGGATATTATCTCATACTGCCTCTAGAACTTCCTTTGCTACAGCAGCAGAAAACAATTGTTGGGCCAACTTGTACTAGAAAGCAGAGTTAGTTACCACACACACTCTTTCACAGGTTTCCACCAGATGGGTTAACTCTGCATGATTTAAAGAATGGTTTATATAGATGCTCCTAGAGTCCAGTGGCCTTAAATTTTAGCCTCTGTCTTAGGGATTCCCCAGCAACTGATCCACAGGTGAAAATTTCTGTGCAAGAGATTTATTCATTAAGTACTCCAGGAAGACTAAAGTGGAAGTTGGGGAAACAGGACAGAGAAGGGGAGGAAGCCAAGCAAATTGCTACCTCCAAAGCCCACAGAAGCAGTTTCAGCCTGATGCCACAGGGAAGCTGTGGAGGGGACCTCATGCCCCTGAGTTTTCCCCACTCATAGAAAAGGAGATGGGGCTTTCCTACCCTTGCACCCCTCATTCAGTGGTTAAGGGCTACCCCAGAGAGATGGAAATTCCCAGGTGCTTCCTGCCCTTGGAAGTGCAAGAAAAGTCCAAGGACCGTCCTCCTCTTGCTGAAGGAAGCAAAAACACATTGAAGTTGGCGGAAGGAAGCGGGGAGCATCACACAGAAAAGATACAAAGGTATCCAAGGAGATCTGGGAAGAGTGTGGCTATTATCCCCTACAGTCTCTAAAACGTCCTCTGTTACAAGCAGCTGAAAACAATTGTTCGGCTGACTCAGGCTAGAGAGCAGAGATAGTTACCATATTAAGAAACCCATCACCTTCCACGGAACAGTTCACTGTCCCATATTCTTTGATAATTCTGATAGCAAGTAGGATTCATTTCAACTCTGAATTGATTGGTAAGGGCTACCCAGAGCATTTTACTGAGAAAGACCACGAGCTCCGGTTGGAAAAGTGTCACGTTCGATTAGTGATGCCTGCCACAAGCAAATGAGAAGGCAATCACAGTAGGTACTCTCAGAGAACTTTGATATCTAAGATAGCACTAGATTGCCTGGGCAAGTTTTTAAAAACACTGATGCCTGGATCCCACCTCCAGCGATTCTGATTTAGTCTGAGGAGGGAACCTGGCATCTGTGTTTTATTAAAGCATCCCAAGTGACTATATTATTGCCGCAAAGGTAAAGAACCACAGTAATATTCAGATAAATCGACATGCTGCTTCCCAGTTGTCCCAGGAAATGTTTTCAGGCATACTTTAAAAGAACGAAATAAATCCTCCAAAACCCAAATATTTTATTTACAATTCCTTTCTCAGTCTCATAAAAATGTCTTTTCGAACATGAACAGCAGAACACTTTTGTTTGTTTTGTCTTTTCTTGAAACTTCAATACAACGTGGACTTTGAATAGGCTAGTCATGGCCAAATCTTCAATTGCCTTGTATGAATAGACTTAAATTACTGATTTCTATTCACACATTCTTCAAATAATTACATTTTGATATGCATCTCTGAAAGGCAATAGTCTTTACCTATTGAAAACATTGCTTGAATGTATATACTTGCAAATTGTAAGGCAAAAAACTAACTTGTCTGATGTGAGTCAATGTAATTGTTACAAGATCATTTAGCAAGAGCATGACTACTGGCTAAAGTATGTTACAAACTTGCATGCCATCTTGTGGAGGATGGTGCAAGTGATGTAATTACAAAGTAAATACTCCAAAAAAATATTTATTAAAAATATGACTGTGGTTTTCTCCAAACATCTGCCTTTTGTGTGGAGAATTAAAGATTTTTTTTTCTAGGCAATTAAAGCTTTTCTTAAAATCACTGTTTTCCCCAATTATATACTATTCTAAGCAAAGTTTTTCTTTAGCTTGAATAACCCAGATAATTATCTCAATTCTCAAATTCATTTAGCTAGTATATGCCAAAACGATATATTTCATCACATACCAGAACTTGACAAGAATGTCATATTGTAGGATTTAACCCTTTCCCCCCTTTCTCTTGGTGTCACAAAGAGATGAAATTTTAAGGTGAGGTTAGGGTAGAAGACCAGGCCATTGGAGCAACGCAGAAATAAATCTTTTGGATACATACCCAGAAGTGAGATTGCTAAATCATGTGTAGTTTAATTTTTTGAGGAACCTCCGCACTGTTTTACATAGTGGCTGCACCATTGTGCATCCCCATCAACAGGGTACAAGCTTTCCAGTTTCTCCACATCCTTGCCAGTACTTGCTGTCTTTGTTTTTGTTTGTTTGGTGGTTGTTGTTTTCTTTTATAACAGCCATACTGACCCTTATAAGATGATAACTCGTGTTTTTGATTTGCATTTCCCTGATGGTTAGCGACATTGAGCATTTTTTATAGACTTCTGGCCATTGTATGTCTTTGGAAAAATGTCTGTTCAACTCCTCAGCCCATTTTTAAATTGGGTCATTAGGGGGTTTTTTGCTATTGAGTTGTAGGAATGCCCCCCACACACAAATGAAACTTAAAAAATTGAAAGTGTAGATGCTATCCAAAGGAAACATGGGCCTTTTCCCTAAAATGATTATACTTAAAAACAGGCCATTAAAACCAGAATTGCCACCCCAAATTATAAAGCAAAATTTACATATTCTGGTTTCTAACTCGATAGACTGATCTTTTTCTCCCTTTAATGTTTGTTTTTACAGCTGAGTTATACCATAGGAGTATATAATTAAAATCCTCAGGTCCGTAATTATAAGCTCTACTGCAATATAACTGTTGAGTCTTTTGATGATTCCATCACTAATTATGCCTCTTAGAAGATCCAAATATCACTTTACCATAAAAATCTGACCATCGTCGGCTTTCAGTCAATATACTTGACTGAACGGAAAATATTATTTATTTCCATATAAAATCTGTGGGCTGCAATAATTCATTATACATATCAGAGGGAAAAATAATAAAACCATAGAAACAGATTTCTTTTTGTCATTAAATGGTATATCTTTTTTTTTTTTTTTTTTGCGGTACGTGGGCCTCTCACTGTTGTGGCCCCTCCCTTTGCAGAGCACAGGCTCCGAACGCGCAGGCTCAGCGGCCATGGCTCCCGGGCCCAGCCGCTCGGCGGCATGTGGGATCCTCCCGGACCAGGGCAGGAACCCGTGTCCTCTGCATCGGCAGGCAGACTCTCAACCACCTCGCCACCAGGGAAGCCCCTAAATGGTATATCTTTTATCTTTAAAGGGCTACCGTGAAACTTCCAGAAATTATTCTTTATTGGAATTAAAAAAAAAAATCTTTCCAGCAAGTTATTAGTATGCTGGTTTAGTTAGCTGATTATTTCCTTATCCTATTACATAATGCCCAAAAGAAAGTAAAAGTTTATTAATGAAATGACCATATATATCCAAGATCTATATTCTAAGATTTGTCACTAACTTTGGAATACCTTGTATGAGATATTTTACCTTGAAATAGAGTGATTAAATCTTATTTCATGAAAATAGTCCCATTTTATCTAACTTTCATCCTTCTCACCCTCAACCCTACTCTCATCTCTCCCACTGTCCCGCCGTTTCTTGTCCTCAAAGCCAGGGCTTATTTTTACAAGCTACTAATTAACTGTTTTGATAGACACAGTAAGGCACAACATAGTACTCTGAAAACTAACTCTGAGGGAATAAGTTTATTTCACCATGAAGAAAGGAAAAGACAGAACACATGTTGAGCAAGATAGCTCTCTCCCTGCTACTTTCTGTTCATGACAGTCAGAGGCATCTCTACTTCCCCAGGAAGTAGGATTCTTAAAGCAAAATTGAATTGAGACAATGTACATAGGTTTCTAAAACTGCCTCTCTATGTAATAGATAATAGAAAAAGCCACATGCAACCCCCTTACCACCACTACTCCCACCACCATGGAACCAGGAAGGTTAAGATGGTCACATGGGGGGAGGGGTTGGTAATATGGATGGAGTGTGACATGGAGAGTTGGGGTACAGTGGAGACCCAGGGAAGCATTGGAAAGACCTCTGCGCGGAGGAGTAGGGACAGCTTCAAGTCACCCAGGGATTTCAGTACTATGGGGTGGGAAAGAAGGGGGATCTTCTATCTGCAGCCATTTTTTAATCATCCCTAGATGGACCCCAGATATTGCTGACTTGCCCTTTCTGGAAATTCCCTAGCTGCCTACTCCCCACTTTCTGTCTGAAATTAATATAGCTACTCCAGCTTTCCAGGAATTGCTGTTAACATGGTATTTCTTTTTCTACCCCTTTACTTTGAGCCTGTTGGTGTTTTTATATTTAAAGTATGTTTCTTACAGACGTTATATAGTTGGGCCTTTTTTTGGTTTTTGTTTTTGTCTTCATCCACTCTGACAATCTCTGTCTTTGAATTGATGCATTTGGACCATTTATATTAGTTGAATTCATATCTACCACATTTGTAACTGTTTTCTATTCATTGCAATTGTCCTTTGTTGTTTCCCTCTTTGTTTTAACTGAACATTTTATATGATTCCATTTTGTCTTCTTTAGTAGCATATCAGTTTCACGTCTTAATTTTTTTGTTATTGCCTCAATTTCTAATGTACATTTTTTTTAATTTATTTTATTTTATTTTTTTTTTGTGGTACGTGGGCCTCTCACTGTTGTGGCCTCTCCCGTTGCGGTCCCGTTGCGGAGCACAGGCTCCGGACATGCAGGCCCAGCGGCCATGGCTCACTGGCCCAGCCGCTCCGCGGCATGTGGGATCCTCCCGGACTGGGGCACGAACCCGTGTCCCCTGCATCCGCAGGCAGACTCCCAACCACTGCGCCACCAGGGAATCCCCTCTAATGTACATTTTTAACTAACCTAAACGTAGCTTCACATAACACTATATTGCTTTCTAGAAACTGCAACAATAACAGTATAGGTAGCTTATACCAGGGTATTCCCGATTCCTCTCTCCTGCTGCTTGTGATACTGCTGACTTTCATTTCACTTAACAATATGCTATAATCTTCTACTACATTGTTACTATTAAATAAAATAATCTTTTAGTGAACTAAAAATCGAAAATTATTTCACCTTTATTTCTTTCTTCTCTCATGCTTTTCCTTTCTTTATGTAGATCCAAGTTTTTTACCTACATTATTTTCCTTCTTACTGATGAACTTCCTTTGACATTTCTTGCAGGTCAAGCATGCTGGTAATCAATTTCCTCAGTTTGTGTTTAGCTGAAAAAGTCTTTATTCCTCTTTGGCTTTTGAAGGACAATTTCACTGGATATAGACTTCTTGTTGATTTTTTTTTTCTTTTGAGCATTTAAAATATTTCACTCCACTCTCTTTTTGCTTGCATAGTTTCTAACAAGAAGTCTGCTGTATTTCTTACCTTTGTTCCTCTTCAGGTGTGGTGTTCATTTTCCTGTGGCTTCTATCAAGATTTTCTCTTTGTCTTTGGGTTTCTGAACTTTGAATATGATTTGCCTAAGGGCATGTGTGTATGTGTGTGTATCCAGATGAGATGAGGTTCAGGAAAATTCTTCTCTCCAAGAGAGTAGGCTTTGTTAGGAGAAAGCTCTGGGTTTATTTCACAATGATTCTTTTCTCTCTCTCGCTCGCCGCAAGACACAGGTGATATTTTTTGAATCTTCACTGTGAAAACCTAATTAGTGGAGTTCCTGGTGGTAAAAACTATGAAAGTGTGGGGTCCGCCTAAGACTGTGGCACCCAGCACTTTGTCTCATGGTAGTCTACCTTCAGCCTCCAGCAAGTCATCAGAATTACCATGAGAAGTCTTTGTACCTGCTTATGGCTCTAGCAGTTTCTGCTCCAAATAAGCAGAAATTGGCTGTGACTCTTGGGATTCACCAGTCTATCCACATTTTGGAGTGCTGGTTCCTCCTGATGGGTCCAAGAAAAGTCTTTGATTTTCAGCTGGTTCAGGATAAGAGGTCTTACTTTTTCTATCTCTAAGAACCAGAGTTTCAGGGATCTTTGAACATGTATGGTAGCAATGGTGGTACAGCATGAAAAATCTTAGTCCTGGAACATAGTGAGTCTAGATATATAAAAATCCACTCGTGTTACATTAATTATTGTGGGCCAAGTCTTCATCTAGAATTTCCTCTTTCATCATTATAACGACCCCAGAGATATGTCACGTTTTGTCAATCTTACAGCAGCATCTAGTATAATCTTTCTACCCTGTGGGGTGCTCGATACATGAAAAGTTAACAGGTGTTACATTTCATTTAAAAAAGTACTATGGACTAATAATTACAACAAATCAGATTAAACAAACATCTCTCTATTAGAGAACTCCTCAGGGCATTTAATATGCTGGGTATTGCGAATTCAGAGGAGATAAGTAGACATCATTTCCCTGAATCATTTGATCATAGGATGTTTTATTTTTCTCTTGGAGCATCTGGTGGGACTTGTGTTTGGTGGAATATACTTTGGTATGGTTTTGGTAGTATGAGAAGAAACACACTGGCTTTAGAGCAAAAGGAACATGGGTTTGAATTTTAACTACACTATTTTTTAGGCCAATTGCTTAATCCTATTAGCCTAATGGTGCTCATCTATAAATTAAAGGCATAATACATTAGCTTATTGATCCATTACTTAACATCATAATAGACAGTAGTATCTGCTTCAGGGATTAACACAAGGATTCAATGATATAAGATATATGCCTGTCACCTGATAAACACTTAACAGTTATTAATGTCATTATTATTATCATCATACACCAGACTCCAAAGAGTGGTAAGCTCTTTCCCAGATTAGAACCAGTTTTTCTCTGAACCGATGTGAAGTCAAATGCAAATGAAAGTTGTTGCCCAGTCATGAATACTTGAATAACACATCTGGTCTGATCTCCTGTGTTAGAAGGATGTGTGTAGGAGTGGATCTAACTGTAAGTTTCCACGGCCTATATCAACACTGAAATGTCATTCCATGTTTTGTAAGATTCACAAGGAACATTGCATGAGACTTCCACATATGGCCCAGCAACCAATTCTCTTCTGAGAAAAGTATAGGGTCAGGGCCAAAAGCATTTAATCTCTACGACCAGGCATTTGGGAGTCTTTCATGTGAAATGAATTACTTGCATTCACTGGCTAGTAAGTCACTGTGATTGCATATTAAAGTCACAGCTAAGCCCTATTGGACTGTGATGTGTTTTCCACACTAAAATGTCAACATGGTGGGTGACCTGCCATGCAGAACACCAGGGAAGCAATTGCAATATGATATCTGGTGCCCGTGTGGCTGGAGTTGCTCAGTGCTGGACTCAACACTATAATCTTGAATAGGTTGATTTGGAGCAATATGCATGATTAGGTGGCTTAATTGCATGTTGTAAAGGAAGCTGTGACCTTTCCAGTCCCATCCTGGATGTGGTTTTGTGCTCTTGGGAGGAGGATAAGACAAATGTGTGTGTTTGGGGGGAACTTGACAACAGCAGTGTTCATTCGTGTAATTACTTGAGTGTGTTCAATACCTTATAAAACCATACGGACAATGCCTCAGATATTAGTGGCCATCTATTGTTTAAAGAAAATTTTGTAAAAGACAAGTTGCCTTGGATAAGGACCCAGTAGCATTACCAGTAAATTGTAAATGTTGAAAGTACAGCATCAGCATGAACAATTCTCTAATTTTTCACCAATTTAGAAAAGTCGTACAACATTAAAAATTTAATGCCGTGATATTCTTGTCTATCAATCCATTAGCTAAAAATGTTACAGCCTAATAATGTCATAACGATTCCATATGACATCAAAATTAAGACAGTAATATAAATCCTGTCATTTGGAAGATATTTTACAGTTGAAAAACTACTTTTAAGTCCATTATAACGCGAGAGAAAGCAGTATGAGAGAAGACAAAGCAGATATCATTTTCCCAATTTTACAGCTAAAGCAGAGAAGCAGGCGTGTAAAAGACTTAGAGCAGGGCTTCCCTGGTGGCGCAGTGGTTGAGAGTCCGCCTGCGGATGCAGGGGACACGGGTTCGTGCCCTGGTCCGGGAAGATCCCACGTGCCGCGGAGCGGCTGGGCCCGTGAGCCATGGCCGCTGAGCCTGCGCGTCCGGAGCCTGTGCTCCGCAATGGGAGAGGCCACAACAGTGACAGGCCCGCGTACCGTAAAAAAAAAAAGACTTAGAGCAGTAAAGTTGGGACTTAAATCCAAGTCTCTTGGCACAAAATCCACAGTTTCATCCCCCTCCCGTGGTATCTGTACCTAGAGGACACCTATTCTAAATAAGTTCATTCTTGGGGCGTTATCAAGCCTGAGGACCAGACCTAGTGCTTTGAAATACAAGTTAATTCTGCCAGGAAGTTGTACTGTTTCGCAACAGTCTGTGTAGCCAAAATCCCCAAGAATGAAATGAAACGCTTGGCATCTTTTGACAAAAGTTACCTAAGGATCAGGCTGGGCCTGCCTGCGCACAGTGAAACGCACCAGAAGGGAAGAAATGACCCAGACAACCCAGCCTTCTTTCATTTTCCCCTGAAATGTCCTCATAATTGAGGCAAGAGTTATGTTTGGAACATGAAGTGTGGGCATAATTGATCTGGTTATCTCCATGACTCTACTTGTGAACACAGTCACTCATAAAACCACCAGGCACTGATAGTCTCTGCCCCAAAGCATGAATTACCTCGAAAACAGCATCCTCTGGATCCTTGGCCGCTGCCCTGTAAATGACTGCACCAGGGGCAGTGTCTTCTAGGACATCAATCTCAGTAACTGCCAGAAAATGTAAAATAGACGTCCAGAAACTCCTCATTCAATCCTGGATCTTAGGTCAAACAATGCCTTGTGCTTGCTCTGTACAGATGTTTTTATAGGGTGATTCCCATTAATCATCATCATAATAATAATAGACATCGTTTATCAAGTATCTATCATGTATCAGGTATAGAGCAAAGAGGTATATACATTTAAATAAAAACAATATTGAACGTTTCATGAGTGCTTATAACTGCTAAGCACTCAAAACCATTGGTGACTATTATTTCCATTTTACTAAGGATTAGAAAGAGTAAGTAACTCTCAGCATTAAATAAACCTCCAGTGCTCTCAGCATTAAATAAACTGATCCATCTGTTGCTCTTAGCACAGTGCCTGCTACATAGCGCCCTGTAAGTGGCAGTCGTGTATCATTATTTTTGTTATCATTATTCACCTTATCACTCTTATAACCGTGACACTATTAGAGGACACAGGGCATGATGCCGACATACATATGTCCACAGTGTCCTTCCTTCCTCAAGAGAAGAGCTCTGTACCTTGGTCTCTTTGAGCAAGGGATCCGATGAAGATGGGTGTCTCATTCACAACTGCAATCTGGATTAAAATGGTCTGTGAGGCTGTTGCCCCTTGATCGTCTTTGGCATAAATTATCAGGGAGTAAAGAGCCACCATCTCAAAGTCCAGCTTGGGTACTCCAGTGGTGAATAACGAAAATTTTTTTTTAATGCAGAATAATGGAATGAATGACTGGCTTCCTAAAGATGTAGACAGAATATTTTAGACCTATAATTCCCACTATGAATCAGCACTTTAAAAAAAAGAAATAAAAACCTTGTATTTAAAAAGTGGAAGCAGGGACTTCCCTGGTGGTCCAGTGGTTAAGACTCTGTGCTCCCAATGCAGGGGGCCCAGGTTCAATCCCTGGTCAGGGAACTAGATCCCGCATGTCTGCATGCTGCAACTAAAGATCCCCCATGCCGCAGCTAAGACCCAGCACAGCCAAATAAATAAATATTAAAAATAAAATTAAAAAAATAGAAAATGGAAGCAAGGGGATCTGATTTCTTAAAGACTTCCATGAACAGAGAATTCACGCATGTTGTATCAAATGGTTTCCCCTTCATCCAGCCCACTTTTCCACGTTATTCTTCCAAATGACAAAGCTGATCACATCCCTTCGCCTACTCTAATTTATCACAATTTATCCTAAGCACATTACAAATAGCTCATTCTATCCTTGCTAGGGGTACTATTATTGGGTACATTTTACAGATGCAGAAATTGAGGCTTGTAGAAGTTAAGCAACTCAGCCAAGTTTTCGCAGACAGAAATACAATAGCTCTGGACTCCATCTGACGTCACACTTATGCTCCTACTCTTTTTTTTTTTTTTTTTTTTTTTTTGCAGTACGCGGGCCTCTCACTGTTGGGGCCCCTCCCGTTGCGGAGCACAGGCTCCAGACGCGCAGGCTCAGCGGTCATGGCTCACGGGCCCAGCCGCTCCGCGGCATGTGGGATCCTCCCGGACCGGGGCACGAACCCGCGTCCCCTGCATCGGCAGGCGGACTCTCAACCACTGCGCCACCAGGGAAGCCCTATGCTTCTACTTTTAATCATTAGCCTAAACTGCCTAGCACCTCAAAACTGGATAGAAAGGGAGCACAAGAGTCTTTTTCCTCCCCATTCAGTCACCCCAAATCTCTTACTCTATGTTTTCCATGATTGTTTCACACTGGTTTTCAGGGGTTTTTTAATAAATTTATTTATTTATTTTTGGATACATTGGGTCTCCGTTGCTGCGTGCAGGCTTTCTCTAGCTGCAGCCAGCGGGGGCTACTCTTCGTTGCGGTGCATGGGCTTCTCATTGTGGTGGCTTCTCTTCTTGCAGAGCATGGGCTCTAGGCGCGCGGGCTTCAGTAGTTGTGGCACACAGGCTCAATAGTTATGGCTCACGGGCTTAGTTGCTTCACGGCATGTGGGATCTTCCCAGACCAGGCTTGAACCCGTGTTCCCTGCATTGGCAGGAGGATTCTTAACCACTGCGCCACCCGGGAAATCCCTCACACTGGTTTTTGAACTGCTCTCTTCAGGGATCCCCTGAGGTTGAACAACAGGAGAACTGGGTTCAAGTCCACGTCCACTATGAAATGGCTTCAAGACTTTGGCCATGACCCTTCAGGTCTCTAATTTGGATTTCTTCACCCTCACATGAAAGCCTTGTATGTTCTGTTGCTAATGTCCTTTCCATGTCTGGTCTGATATGGGTGGGTTGGGAAATTCTTGTTTCTAAAGATTTTCTCACTGGTAAAGTTACAGAAAATAAAGATTTTATTGAGTAGCAAAACCCACTGAAAGTTTGGCCACTTGTCTTTGCATGTTCTATGTCAAACCATGAACCCCTTGTCCATAACGATGATGGATTCTAAGGCAATAATAATAGCTTACGTGTACTAAGCACTTACTATGTACCAACTGCAAATGTTTAATTTGACTCATTTAACCCTGAAAAAAAGACAAGACCCAGTGTTATCGGTACTATTAGTATGCCCAGTTAACAAATGAAGTAACTGAGGCTTAGAGAGGTCACCAAGCAAAGAACAGAGGCAAGATGTGAATTCAGGCTTTTTGTACCAAAGTCCATGCCCTTAACCACACTGTTCCACTTCCAGTGTGTCTGCCTTCTCAGTAAGAGAATCACGGACCCTGAGTACAGAGGATCATCACGCCATCCTGCCAGCCTCATGCTAACAAAGGCTAACATTTATTGAGCACTTTCTATGTGCCAGGCATTGCTCTCAGCTTTTGACATCATTTAAACATCAAACAAAACATCAAAACAAACTCACAAGGAAGATAACATTATTACTCCCATTTCACAGAAGAGGCAACTGAAGTTTGGACTATATAATACAGCCAGGAAAGTCACACTGCTGGAAGAGGCAGTACTTGGACCTGACCCCTGCCAGTCTATGCCAGGGCTCTTGCACTGACCCACACCACCTCTGGCAGTTACCCCTGAGTGTTTTCCTCCCACTACCATGAGAAGTCAGTAATATATTCCTATTTGACAGCATTCCTCTACCAAACACTTATCGCAGGCTGGACACTTCATCTCTTAGATTCTCACAATTATCCCATGGAGCAAATGCTGTCAGCGACCTCATTCTACCAATGAGGAAACTGAGGCCCAGAAATTAGATGACCGAAGTAACACAGCTAGGAAGTGACAGAGCTAAGATTTAAAGCCAGATTTAAAAAGTCTTCCTGACTCTACAACCCGTTTTCTTTCTCTCAAACGCTGATGCTTCCTGATAAGTTAATTTAATACTTTAGCCTGATTTGAAGATACATAGGATTTTCAAGTTGCAATTGGGCACAGTCTTGTTCTCAAGGACTCTTGCCCAAGAAACACAGCCCTCAACTCAGGACGGCCCTAATGGTGTGGTTCCCTCTGCTTCGGGAGCCCACGGGGGCAGCAGCTGTGTCCTTCTTACTCCCTAGCTCCTTCCACAGTATCAGGCTTTTCAACAAATACTTGCTAAATGTTTAAAAATGCAAATGCTGGGCTTCCCTGGTGGTGCAGTGGTTGAGAGTCCGCCTGCCGATGCAGGGGACGCGGGTTCGTGCCCCGGTCCGGGAAGATCCCACATGCCGCGGAGCAGCGGGACCCGTGAGCCATGGCCGCTGAGCCTGTGCATCCGGAGCCTGTGCTCCACAACGGGAGAGGCCACAACAGTGAGAGGCCCGCGTACCGCAAAAAAAAAAAAAAAAAAAAAATGCAAATGCTATTCGTTACACTTTACAGTGGAAGAAGACAGGAAGATGGTGTAAGTCTTCCTCTGGTTGATTACTCCTGTCCAAGGAGCAGAAGGTGCACACCCAAAGGGTAACTTGAATTCCTTTTGCCGTACTGCCTGTGCAACCCCATTAAGATTACCCAATGACAGGTAGCAATTTGAAGATTACATAACCGGAGCGTACCTTGTCTCATTTCATTGATGTATCTGTATAATCAGGTCACTTCAAGCTTTGTTATTGTTTCTTCAGGAGACTAGTTTGGCTTTGGATTTTTTTCTTTCTTTTTTTCTTTTCTTTTTTTCCTTTTTTTTTTTTTTTTTTTTGGTTTGACTGCCTGCCCAGTCACCCCTCCCAAGTCTTTTGCAAACCAAACAAGCATATATCCTGCAAGGAAGGAAGTTCAACAAAGGATAATGATATGCTAAACCTCACATAAAACAGTATATCCCCTTTTATAGAGTGATGTTGTAAAAACATATTAACTCATTTAGTTGTGCCTTTATCTGTAGATTTATTTCCATGCTATGAAACTGTTTCATGATTGAAATGTTTCTAAAGCTATCTAGAGCTGGTATATGACAAAATTATGGTAATGTGACAATCTTTCTTTGTTCTCTGTAATTTAACTACACTAGCACTGAATATTGAAGTATAAATATATTTATTATAATAACATGTACGGTGTTAATTGCTCCTTATGGCCAAGCACTAAATGGCATTTTACATACATTATCTCATGGGATCTTCTTACCAATCCCTGAGTGAGGTGGTATTATTATTATTAATCTCTTTATACGGAAAAGAAAACCAAAGTGCAGAAAAGTAATTTTCCCAAGGTCACATTGCTACTAACTGGAGGGGCTTTGATTCAAACCTAGGTTTCTTGAACCACAAAACTTATGCTTAGAACAGCTGTGATTCACTTTTTCACCAAAAACAAAACAAAACAATAAGCAAACTACTGAACAATCTTTGCATCTTTTGAGGTTTAGACTTATAACAAAAATCAAATTAAGAACAAGCATTAGATAGCATTTTGCACCGAACTGAGGTTGGAAGCAAATGTAAAATCTGACAATACCAAGGTTTGGCAAGGATATTCCATTAGCCACCTAGTGGGTATCCTTTGCCCCCCTCTAGTCTGTTCTTACAGCAGCTAGAGTAGTCTTTTTAAAATGTAAGCAAGTCATATACCTTTTCTGCACAATTCCGCAAAGTTTTCTTAGATGTGGGATGTGGACTTAATGTCCCTACTTCTTTACCCTTCCCTATCTTCAAGCCCTTTGCCATGTGATTTTACAGTGCCTTCTATTAGAAGCAGTGTCTGTATCTCCACACCATGGCATGGACATACGACTTGCTTTAACCCATGGGATGTGAGCAGACATAGGTCTTGAAATGTACATTTGGGCTTGGGCATGTCCTCAGTGTTAAAGAATGGTGAGAGGCAGGAAAAACAGAGCGTGAACCCAACATATAGCCTGGAGACAAACCAGGCTAGATCAGCTAACCACAGGCCAACCCACAGATACATGAGCCAGAAACAAATGCTTACTGTTGTGTGCCACTGAGTTTTGAGGTGCTTTGTTACACAGCATTGTTGCAGCTGTAGTTAAATGATGCCCCACCTTACTGAGAATACATCTAAAATCCTAGCCATTCCCCAGAAGATTTACAGTCCTTCCTATGTGACCACTCCCCTTGCTCACTCCCCTCGGCCACAGTAACTGCTTGCTGTTTTTTGAAAGCATCTTACTGTGCTTTACAGAATATTTTATGTCACTTGATCCTCCTAACAACCCGATGAAATTATGAAGGAATACAGTACCATTATCCCACTTCGCAGATGTGACAACTGTAGATCCAAACCTTGCACAAGGTGCCACAGCTATTTAATGATAGCATTGGGGCCAGCAATCTGTCCACTAACCTTTGCATTACCCCACAGCATTTTATCTATTTTCCTTTTAGGATATTTTAATAGCATGTAAACAACTATATTCTAAACAATGAATTTTAAAAATTAAGATGAGGATGCACTGTGTCCCCATATACAAATTGAGACTGGTGCAACCACTTAACTAATTGTGCAGTAACCTCAGGGGTCACCAGCATCTCCCCTAACACTGTCTGACAGTGTGTATTTCCTCACATCTTTATAATACTAGGTATTATCAAACTTTATTGACTTTGCCAGTCTGTTAGGCATAAAGCTATCTTTATTAAGCTCAAAACTGTGTATATTCATTCTGAATTTACTTACAACTTCCGGTGATCTTTTTCAGTTTCTACAGGAGAAAGTCTAATCCACTTAGCAAAGCTTTCCTTCACTCACTGAAATTTGACTGAGCACCTACTGTGTGTCAGGTACTATGATAGGCACTGGGCACACAAAGATCAATTCAGACCAGGCACTTGTCCTCAAGAAACCCACCATCTCATTGAGGAGATAAATACCTGCACAGTGAGCAATAATGCCGTGTAATAAGAGGAGTGATAAAACCTGTGGTGGACATTTGTTGTCTACCACCTAATCTTTTCTCATCCTTGCTTCAACGGTCCCATTTTTAGTACAAATTTGCATTGCAATTCCACCTCCTTCTCTACTGGTCTTAGTGGGGCTGTGCTCCCAACCAAGGTGAAAGGCAGTAACCCAACTTTAAGTCAATCATCGCATCTCATTCCACTGGCCTTAGTGGTTGGTTCAGAGTGAACGTGCGACCCAAAACAGTCCAATCAGATTGAATCTCAGGATTTTTTAATGGAATGCTGGGAAATGACCCTGGAAGATGTAGCCCTGGGATTTGTTGGTAGCCATCTTGCAGCCATGTGGAGGGAGGCTTCCTGAGAATGGAACCATCTAGAGAAAACCAGAGAGAAACCAAGTCCTCTTCACATTGTTTGAATCATGGATCAAGCTGCACCTAAAGTAATATTAGATCTACTTTCTTAAAGAGTTCATATTTTAAAGAAGTTCTTTTTTGTCTTAAGTCATTTTGGGTTGGGTTCCTGTTATTTTCAATTGGAAAAATGCTAACTGATGCACAGAGGAAAAGAAGCTAACACTGGCTGTGGATTTCAAGGATGGCTAACTGGAGAAGGGGAAGCCTGGATGAATCTTAAACTATGGGAGGCAAAGGAGATCAAGACAATTCAAGCCAAGGAGACAGTGTATTAGGGAAACTGCTTGCTGAGCGGTAAGGCTTGAGATGCACAGACCCCTTCAGGATGTGATTCCGCCTACCTTTTCATGACTCACCTCTGGCCATTTCCTCACTCACACTCTTCGAGCCATACTAATACTTGGTCTTTAAGAAATGCCATATTTTTATACTTCTAGGGTTTCGCTAATGCTGTTTCCTCTGATGTAATAACCTTTCCGTTGAGTCCTCTAGAAGGAATGTTAGCTCCTTGACAAAGGTTATCCCAGGCTTTCTCAGTTTGGATTTCTCCTGAGTTATGACTGCTCTTTGTATCAACGTCTGTCTAGCCCACATCACCATTATAGTAGCGTAACTAACACTGATAGAGACCTGACTGACTACCAAGCACTATTCAAGCACTTTATGTATTTAATAGTGCCTGTGAGGCACCTGTTGTTTTCATCCATATTTCATAAATGACAAATCCATATTCTATAGATGACAAAAATCAGAACAGACAAGTTAATTCATTTTGCCCAGAGTGATACATACAAAACCAGGATCTGAACCCAGGCAGTTTGGCTCCACAGTCCATACTCTTACCCACTATCTCATGCTGCCTCTCCTGATTCACTACAGCTGGTCATTTAGCCATCCGTTCACCCTCTCGGTTTCAGAGCCTCTTAAAGCCAGGAGCCAGTGCAGATGCCCCTACATAATAAGTAAGGCTCTTTGGTGGAAATCACACATTTCTCTTTAGGACTTTATTACCCCCCAGCACAGCAAACAACATGTGCTTCATGTTCATATGGTTCCCCTTGCTCCTGAGTCCCATGGGGGGTGAGGCCGAGGGGTCCATGTGAATGGTATGCGTGCAGTGACTTTGCATCATATTTGAGGAAGCTTGAGCTTAGGAAACCCAAACCTTGTAAAATGAGCAGTAAGCCTGCCTGAACTTTGCTCCAGAGGGGTAAATTAGCTTTATTATACTGGATGCTAAACAAGACTTTCTAACATGGCTCACAGACACTGTAGGATCTACCCACCGCTACCGCCACCTCCTTTACAGTCTAGTCTCTTTTTTTTTTTTTGTCACGAATGGACTTTTATTTTATTTTATTATTTTTTAAAATTTATTATTATTATTTTTACATCTTTATTGGAGTATAATTGCTTTACAATGGTATGTTAGTTTCTGCTTTATAACAAAGTGAATCAGTTATACATATACGTATGTTCCCATATCTCCTCCCTCTTGCGTCTCCCGCCCTCCTAGTCTCTGTTTCTACTCCCCCTTCAGCCCCTGTCATTTGGGCCTCCTCTCAGTCCCTTCTCTTCACTATATTCTTTCTTGCCACAGGGCCTTTGCACTTGCTGTTCTCGCTACTTGGAGTTCTCTCTCTCTCTCTGTTTAATTCCTATTCATTCTGAAGGTTGCTTCTCATGTAGTTCTTCCTCAGGGAAGCCTGACTAAGTCACATGTCCCATTTAAGTGCTCTCACAGACCCGTCGGCCTCTTTTCCATGCCTCCTATTACACTTACAATGTTATACTTCTGTGAGTATTTACTTGACTAGTATATTTCCCTATGAAGCAGTAAACACCATGAGGGCAAGGACAATGTTCCATGAGAGCCCCACTGCCTTGCCCTGTGTCTGAGGATGTCCTCAGTAGACACCTGTAAAATAAGTGCATCTTGGATTTTTCCAGCAACTGATACCTAATGGGGTCCCAAAGCAGCCGGTACCTTCGCTTACAAGATGTATAGGAATGCAAGGGACCCTGGAGAACTATCTCCTAGGCAGCGTTGGTCTTTTTCTTTCCTTTTCTTTTTTTTTTTTGGTTTCCAAACTTGTTTATAAATGTGTACAGATGCTAAGTGTCCTGCCCCCATTCCATCCATACCCACCTCTACGTGCAGAAGCCTACTTACTGAGAGCATTTCCAGCTCTGCCAGGGTGGCAGCATGGCCTGTGCTCAGGGAGAGCCAGAGTGCCAGAGAGTTCATGGCCCTGGATGCAGCCCTCCACGGGTGGCCAACAGGGACCTGGTGGTTAAACAGCTCAACCTCTTCACCCTTGGTAACTCGAGATGTGCTTCTGCATTGGATGCTTGAGTCCCAGTGGGACTGAGCTCTGGTTGCCCTCACGGCTTACATGCTTGATGACGCGCCTTTTTATTAGCTGCCTTCCACTTCTTATTTCGTTATCCCCCTACTGGAGCTTTCTGGGATCACCTCCCAAATAAATCTACTTGCACTGGAACCCTTCTCTTGGGTTCTGCTTGCAGAAGAGCATGTGATATAACCGTTTTTTAAAATGTACAACAGAGCATAAAGATTATTGCAGTGGCCATCCACAGTAAGAAAAGAACAGGAGGGGACAACACAGAGGGGACCAGGAGGATGCTGTGCATACACTAGTCTTGTATCACCTTTGAGAAACTCTCTTCACGTTCTTTGTTCCAATTATCCTGACCTGCTTTCCATTTCTTTTGATCATCTCTGGATAATTATATAAATTGTTTCTAAAATACTTTTTGCTTCCCCAAATTCTACCCATTCTTTTGTTCCCTCTTAGATACCACTTCCTTCAGAAAGCCTGCCTTGACCTGCCCAGGTTGGATTAGATACTTCTCAGTGTTTCCATGTCACGCCATCATGACATTGGACACATTGTGTTATAATTTCCTTTCACTTGTGTGACTCCCCGGGAAACCACAAATTTAACTGCAAGGAATGTGTCTATTTTGGACACTAAATAAGAGTACCTGATATGTATTTGTTGAATGAATAATAAATAATATTAATGACCATTTATAGGACATTCTTTCACATAAATTTTTTTCATTTAATCCTCACAATAGCTCTGGAGCAAGGGGTAGTATTATTATCACTTCCATGTCACGCATAAGAAAACTAAGGCACAGAAAGTCCAACTGGCCTAAAATTACACAGCTGATAAGTGGTAGAGTCAGGATTTGAACCCCAAACTTGATGGATCCAAATCACATATTCTTAAATGATAGAGATGAGTTCATGATTCAGAGTGAAGTCCTTTGGGGTAAAAATTGGGAAAGGTAAAAGTCCTCAGAATTTCAACTTTTGAGAAGGCCCTCACCAAACTACTACTAGTTCTGGGGAGAAAAGAGAGGGACCACATCAGAAATGGACTTTTGAACCAAGCAGACCTTGACTTACATCCCAGGTCCGTCTCTTACTGGTCATGTGACCACTTGGGCAAGCAACTCACCTCCTCTGAAGGTGGAAGTCAACTGCTGTTTGATTAGAAGCCTCGTTGGCTGAACTAAACCAAGGAGCAGATCACTGTATTTAAGAGATAAGTGATTTCGATTATTGGCCATTATTTTAACAAAGATTTGCCATTTACTCTCATGGGAAACGTAGGATTTCTTTTTACATCAACTCATTATAAGTTTTATTAGACAGGATGCATGAAATGTGAGTAAAAATAGTTTCCTAAATGACATTATTTGATACAACTTCTGTCTAGCTCTGCAGTGCCAGGAAATTACTCAGTGCTGGAAGTCACAATACATTCAGAGACAAAAGCCATTACACTCCCTACTGGGCTGGGCCCACTTCAACTCTGTTTTTCTATCTTTCCTTCTTTCCCTCTCTTTTATTTGTTGTCTGCTGCCCTTGAAGTTCAGCTGGGCCTCTTCTTTACGGTGAAGATTTTAGCTAAGGTAGACTAAGGCTAGACTCTCAACAACCTCTTTGGAAAGAGGAAAGAATAAGACAGTGCCCTGAATTCAGGTCCTCTTGCCTCTCCACTCTCAAATTAAAATTCTGTTCCAATTTAGTTGGTCAGGCAATTATCAAGTGCTAGGGAGGTGGACCAGGTATTGTTGTATCATTATTTTTTTGAAATGAACAAGAAAACTTAAAAGACATTGCAGTGGTCATTCACAGTAAGAGAATATGTGTATGAATGCTCTCATACAATGATGAACAGGGCCTTTTACCTGCTTCTTCTCTCCCACGCCAGGCACTCCCAGCCTAATAGCAGGTGTGATGTCTCCAGGAAGAGGAAGGAAGCCGTTTCAGTACCTTGGCCATGTTCCTTTTTCCCTTCAGCTCTTACCACTTCAGTGCACTCAAGCGCAGTTCTGTCTGCCAGCCCCTGCACCTTGTCTGATGACGCCCTCTAACTCTGAAGTGCTGGAGAATTAATGCTTCTCTCTCTCTTTTTCTTTTTTTTTTCTTTTGTCTCCATCCAAGGAGACTTTCTTGACTCAGTTATTTCATGAATCTATTTCTAAATATGTTGGCAAGGTTTTCTCCAGTCATAGATACTCCACCATCCTCTTTCGTATATCAACAAATTCTCTTCTGCTTCCAAATGTGTCCTTTAGGTCACACTTAAGAAATGATCTGAAAATTTCAGAAGCATGAAATTTGTAAATGGAAAACTTTAAACTTCTGCTCATCACTTTTCCTTTGGAACAGCATTTCGAAGTCTTTTTCAGAATTTTTTTCTCCATAGCTGAAATTTGCACTCCATGAGGGATATGTGTGTATGCTGGGGTGGGGGGATTGTGGTTATTTAGCAAAGTGTGGTGCTGGAGGGTTGTGATAGAATAATGGCCTCACCCAAAGATGCCCACTTCCTGTTCCCCAGAACCTCTGAATATTTTACCTTACATGGCAAAAGGGACCTTGCCAGAGTGATTAAGTTAGGGATCTTGAGATGGGGAGATGATCCCGGGTTATCTGGATGAGACCAATATAGTCCCAAGGGTCCTTAAAAGTGGAAGAAGGAGGCAGAAAAAGAGAATCAGAAGGAGGTATGATGAATGTCAATACTTTGATGTTAGCCCAGTGAGACCTGTGTCAGAGTGCTAACTGCAGAACTGTGAGGTCATAAATCTATGCTGTCTTAAGGCACCACCAAGTTTGTGGTAATCTGTTACAGCAGCAAAAGAAAACTAATACGGGGGCTATTTAGATTATGTTAGAAAATACTGATACGCACATTTTACATGATTGAGCAACTCGGAGCAGAGGTGACAATGTGCTAAAGCTGAAATCAGGTAACACCATGTTTTTTCTCAAAATCCTATAATAGCTTTTCATCTCGCACAGAGTGAAAGCCAAGTTCAGATGCTGGCCTCCAAGCCCCACATGATAGATGTCTCCACGTATTATCTGGCCTCATATTCCTCTACGCTTGCCTTCACTCCCTTCTGCTCAAGCCACACAAGCCTTTCTGTTCCTTAGACATATCAAGCAGGTCCTGCCTCAGGGCCTTTGCCTTGACCATACTCCCTGTCCAAAAGCATCTTCCCTGGATAGCCACATTTCCCGTTTACTCACTTCCTTTAGGACTCTGATATGATGGGGCCAAGAACAGTGTCTGGCCATAGTAGGCGCTTAATAAATATTTGTTGAATGAATAAATGAATAAAATGATTCCTTTTTGCTAACTGAAGTAGCTCAGTTAGATACTACTGACCTACTTATCAAGACCTTATTATTTTGTGACACTGTATGCATTAGAAAATTTACAATTACATGTCATTTCATTGGTTCAGATTTTCTATTCAATTCTACAGGTTGGGCCATGTCAACAGTGCATTTCTGCATTTAACGATGCCTCTTTGCCATCACATTAAAGAATGAATTGATTTTAGGTTCTTCAATATATTTTTATGTGCTGAGAAACTTGGGAATACTAAGTTTCCCACTAAAGGTGTATTCTGAAAAACAGCTCAATACCTTGAATATATAATAATTTCTAGGAAAGAGGACAATTATTTTAGGAGCATATCAACGCATCCATCAAACTGTTATTTAAACAAGTTGAGTTGGCATTTTATTATGCATTTCCAGTCAGAATAATTACAAAATGAATGCTCCATTTTGTGAAATTACATCAGTAACTCGAAATAAAAAGTATAAAAATAGTGGTAGGCCCATAGCTGGATCATAGGAAGAAATTGTGAAAAATTACTGAAAGCTATTTTAAAATCCTGGCATGTGACTTAATAGAATGATGGAGATTGAAGAGCCTACATATTTGTACCCAAGGACAAGAGAAGATGTGAAAAACAACTGGTTGAATTCTTTTAGTGGAAATTGTAATATAATGTCCAACACCTGGGCGTAGGGCATAAGGGAGTAGTGGGGACTGTGGTGAAACTGAAAGCTTGTTTCAGGGCAGCCACTACTCAACTCATATGGGAATGTATGCTGAGTTGCCAGATCTTCTTATTTTTTGTGAGGATCCTAAAATGGAGATTTTTATGTAAACTCTTCTAATATTCAAAACATGCTGGACACCAAATGCATCTGAGAGTCTATAGTTTGTGACCCCAGGTTTAAGATAAAAATCTTCACCCAAACACACAAAAATAGCAAAACAGAACAAATTAATAAAGTCTTTCTTAGACTTCATTAGATCCTGACTTTACTAAATGTCCCACCTGCTGAGTTGATGTGATCAATTCATCTGTAATTTCAATTTCAAAAAGAGAGATGCATATATAAGACAGGAGTAGTGGATTCAAGTAGAGTATTCCATACCTTAAGAAAAATTCCGTTTACAGAATTTCGAGGACTACAGAACAGCCCTGTCTAATATGTAATTTAAAATTTTCTAGTAACTACTTTGTTAAAAGTTTTTTTATTAAGGTGAAATTAATTTTGATACTATATTTTATTTAACTCAATGGGTTCAAAATATCATCACTAAAATATATAATCAGTATTTTTAAATATTAATAATATATTTTATATTCTTTTATTCACTTTAAGTCTTCAAAATTCAGGATGTATTTTACACTTAAACTGCATCTCAGTTCAGACTCGCCATATTCAAGTGGTTAATGACCATGAGTGGATGGTGGTTACCATATTGAGCAGCACAGCTATAGAAGTTCATTGTTGTTTTTCCAAATATTATTATTCATTTTTATTGGAAGTATCAAGTCTAATCATGGCTAACTAAGAAGCTGGAAATTATCTTAGAGAACTTTTTCAGTTTTAAGACACCCATCATTTATTCTTAGAATTTTAACATATCTTACATGACTTTTTGTTGGCAATAATAACAGTTTGGCTTTTATCCTGTTCCAGAGGCAACTGATGCTAAAGCAAATAGCTAAATTCATCAATTGAGTTTTTTTATGAAATCAACCCATGCAACAGTGAGGGAAAAAAAATCACTTATACAAATGTCTTGGTATTATGCATTCAAAGTTTGGATAATTAATTTTTAAATTCTTGGGTTTTTTTTTTTTAGTTTAATGTAATACATACTCATTTTTTAAAAAATCAAACAACGCCACAACTACTGAAGCCTGCGCGCCTAGAGCCCGTGCTCTGCAACACGAGAAGCCACTGCAATGAGAAGCCCGCGCACCGCAACGAAGAGTAGCCCTCTCTCGCCGCAACTAGAGAAAGCCCGCATGCAGCAACGAGGACCCAACGCAGCCAAAAATAAATAAATAAATAGATGTCTTTTTTAAAATTTATAAAAAATAAAGTTATAGGAGATGAGTCTAAAGTTATAGATACCAACCTGGGGCAGCAACCAACACAAAAAGCAAATGAAAACAAGGCATCATTTCTTGAAAAGCCACTTGCTTCAGCCCAAGCCTTCACTGACCACTAGGGAGTGGCACCTCTTGGTAAGGAGTCCTCTGGTGAAACATCCTGTCTCTGGGCGCCCAGTATACACCTCCTCGTGGCACAATTCTTGCTAAGTGATCTGTAAAGTGACACCCTCTTCTCTCAAATGGGCAAAAGCTCCAGTAAGAAGATTTTCTTGAGCAAAGAGAAAAAGTCCCCGATTTATTTTCCCCTACATGCAAAGGCCTCCCAAACCCTGGGGTGGCCAGAATTAGTGAGGACTCTTCATTCATTTTCAAAAGGATTCAGTTTTTAAATGACTGCACTAAGACACATTGTCCTGCCTTGTTCTATGTGTTTATCGCTCCAAGATTTGGCTTAAGGCTGAATGGAGAGTTTACATGAAAAGATCTCTGGGGCCAGCACATAGGTGACCCACAGGCTAAATAGGACCTGCGGGCCACATTTTTAAATGCATGAAGAGCCTTTACAATTTGAACTCCAAGAGCATTTGATTGGTCCAGCACCCTACGGTTTACCACAGTTGCCGCGCCTCCCTGTTACACCGCGCAGCTTCTCCCATTTCCCTGTCTCGGCCCATGAGCATTCGTGTTTGCAATCCCAGACTCGGTGGTTTCAATCAATTGCTATCTGAATAGGAGTCACATGTTGTTACCTAAATAGGCTTATGTGATCTCAGATATTTTCAATAGAAGGATGATGTTAAGAACAAGGGTGTTGTGTTTTGACCAAGCTTTGCCCTGCTCTGGCTTTTTAAAGGGACATTTACAAATGTCTAGGGAATGATTGTATGGGTTTTACTCCAAGCCATATCCCGTGAAGGACGGTGGAAAAGAAAAGTAGCCATATGGGGGACTCTTGAATCAGTGCACTTCTCTCTAGCCCCATTACCCACTATTTGGTTAAACCACTCCAATCTCAGACTTGAGCTACTGGAACAAAGTGACTTCCCAGTCTAGTATCTCCCTCTGTCTTCTCACCACACCCCACACCCAGTTCATTTCAGCATGCTACCTCCTAGATATTTCCAGATTCGCTAAACGTCTATCTCACTCCACGCCTAACCACCAGCATCTCCATCCTTGACCGATTACCTCTTCAACCACCATACTTCTTCCTCTCCAATGCATTTTCCAAGCGGCACACAGCAATCTTTTTTAAAACACAAACATTAACGTTGCCTTCCTTTGTCACCTGTGTTCTCACTACCTTGGTCTCCTTCCTGTCCTCAAACATGACCTAGTTCCCACCTACCTCAGAACTTTTGCTCTGGTAATTTTCCATCTGTGGAATACTTTTCTTTGGAGCACAGATCTGACCATAGTTTGTGTCCTTTTTCAATGCAGCATGTCTTACCTCAAATGTCACTTCTTGGAGAGGCTTTTTTGATCACTCTGGCAGAAGCATTCACTTTCTGTCACTTTCTACAGTGTTCGCCTAGTTTTTTCCTGGCATTCCTTATCAGTGTCTGAAACGTTGTATCAATTCATTAATAAGTTTGGTATCTGTGTCCTCCACTAGAGTGTCAGTCCTGGACAGGGATTCCAGTTGCTTTGTCCAGCGCTGGATCCTCACTGCCCGGAACAAATATGTACTGACTAGCTCCTGTAACCAAGCAGGACCCCATGAGGCTTTCCCAGAATAGAACCCCACCTGCCTTTTGTCTGTAGAAAAACTTTAGTCAAAGGATAAATTTAATCAGAGAAGTGAGAAAATGGGGAAAGAAAGGAACACAGTCAAGCAAGACAAAATAATAATACTTTGGCCATTAAACAAAGTCAAGGACCTTTAGTTCTTCCCCAGGGTCTATAGATAATATTCAGAGCCATGTCCTTTGAGCTGTTCTGCAGATACTGAAACCCACCCCCCCAGGTGGAAGAAGTTAATTGTATGCTGCCCACAAGCACGTTGACCCCAGAGCTCTCACCGCAACTAGAGAAAGCCCGTGCACAGCAACGAAGACCCAAAAACAAACAAATAAATTTATTTTTAGAAATTTAAAAAATAAAAAAGCTGTTTATCCTCATATCCTTCTCCTTAGCCCTTCCTATTTCGTTGTCTCTCTTCTATATAGCAGATTTTTCTCACCAATTGTATGAAGAAATTGTGATGTATATTTTCATGTAATTTGATTTTTGGAATTCTATCACCTTATGTGGTGAGTTCTTCCAAAATGTAATTTTTTTCCAATTAAAAAAATTCAAAAAAAAATTCATAGAGACAAATGTTATTAGGAGTTCTTGTTTAGTGGGCATAGAGTTTCAGTTTTGCAAGATAAAAAAAGTTCTGGAGACAGTGGTGGTGATGGTTGCACAACAGTGTGAACATACTTCCTGCCACTGAGCTGTACACTTCAAAATGGTAAATTTTATATGACGTCTATTTTACCACAATTTAAATTTTTTTTATTTTCTATTTTTAAAATTTTAATGATTGAAAAACCCTAATAGGGATTTCCCTGGCAGTTCAGTGGTTAAGTCTAGGAGCTTCCACAGGGATTCCAGTTGTCTTGCTCAACACTGGATCCTCACTGCCCAGAATAAATATGTATTGACTAGCTCCTGCAGGGGGCATGGGTTTGATCCCTGGTCGAGGAATTAAGATCCTGCATGCCGCGCTGCACGGCCGAAACAAAACAAAACAAAAACTCTAATTACTTTCCATTATTCTGAAGAGCCAGACCAAAATCTTTCAATTGTTCTGTAGGATCCAGCAGGTTTGGCCCTGCCTATCTCTCCAGCTCCTCAGATACATCCATCCATCTCTTCGCTGCAGCCACCCTGACTATCTTGTAAATTTTCAAAGACATCAGACTCCTACCACCTCAGGGCTTTGGTACGTGCTGATTCATCTGCCTGGAGCAGACAGATCCTCGCAAGTAACTCTTTTATCTTGTTGAGCTCTCTGGCCCAATGATCTTATCAGGCAGAACTACTGCATTAAAATCTGCGTTTTAATAAGATCCCCAGGTAATTTCCGTGCACACGAAAGTCTGAGAAGCCAGCTCCAGATGACTGATGAGCGCAAACACAGCAAACAGAGTAATCCTTGTATCTCCCAACACTTTTCTAGAGTTTTCCTTCTTACCTTCTAATTAAGTTCAGAGTGAAAAACTCAAAGCACCAGAGAAGGATGGGAATAAATCCTAGTGTCTGCTGCCACCTTGTGGTGGGAAGTCCAAAGCCAGCCAGAATTTGCTCTTCTCCGGGAAATAAACTAGCAAATGTTAAAGGGAGCGGTGGACTCAACTTTCTCAGCCACATGTGTTGAGAGATCACTACAAAATACGAGATATAATAAAATCGCCCTTGGAAGTGAACTGTGAGAAGGCCAAATAAAAACCTGACAGAGAGAGCATTCATCAGCTCTACTTGAAAAATCTAACAAAAGCTGGGATCATTGGAATTCCTATTGGTTCTGGTTCTGCCCTCTTAGGAATTCAAACATGCACACCTGACTGTGATAATCAATTGGTGTGTGATTATTTTATTACCAACCCAAATGGCAGTGGTTAGACAATCAGATCACCTGTTCTGCCTCTGCCTTGCCCAGAAGTTCACAACAGAAAAGGGAATTTCCCACCGCTCTGTCAAATGCATCGCTGGTGACCTCTGTGAAGTGGTAAACAGGGCCGGTCCAACAAATGATGTCTCTAACACCTTAAAGGGAATAAGGAAGCAATTCCAAAAATTTCCTACGTACTTTACCCCAAACAGCCCAGAAGTTAAAAGCGCCTCAGTCACTCACTGCATGATTTTGTTTTGAAGTTTGTGAGCTCAAGAGCTAAAGAAATCCAAAACAGCTACCACAGGTGCAGTTGATAGCAATGGACCATCCCCACCTGTATACACCAGAGCCCTTTAAGGTTGCTTACGGAAGAGTTGGCCGGTACCGAAGATTTCAGCAACCCAGAAAGAGAAATGGCTCATTCAAAAGGAAAGGGATTGAAAGGTAGGAAACTGGGACTCATCTTCTTCTCTCTTGAGTGAGATTCTTTGGATTTTGCATTGACCAGTATTCACCGTGATGATTAGAAAAGGTAGCATCTCTTTTTAAGCGTTGCATTTAGAAATGAAGGCTCTGTATGGATTAGAGGGGGAGACAGCATTTATACACTGGATCAGAGAACCTAGTACCACAACGGAAGCTTCATTTTGTGATTAGAAAAGTCTTCATTGTAATGGGGAAAACCTTTCCTTTCTACCTGAATTTGAGTTTTAATGTTGCATATTATACTAAAATAAGCAGACCGTAAGTTAATATGTCAGTCTCACAATTTTAGACAGCAAATACTATTATTTTGAAAATTCAATAGTGCATTTTTCAAGATGAGTCCATGAGCAATGCTCTTTCTGTTCCCTCTTCCAGCAGTTTTGGCTGCTGAAATACATGCTAATTGTATTTCACCCATGTGCACGCTCTTTAATGTAACCTAAAAACTGTCTTATACCTAATTTTTCTTGCCGATGGCAAAACCATGAAGACAAGCATGAAATACTCCAAAAATAATACATTTTAATTTGGAAAGTCGGTGAGATGAATTATTTTCCAATTTTGAGGGCAGGGTGTCTTCTTTCTTACCAGGTTCATGAGCAGTAGCTTAGATAGATAGAAATGAGGTGTTTTCATGAGACCTGAAGCCTCAGAGATCAGACTTCTGAACTTCCACAGGCAAAATGAAATTTTGCAGAGATTTCCACTTTCAGTAAGAAACAGGGGTTAAAAGGAGAGGCAATACAACCAAATAAATTCACAACCAACCAAGATACTTAAAAGCTTAGGAAAGAAAGGATTCTTTTCATAACAGCAATGGCAGCAGTTCTATCCTAGGCTCTGGAGCAAAATTACATCTGTTAATTATGTTGTAAATAGACCGGGAATAAGGGTGGAGGGATGGGAATGGGAGAGGCGTTCTAGAGATTCAGAAACTGCTTAGGGCAGGGCTTTTTATTTGAGGGGTTGCATGGACGGCCTTGGGGGTTCCTGAACCTCCTGAATTGTATTTCCATGTGTATGTGTATTTACGGTAGTAGAAACAGATGGCTTTATTAAAATATTCTCAGAAGGGTCCATGGGAAATTAGTCTTGGCCCGTAAATGACCTTTGGGCAAATTAGAATATGGCACCCCTTCCTCAGGACACTTGACTGCCCTCTGCTGGAAAGTTATTGTATTATATGCTCAACTATAATGAATGTGAATAATACCACCTTGTGAGTGTGTGTGTGTGTGTGTATGTACAACTAACATAACTCTACGTCCTTGGTCCCACAAAGGAGGCTGCTAGCCTATGAGGGCTCCCTTCTTTTGACCTCTTAGCTTGCACTCCCTTCTTGCCTTTTAAATTTTTTCCACACAGATCTGTTCCACATGGTAATAAAAGCTATCATTTATTGAATGTATTATCAGGTTCCAAGCACATAAATTGTTTTCTTTTATTTGTACATTCTTGAGAACAACATACCTATTTTCAAATGAGAAAACTGAAGCTTATAGATGTTAAATAACATGACCAAGATCACACAGTTAGGAAGTATGGTGCTGGTTTGAACCAAACCATTTAACTCCAGTGCTTGGGCTGAACTATTTAGTGGGCTGAACTACTTCTCCTGCATAATGACAGAGAAGCTGAATGATTTAGGTTCAATTGAGAATAGTGTTTTTCTGGAGGTTGGTATTTTGCTACTGGTGGGACTTGACATAGTTTAAGTAGTATATAAAAAATGTTTTTAATAGTTACGAATTTATTTATATCCTCATTAGAAATATGTATTACATGTATTATAAATATAATGTAACATAATATAATATAAAACCTGGGATTTCACCCAGAGAACTGAAGATTTATGCTCACACAAAAACTTGTACACACGTTTATAGTAGCTTTATTCATAACGGCCCCAAATTGGAAACTACCCAAATGTCTTCCAATGAGTGAATGGTTAGACAGAGTTTGGTACGTCCACATCATGGAATGTTACTCAGCAATAAAGAGGAATAGAATATTGATAAACACAACAACCTGGATGAATCTCTGGAGAATTACACTGAATAAAAAAAGTAAACCCCAAAAGATTTTACAGTTGACTCTTGAACAAAGCAGGGGTTAGGGATGCCAGCCATCTGCACAGTCAAAAATCCATGTATAACCTAGAGTCAGCCCTCCATATCTGCAGTTGCTTGGTGTCTAAGGTTCCACATCCACAGACTCAACTGACCTTGGATCATGTAGTACTTACGATTGAAAAAAATTTGCATCTAGGTAGAACTGCACAGTTCAGACCCATGTTGTTCCAGGGTCGACCATATGCTGTATGATTCCATTTATAGTACCTTCTTGAAAGGACATAGATTATACACATGGAGGACAGCTTAGTGATTGCCAGGGTTTAAGGAAAAGGTAGGGGTGAGTGGGAAGTGGGTGTGGCTATAAAACAAAGGATCCTGGTGGTGATAGAAATGTTCGGTATCTTGACAGTATCAGTGTCAATATCCTGGTTGTGCCAATGTATTTTAGTTTTGCAGGAGTTTGCCATTGGGGGAAACTGAATAAAAAGTACACAGAGAATCTCCCTGTATTATTTATTACAAATGCATGTGAAACTACAATTATCTCAAAATAAAAAGGTTAATTTTTTTAAATGTCTGGGATTTTATGGATATTGTTGCTTTGGAGGAAACTAACAAAAAATGGTTAATGGAGGAAGAATATTAGGTAAATCCAGGGTATCATGGAATGGGTGATATTTACCTAGCACAGAGGATAACAACACAGACTTTGGGGTCAGATTGTCTGGGCATAAGTTATTTAATCTTATTTAATCTTATTTAACCTTTCCAACTTTTAATTTCCTCATTTGTGAAATGGAGAGGACAGTAGGAGGATTAAATTGTGTAATACATATGAAAGAACTTAGATGAGTGTTTAACACATAGAAGTCTATTAAGAAGTGTTACCTATTTACTAAAATATGCAAAAATTACTAAAATATGCAAAAATTACTAAAATATGCAAAAATGATGAAGATGCTATATGACTATTTGGAATTTTGGAAATAATGCATTTAGAATTATTCTCTCTAAATGAGTATTCTATGTAAATGCAGTGTTTATGGGACCTTGGAGACTATATTCTTCATTGACTACCCTATCAGACTCTTTCATCTCTCATCACTGTAGCCTGGGAAGCACTAAATCCAGCAAAAACTATCTCAAACCGTTACTGAAATAAGATCTCCAATTTGCCAATATGAGGTAATATAATTTAACAACCACAAACCAAGATTAAAATCTGCATTCTATGCTTGGTCAATTAAGTTAATCTCTCTATGTCTCAGTTTACTCACTAGTAAAATGAAGATAATCATATAACCTACCTGCTATGAGGATTAAATGAGATAGTGTCCAGAATGCACTTCTAGAGTTTGGCAACAAAACGCCAAGTAGTTACTTTGGCTTTATTCTTCTGTGATTTGGGTCTTCAAATTTATTTTTTGCAACTGTATAATTTTTTCACATTTGCAGTGGATTTTAATGATTTAAATGATACCTTTTTTATAACTTTTCAATTTCCTTGATGCAAATTATTTTTCTTTTGTTCAGATGGCATAGAGCTGTGTCTACCAACTTAGTAAAACAAAATGTGTTGGTCCCCAAAGAGGAATCATCCAATGAGAGTGACATGGAATTTCATGAAAGCCAGCAAAATCAGAAAAGAGATTTGGTCAAGAAAGTGAAGACTTTTGGGGGGAGGATGCTGTCACACAAGTACAGAAGCAAGGCCAGCAAGTGTCAGCAGAGAGGGCTCCACTAACCCTAAGGAAACCCTCCTTTCAAATACGCAGAGCCTTCTTCCTAGAATTGTCAAGGAGCTTCCATCGCCCAAGTTGTTTACCAAACCAAGAATGAGAAAGCTCTCACAGAATGGTAATCAAAGGCAACATATGGTTAAGCGTCAAGGCCAAGAGGAAAAATGAAATTAGGATGGCTTTTCTTGCTACCCCAAGTATGGCATCTCCTGGGAGCCATATTCTGAAATGCAGAAGCTCAGGCCCCACCCAGGTCTACTGAGTCAGAATCTGCAGTTTAGAAAGACCCCCAGGTGACTGATATGTACATGCATTTTGAAAAGCTCTGAATTAGATCACCTTTGAGGTCCCTCCCAGTCCAATTAATCAGTCGTTCTCATCAGTCTAAAGCTACTTTTCATTTAAATACAGATGCACACATAGGCATATGTATGTGTATATGCATATACACATACACATATATTAGAAAATCAAACCAAAGTGGGATTTTGTTTTGTTTTGTTTCTGGAGAAAGGAGTGAGGCAGACTTTCAAATGGCTACTTCTAACAGAAGAGGGTGTGGTGAGAATTCTGTTTTTAAAATCTATGATTGGTAAGTCAGAAAGGAAGTTTTATTTTGTTGTATCTGCTTCCCATGTACCTTGTGAAGAATCAGCATTTGAACGGTTAACTTTGTCTTTTTTGCAACGTGGTGATGCTGTTTTGAGGGGGCCCTCATGAGTGATGACTAATGATACTACTACTATTTGCATTCTCCTCTGTAGCTTTTTAAAATTAATAGACCTTATTTTTTAGAGCAGTTTTAGGTTTACTGGAAAATTGGGCAGAAAATACAGAAAGTTAGTTCCCATATACCTCTCTCTCCTTACCCTACCCCCGTAGTTTCCTCTGTTATTATCATCTTGCCTTAGCATGGTACATTTGTTACAGTTGATGAGCCAATATTAATATATTATTATTAAGTAGAGTCCATAGTTTACATTAGGGTTCACTCTTCGCCCTGCACACTTCTATGGCTTTGAAAAACCTACCATGTAATGTGTCTCTCATTATAATATCATACAGAAGAGCTTCACTGCCATGAATATCCTTTGTAGGTTTCTAATACCCTTTATAGCACAGCATCCAGAAACATATAAAGTCCTTATGTATATGTAGGAAATTCAAACATACCTTCAAATTTCACATGGTTATAAGGCTGCAAGCCTAGTGGATACTTTTTCCAGAAAAAAAAAAAAAAAACCCAAAAAACAAAAATGATGGCTTCCAGCTGACTGATTGCCCTTTCAAACAAACTCTCTCTTCCGGAAAAAGCAGTCACCATTACAAGGATCCAAGCATCTAGCAATTACCTGGTATGGATTGACCTGCCTATTTCTGTTAAAAATAGCAAAGAGGACATGCTTATATACTGATGGGGCTGGAGTTGGAGAGTCCAGCAGAAAACAGAGGACCAAAATCTTCTCCTCATCCCATGCATTGGCTTATTTTCATCTTAGTTGGAATAACAAATCTCTGCACTAAGATCTTCCCAAGAAACTTGCCCATCCTTTAGGCTTCCACTCAAACATTCTGACCCTCAGCTGTGACCAAAAGACAGTTGCTCATCCCTGTTGACCCTCATTACACTTTTTAAACAAAACTTTAGTAAGTAATTATTATATGCCAGCCACACTATTAGGGATAGAGTAGCAGATAGAACACACATGGTTCCTACCCTCCTGGAGATACAGCACAGAGGGACATTCCAGCATTATGCAGATAATTACCTCTGATGCAAAGTAGCAGCAGAAGGCACTATGGGTAGACATCACGGATGCTAATTTAGGGGAGGGGGCTCAGGAAAGGCCTCTCTGTGGAAGGATCAACTCAGATGAGATCTGAGGGACAACTACAGTTAGATAAGGAAAGAATGGTGAGAACAGTTTCCCAGGAAGAGGGGAGAACACTTTCAGGTTCCAACATCAAGAGAGCACTGGGTGTAATTAAGAAATTAAAGTAATCCAGCCAGGGAGAGGCTGGTGAATAAGGTGGTAAGGGTGTCTGTAAGCCATGTTAAGAAATTTTAACTTTTCCTAAGGGTGATAAGAAACCATCAAATATTTTCGAGCTGGTGATTTATATAATCTGATTGGCATTTTTTAAAGGTAGCTGAGGCTGCAGGGTAGAGACTGGATCGAAGGAGAGCAAGAAGAGATACAGAAGGAACAATAAACAGGCTCTTACATTCGTTCAGGCAAGGGATGGTAATATCTTGGACGAGTCGTGGCAGTGGGGATGGTGAGATCAAGGGAGAAATATTCATAGGTAGAAGTTGCAAGATTTGGGGGTGAGCTGGACAGTGGCAGGGGAGAAGGAAGGGTCCCTGGGTTGAGCATCTGCTTTGAAGGTGGAGCCACCAGTCACTGAGATGAGGAACCCCGGCTGCTAGATATGGTTATCAATGGACCTAAAGCAGCTGAGTTGATTTCAGGTGCTGCGCACAGCTTGAAGACGCTGAAACAGAACAAGCTGCAAAACCCTTTTTCCAAATGACCCTGTCGATCCCTTTGACTACAACAAGGAAAAAGCCTCATTTCCTGCCCTTTTCTGTTTTAGTAAAAAAGAGAGTAACCTCAAGTTTAGTGCCTTCTCCAGGCAATAACATGGTTTTGGTTTTACCATACGAGTCTCAGTGCCTATATTTATGATATTGGTTTTTGATTTATGATAGTGTTTTAAGTTTTCTTTATAAGTACGTTTATTGTGTTAAGAATTGAATTGATAGAGAAAAATATTAAGGGCTCTAGGGTTCACGGGGCTCCTGGAATGTGGGAAAAACTATTAAGACGGTATGTGAATGGCTGAGCTTTGTGCCACTTTGCTGCAGAGTAGATTTACTTGGCTTTTGTCAACAGCAAATACTCAAGGGATTGTCTTACACATTAGAGGGTTACTTTTCCGAATTCCACAAGAGTTACAGGGAAAGGCAACAGAGGTCAAAACTGAAGTCTCAAAGACAGGTAACCACCTTGTTAAGATGGGTCGGTGACCACTGAGGTCATGACCACAAGAAAAGGCAAATGTTCAGGAGAAAGTGTAAGCTTCAGCAAAACAAATCCATTTTTAATTTTTAACCCCAAAGAAAAAAGCCGCCGAGACAGCGTGTGATGCTGGCTTTTCAGGAGACTTTCAAATAGGGAGCATGTGTCTATTACTGTGATCCTTCAAGATTGTCTGTTTTTTTCTTCCCCTTCCCTCCAAGCAACTATACAACTTGATGTTGTAGAAGCAGAGACAGAGGAGATAACCCAAGGAAATACACTCCTCCGAGCCAGGAGAACCACCAAGCGGTTATCTGTGACATCCCTTCCCTCAGGACTGCAGAAGGTAAAATGCTAAAACAAACTCGCCTCTAAAGACTTATCAGTAAGTCAGTGTTTAGGGATGTTGTAAAAACCAAGTTCTCTGCCACTGCAAGTCCCTCATATTAAAGCTGCTACTTGTGTGTCTCCACTCCCAGAATTTAGGGCACAGAATGTAGACTTTCCAGTTCTGATTCCTCTAGTTCTGAGCTCAAACTGTCCAGCTTCTGCTACAATCTGGGCAACAGTGGCGTTTACAGCTTTATATTGACTTTGTCAGCTGTTCAGATATCAAGACTCATTAGTATATTAGCACCTGGCCTATCATGCATACACGTGGAGAGGAATTCTCTAGATCAACCCAATAGAATTTCTGCGAGGATGCAAGTGTACATTTGTCCAAAATAGTAGCCATTAGCACGTGTGGCCTTTTCAGACTTTGGAATGTGGCCAGTGCAACTGAGGAGCTGAATTTTAAAGTTTATGTCATTGTAATTGAAACTAGAATACAAATAGCCATAGGTACAGTACAGACAGTACAGCACTAGGTGATCCAGGACTCTCCAACCCAAAGCTTGTACTTACCTGTACTTATCAAGCTTTAGCCTAAATTGCCCAGACTATCTTTTTAATAGAACCCTGAAATACTATCATTACTTTAGATATAATAAGCATTGACTTAAAGCTGACTGTGTTCCAGGCCCTGTTCTCAGTGCTTTAAAAATACCAACTCAGTTAATCCTTAACGACAGCCCTATAAGGTAGAGAGCAATAGGTTACTACAGTAAGTAGGATATTATTTTAGGGGTGGCAACAAGAGGTTAAGTAATTGGCCCAGATAATTGGAAGAGCCAGGCTTCAAACAGCAGAAGACCTGGCTCTGGAGTGCTTAGTCCTAATTACTATGCTAGGTACTAATTGTACTGTCCAATATGGTAGCCAATAGCCACGTGTGACTATTTACATTAATTAAAATTAAAGTCCATTCTCTTTGCTGCAGTAGCTACCTTTCAAGTGCTCGGTAAACATATATGGCCAGTGTCTGTTGTACTGGACAGCACAGATAAGAACATTTCCATTTTTGTGGGAAGTTCTGTCGAACAGTGCTGCTCTAGAGCGTCACTGCCAGAGTGCACCAATATTAGTTTTGAATTTTACCTCTTTTGTGCTAAGTTTGCACTTATCGTACTCCTGTTATGTGCTGGGCAGTTTGGGGAGGCTATAAAGGTGATCCAAGGTCATGGTCCTGTTTGTGTGGAACTTATAGTTTGATAGAGGAGATGGACATTGAACTATGGTACTGTTAGCTCTCAGAATGTTCTCAAAAGTATATTTGAATTAATAGCCCACATTTCAAAATTAGAAAAATTCAAACAGAAATCTGGATTTTCAACTTCCTTTTGGAAAACAGGAGGAGTTGGCAACACTGGGCCCACAATTCCTGGGGCAACTGCAGCAGGCGCAGAGGCCTGCCCCCTTTGCAGGAGGGCGTGTTCTCTCCAGTTCACACCAGCCCCAAGTGAGCCTGTTTTGCAAACCCTGCCTGACCCTTCAAGGCATTTGACTTTTTAATAGTGGTATTCAACAAACACAGAAATAACTTAAGTAATTACCAAGTGCTTAATAGAAAAAAAAAAGCCCCCCAAACACTTGGTTTTACGAGAGAGGAAAAAGAGGGGTCATACTCTGGACGGACTGGGGAAGATTCTGCCAGTGACACTTGAGCCTGGGCGAGCTGGCAGGGCAGAGCGGAGGTTCCGCAGACTCATTTGTAAACTCAGGCAAAGGGCAAGACCCAGATGTGGTCCCACATCCTACTTTGTGTAGCCCTCACAATAGTCCTGATGCTAATTACTAAGCACAAGGGGAAGGAAGAGTGAACCCAATAAGACTAAAAAGGGCATATTAGCCAGGAGCCATGACCTAGGAATGATTTCCAATAGCACAGGTACTTGTAACCAGCAAGCCAGGGACCAGGGGAAGAGTATCAGGCATGCAGCGAAAAGAACCCAGAGCTTTCTTTTTATGTTTGGAGACATGCCTGTCATGAAAATAAGGAAACCTGCAGAAACGAGACCAAATTAACAACTGGATCCAGTGATAATGAGCTTTCTGGGGCACTGGTCTACAACAGCCCCACACTCTGTGCTCAGCGGCTGCAGAAGCAATTTCTTCTTCTTCCCCTTACAAATGACCTGCTTTTTTCCTGACACTGTATTTTCTCTTAGAACCAGACAATCTCATTTCTCTGCACCCTATAGATCTCTTCAAAGCGAGCTCTGGGCACAAAGGAGATACCTGGGGGGTGGAGAATAATATGAATACGACCTCCAACTCGACGTTGTTATGTGGCGAATGTCCAGTTTATAAGAGAATGTCCCAAAGGTGAGAATGTTCATTTAAGCACCGTCACAGATATCATGTTAGCACTTCTTAATCTGATGTATTTTTGCATTTTTATGATAGTTCCGTATTCCTCAAAAAAGAGACCACGCTTTCCAGCATTCAAAAAAAAGAAACATAGCACGGAAAACATCCTCCGAAAATCAGATTTGACAGTAGGAAAGCTTCAAATGCAGGTAGTGGACAAAGGCTTTTACTCTGGTGTTTCAAAAGCATCAGAGGGCCAGGCTTAACTGAATGCACAGCCCTGCTTGACAGCGCGGATGTGGGATGAAACTAATGATTAGCATGAAGGAACGTTAGTGGGGGGCATTCAAGAGTGGCTACAGGATTGCTGAGGGCACCAAGGATGGTGCTGTGTGCCTAATAAATATTAAGTGAATTCAGTTAAAATGAAGGCACACACATGGGCTTCTTTTGAGAAGAAATGAGATCCTCTTTACCACTGGGTGGTAAATGCATGTTTTCAAGCTCTGTTTGCTATGACTTGAATTAGATTAATACTTTGGGACTTATAAACGTCCAACAATTCCTGAACTTATCTCTCAGGAAAAATCAGGCCACCTTTGGGTGTGGACAAGGCTTTCTAACACATGGTTTCATTTCTCTGTATCTGGCTGTCATAGGTGGATGACCTCATAGAAGCAGTGACAGATAAATCCATGAAGCTATTGGCCCAAAGACACGCTGAGCTTCAACAGTGTGAATTTCTAGGGGATGAAATCCTTCAGTCTTCCAAGCAGTTCCAGAGGATATCCAAGAGAACCATGAGGAAGTATAAAGTGAAAAACGTGTGTTTCCCTTGTACCTGGTGCTGCTTCTGATTTTGTTTCTGACAGCGCAAAAGTTATGTTCATAGGGGTTCTTATCTTTTGGTACATAATCCTGAATAAGTTTCTCTTAATCAGTGGTGGCAGCGGGGTGGGGGGAGGGTTAAGGGGGGTGGGGTGGGTGGTAAAAATATTCTGCCCAGCAGTCCTTAAAAAAAGATCCTTTGGGAAAAATTCATTTTTAATTCTGAGTCAATATAAGCAAATTTTTGCTTCATAATTCTTACTAATAATGGAAAATAGAAATATTTATCAGGGCATAGCAATTCTGCAAAGAAATTTCTCCCATGAAATTTGCCAGATGAAATTAGAGGAAGCACTTAAAAGTATTTTGACACTTTCACTGTGTCTACTATTGAGCTAACTTTAAACTTTCGTTTTTAAAGATACGAGTTTGTATCAAAATTACAAAAATGTAGCATTATTAAGGTATGATTCATGCAAAATGCCATGTTTCTGCACTAAAATAAATGGATAAGTATAGACCCTAACAAGTATTAGCCATGTAATTCAATACTTAAGACAATTGTAAGTGATTCAGACCTGGCTTAATTTTTTAAAAAGATCATGAAATCCTTTTTGCACGACTCTTGAAAATGACTCCTACAGAACAAAACGATAGAGAGAAAACATTTCAACAAAACATTTAACAACCACATTGCTCAAGTATTAAGGACAGAGATCTAGAAAGTTTTGCATATTGATTTACTTTGCATCTTGTAATTACCTCTGATATCAGTGATTCTTAATATCATGGAACCTCTCCCACAATAAGCATACACCACAAACATTTTGTACATAATTTCACAAGTTCACAGCCCTCCTGAGAGCCTATTCATGGACCTCATTTTCAAAAGTGGTAACGATTTCCAGAAATCAACTAATTTTCTCAGGTACATCCTAGAAATGCCACCTTCTCACTATCTTCCACTTATTTTGTGAGCAAATCAATGTTACCAGTTAAAAATTACCTAGAATACCAATGAGCACTAACATATCTGGCTTGAAAATATTTCATTAAACATTTTTGCATGTTGCTTCCTATCTTTTAAGTATAAGAAAGGCATTTCAGGGCTTCCCTGGTGGCGCAGTGGTTGAGAGTCCGCCTGATGATGTAGGGGACACGGGTTCGTGCCCCAGTCCAGGAAGATCCCACATGCCGCGGAGCGGCTGGGCCTGTGAGCCATGGCCGCTGGGCCTGCGCATCTGGAGCCTGTGCTCCGCAACGGGAGAGGCCACAACAGTGAGAGGCCCACGTACCGCAAAAAAAAAAAAAAAAAAAAAAAGGCATTTCAATTAAAACAAATATATAATGAAGTCATCTCCCTTTGTGTGAAGAAATGTGAATGAACTGTGAATTGAAATTTAACAGCAACGTAGTTCACTACCAAAACTTTATATGTCTCAAGAGCACAACCAATTTTGAACACACTAAGATCATGTTGCTACTTCAATATTCTTGGGAATGGTGAGTGATTAGCTGGTCTATGGTTTAGGATCAGTTTCCATGCTTGTTTCTTGAGCTTCTTCTACCTCTGAGAGCTTTTCATCATCTGCAATTGAGAAAGAAACATAAAACTTTAATCAAATTTGCTTAAATTATATGTTTAATGAATACATGAAAACACTTTCATCCTTTATTAGCGAATATATTTAAACCAAAAATGGCAAAATGGCAGCCTATGACTGTAATTGACCCACACAAGTGGGTTTGGTTTTAAAAGTCTTGTTTTGGTTGTTGTTATTAGTTGAATCAAAATGCAAATTTTATGTGATAGACTTCAGCTAAAAAAAAAACAATCTAGGTCTTAGTCTTTTTTGCAAACAATCAGAAGATCAGGTTACATAAAACTTGGCTTTAGTCAATACAAAGAGCAAGTCCCCAGGTCCCCAAAGCACCTAGTTCATTGAGAATGCAAATGTGTTTATGCATTGATTATTTCATTCACTTATTGCCTGCCTGGGTCCTGAATTGTTACTTTATAGCAATATACTACAGTAAACCAAGAACAATTCCAAGTCTATCATGCTTAAATTTCTCTTAATTTACAAACCACTAGACAGGTATTCAAATCGTACATATTCAGGCTTTTCTGCATATAATCAGAAAGATGAACAACATGAGTACCTTCTAATGTCATCCAGCTACACTCCTGTTCTGAAACTGAAGGTGCACTCTCTATTTTAGAAGACATGCCTCTGATCACTTAAAAATCTTCATAGACATTGATTTTCTGACTCTTGTTACTTACTTTCCAGTGTTTGCTGAAGTTCGTGGATGGTACTAAGAAGAACGTGAAACTGTTTCCTTCTCAATTCTAGCTGTGTTAATAAGAAAAAAAATTAATACACATTGATCTATAAACCTATACAGAACACACAGGCTAACATATATCACATGCAAATACCTTATCTTCAACACTTTCTTTAATATGTGAAAGATGCTCTAATTCTTTTCCCAGAGCCTCTAGTTCCCTGAAAAAAATAAAATAGTGTTATATTTTGCTAATTGGGGGAAGAGAATTCATAATTAATATCTAACTTTTTAGTTAGTAAATAGTATTTATTTAAAAAATAAAAGATAAGGAGTTATAATACTCCATTATGATGAGACTTTTAAAACTAAGGGTGATTTCTTCTAAATATGCACTAATTTTCATTAAAATTAAATTTTAGATAACTTTTAAAGTATAGAAAAACTTGATAATAGGATATCAAACCCCAAGAGTTGGTAACTTTTAACATTTTGTCATAATTATTTCAAGTCTTTTTTTTTTTTTTGGTAAATTGCAGGTTAACTTGAAATACCCTTTGAACTTTACCCCCAGTCCTCTGAACCAGGCCTTTTTCTCCTCCTCTACTCCCCATTCAGGTAATCACTATATCATTCTAATCCTTTTTTATACATATATTTGTATCTCTAAATAACATACAGTATAAGTATATAATACTTGGGGGGCCCTAACTTTTATAAATGGTTATTATTCTGTATGTATTTCCGAAACTTAGGAATAATTTAAAATTCATTGTATATGTCTTCTGTTTTTCTTTCACTAATTGTTTTTGAGATCTGTGTTTAAAAAGTGTTTATCTAGTTAATTCTTTTTATTGAAGATCGGGCTCCTCCTTTTGATGATGTACTCCCACAAAAATGGAATGCATAGACTAGTATGTAAACATTTATGGATAAAGATTAGTTCCTTTCAGAGTAAAACTCTGAACTTACTTTAATGTCTCATGCCTGTCTGGATGACGCTGGATCACTTTTGCCAATGCATCATATTCTGAAAGATATAAAAATGTTTACTAAAATAAGGTTTTTTGAACCTTGTTATCAAACCAAAATGTCTAACATCACAGAGCTCTCCTAATCACTTTCTTAGTACATAAAGAAGTGGAAACACTGAAGGATGGACAGAGTATCGTCAGTTTCTCTTGATTCAATTATAATTTCAAGGATACATGACTTCAGAAGTATTCCAAACAAGGATTTTACCTCCACTGTTTTTCCATTTACCTATGCCTGGGCAGAATACAAGAGGCTAGCATAAACGTAAGTGAACTTAAGTCATTGATCATCAAGTGAACTGATTCTGAAGAGGATCTTATTCCCTATTTGCCCATCAAATAGAAGATCAGCAAGGTGTATATATCTATGTATCTATCTCCTACCATTAATTTCAGATCTTAGACAACAGAAAATTATACTTCTCACTCATTTCAAAGGTAAAGATCTCATAAACTTAGAAATGATTTATAGTTCAGGAACTTTGTTTCTGCTCCACTGAGAACTCCAAGATAAGTCATGTATCTCCTGTTAAGTTTTCCTATGAAATGATATGTGGCACATTTATTTAAAAGTCTCTTTAATCAATAAAAATACTGTAAATTGACATTAATTCTTAAGTAAGTTGGTATATCCTACTCTAAATTGGCCACTGCAACCTGACCACATGCATTTTAGACTGAATTCAAAAAACACCTTTTAAAAATAAGGAATTAGGAGCTTCCCTGGTGGCACAGTGGTTGAGAGTCCGCCTGCCGATGCAGGGGACATGGGTTCGTGCCCCGGTCCGGGAAGATCCCACATGCCGCGGAGCGGTTGGGCCCGTGAGCCATGGCCGCTGAGCCTGCGCGTCCAGGGCCTGTGCTCCGCAACGGGAGAGGCCACAACAGTGAGAGGCCCGTCTACCGCAAAAATAAATAAATAAAAATAAGGAATTAGGAATTAAATATCATCTTAATTGGCTCATTAAAAAGTAAAATTCAAGAGTCATGTACCACAGGGCTTCCCTGGTGGCGCAGTGGTTGAAAATCTGCCTGCCAATGCAGGGGACATGGGTTCGAGCCCTGGTCTGGGAAGATCCCATGTGCCGTGGAGCAACTGGGCCCATGAGCCACAGCTGCTGAGCCTGCGCGTCTGGAAGCCTGTGCTCTGCAGCAGGAGAGGCCACAATAGTGAGAGGCCCACGCACCGCAATGAAGAGTGGCCCCCGCTTGCCGCAACTAGAGAAAGCCCTCGCACAGAAACGAAGACCCAACACAGCCAAAAAAAAAAGAGTCATGTACCACAATGTTCATTGCAGCTCTATTTACAGTAGCCAGGATATGGAAGCAACCTAAGTGTCCATCGACAGATGAATGGATAAAGAAGATGTGGCACATATGGAATATTACTCAGCCATAAAAAGAAATAAAATTGAGTTATTTCTAGTGAGGTGGATGGCCCTAGAGTAGCAGTGAGGTGTAGTGAGGTGGATGGCCCTAGAGTGTGTCATACAGAGTGAAGTAAGAAAGAGAAAAACAAATACCGTATGCTAGCACATATATATGGAATCTAAAAAAAAAAGGTTCTGAAAAACCTAGGGTCAGGACAGGAATAAAGAGGCAGACGTAGAGAATGGATTCAAGGACACGGGGAGGGGGAAGGGTAAGCTGGGACGAAGTGAGAGACTGGCATGGACATATATACACTACCAAATGTAAAATACATAGCTAGTGGGAAACAGCCACATAGCACAGGGAGATCAGCTCGCTGCTTTGTGACTACCTAGAGGGGTGGGATAGGGAGGGCGGGAGGCAGATGCAAGTTGGAGGAGATATGGGGATATATGTATATGTATAGCTGATTCACTGGGTTATAAAGCAGAAACTAACACACCATTATAAAGCAATTATACTCCAATAAAGATGTTAAAGAAAAAACAAACTTAAAAAATGCAAAAAAAAAGTAAAATTCATTGTTTTGGCAATCAGTGTATTAATTCGATGTAAGTGTGATATAAGTGTGATTTTTTTTTTTTTTTTTTTTTTTTTTGCGGTACACGAGCCTCTCACTGTTGTGGCCTCTCCCTTTGCGGAGCACAGGCTCCGGACGCGCAGGCTCAGCGGCCATGGCTCATGGGCCCAGCCGCTCCGCGGCATGTGGGATCTTCCCAGACCCGGGCACGAACCCGTGTCCTCTGCATTGGCAGGCGGACTCTCAACCACTGCGCCACCAGGGAAGTCCATAAGTGTGATTTTTAATAAAAAATTTTTTGGATTACAGTGTAAAAAAAAGAAAAAAAACCACAAAAGAACCCTAAGTCATAAAACCCCCACAACTCCAAAATAACCATTAACATTTTCTATACCCTTCTAGTTTTCTTTTTTGCGGTACGCGGGCCTCTCAACTGTTGTGGCTTCTCCCGTTGCGGAGCACAGGCTCCAGACGCGCAGGCTCAGAGGCCATGGCCCACGGGCCTAGCCGCTCCGCGGCATGTGGGATCTTCCTGGACCAGGGCACAAACCGTGTCCCCTGCATCGGCTGGCGGACTCTCAACCACTGCGCCACGAGGGAAGCCTGATATCCTTCTAGTTTTGCATTTATATGTCACAATTGTGACTACACATTATATTTTTTATCTTTCTTTCAATTTACATTATAGGAGGAACAATGCCCCTGCCATTAAAATTATTTTGAAATAGTTGTTATAGACTAAAATAAGACAGACGCTAAATAAAAACAAGAGATCAGAACAAAGCTAAGCTTTATCCTCTTATTAGAAATTTAGGCAGCTTGTAAATGTTTGCTTGCATTGTGCTTAATAGTGGCACAGTGGTTACGAATCCGCCTGCCAATGTAGAAGACACGGGTTCGAGCCCTGGTCCGGGAAGATCCCACATGCCGTGGTGCACCACAACCCCCGTGTGCCTAGAGCCCGTGCTCCGCAACAAGAGAAGCCACCGCAAGGAGAAGCCCAGGCGCAGCAGCAAAGACCCAATGCAGCAATAAATAAATTTATATATAAAAAAAAATTCACGGGCTTAAATTCTTTTCTGTTTTTTGAAAGTAGTTCCATTAAACAAACAAAATAACCACAAACAAAACCCTAAATAAATTACCTTTGCTCATTAACCATAACACTATTTAAGCAAAGGGATCTGAGTACAGTAAAAAAAATAAAATAAAAGAAATACTTGTTTAATCAATACAGTCCAACAACAACAAAAATTTTTTTCAGCATTACCTTCCTTCTCTGCTATTTTAAAGAATAATATAGTTTTAAAGAATTAAGTTTGACTCATAATTCTTTTTTATAATTCAGGTTGATTCTAGCTGAAGGTTTTCCCTCACAATGTTAAAAACTGCATGAAAATACTAGTCAGTAAGAAAGTATTTGCACACTAAATCCCACAAAACCCTTACCTTGGCGATTTTTTCGTATTCGTTTTGCTTGAAGAATTTGCTTTTTGCACTCAGCAATTTTTTCATGTGCTCCAGCAATGCTACATTCTATATAAAAGGTTATTTTTTTTAAAGATAGTTATAACAACATGTATAATCTCCACCCATTTTTAATTTGAAAATATGTTTTTAAATTAAGTTTCATTGCTAATAAAATAGATGCTGGCATTTAAAAAAATAGCTGTAACTCAAAGTATTACATATCATTTTAGAAAACATTCTTTCAATTAATGTTGTTATTATTTTACCACTAACCAAAGAAAAATGTTAGCAGATATTATTTCCCTTAGACCATAAAAATTACAATTACAGATAGAAACAATTAATCTTCCTTACCTATTTCTTTGTAAATTTTTTCATAATTTTCCATTTCTCTGAGATTCATATCATATACCAGCAAAGTTTTGCCCATTGAAAATTCACATTGGGACAGTGTGCTCAGCATACGTTGGTACTGGCTGTATCTAACAAAAAAAAGAGAGAAAAAGAGAAAAGATTTTTGTGGACTTCCAGTTGAAGTATTATAATGCAGGCATAGATTTGCCAAGTAAATTATACCAAGTTCTGAGAGAATAATTTTCTTTATTTAAAAAAAAATTAGAATATCTGTCCCTTATGTTTTCTTTTTCCAAATGTGGTTTAGTTGAATATATAAACTGTATCAGTTACAAATGCAAAGACGGGACTGTAGATCTTAGCAATATAAGCTTAATTCAAACAACTATTTGTTGAATTTTGTTTAAAATCCTTTTTAAAATGTTTTAAGATGGTTTTTATCTTCACAATTCTGTTCTCATAATTTTTTCACTCTATACAATTATTTATGTGAAAAGCTAGTTCAAATGATGAAAAAAATTTAAGTTAAAAAATTATCAAAAATATAAAACCTTGCAGCAACTTTTATTAGTATGTTAAAAAAAGAAAATTTCATTTAGATATTTTCTTACTAAACACTCATCTGCTTTTAAAAGTGACCAAAGTAATGAGTCTGAATTTCACCTTCATTTCTTACCACTATGCCTTCTGCACTTTTTTTTTTTTTTTTTTTCAGTACGCGGGCCTCTCACGGTTGTGGCCTCTCCCGCTGCGGAGCACAGGCTCCGGATGCACAGGCTCAGCAGCCATGGCTCACGGGCCTAGCCTCTCCACGGCATGTGGGATCTTCCCGGACTGGGGCACGAACCCGTGTCCCCTGCATCGGCAGGCGGACTCTCAGCCACTGTGCCACCAGGGAAGCCCGTTCTGCACATTTTAATAAAACATAAAGCAGACCTCTGAAGAGAAGGCCAGAAAAGTCTACTCTGGATTAACAGAGTTGACTCCATTGGACATTTAAGGTGAGTGAAAATCTGAAATATTAACAGGACTGTATATATGGTCTAAAAAAAAATCACACCAGGACATTAGTATAGAAACAACAGCAAAATGAAATACCCCTCTTCCTGGGATCCAGAGTTGCACCATTTAATGAAACTTTTCACTAGCAGATTAATTCTCCGATCATCTCCAGCACCATCTCCATCAATTAGGAGACGCTTCCGTATGACTTCGTCTGGAGGAAAGAACAATGTGAATTAAAATGACTGTCTGGCTCTTGTTAACTTTCGGGGAAAATAACCAATACCATTACTTATTCATTAATCCAAAAGAAAATTATTGAAATGTAAATGTACTTAATGCCACTGTACATTTAAAATTGTTAAATTTTGTTAGGTTTTACTATCATATATATATATATATATATATATATATATATATATATATGGAAAGTTATTAAGTGTTCGTGTCAGGCACTGTTTTAGGGGCTAGGATTATAGCAGAAAAAAGCCTTGCCCTCACAGAACTGGCATTCTACTACCGGATTGTTGAGTAGAAATAATTTTCGGGTACTACCAGGGAAATAAACCAATAATTCTCGGAGAACTTTTTTTTGAAAATCCTGTTCAGACAGAAGGAAGTCTAAAGCATTCATGTCTCTGACTAGTGTGAGGTACTGGTAAAAGGAAAACAGAGAAAAGATTTAAAAGATGTAGTGGCAGAATAGGAAAAGAGAATGAGATGGGTCAGAGAAAAAGGAATAGGTTTTTTTTGTTTGTTTTTTTTGCGGTACGCGGGCCTCTCAGTGTTGGGGCCTCTCCCGTTGCGGAGCACAGGCTCTGGACGAGCAGGCTCAGCGGCCATGGCTCATGGGCCCAGCCGCTCCGCGGCACGTGGGATCATCCCGGACCAGGGCACGAACCCGTGTCCCCTGCATCGGCAGGAGGACTCTCAACCACTGCGCCACCAGGAAAGCCCTGTTTTTTTTTTTAAGTGTAATTTTAAAAATAAATTTATTTATTCATTTTTGGCTGCGTTGGGTCTTCTTGTTGCTGCCCAAGGGCTTTCTCTAGCTGTGGCGAGCGCGGGCTACTCTTGGTTGCGGCGCGCGAGCTTCTCATTGCGGTGGCTTCTCTTGCTGCAGAGCACAGGCTCTAGGCGTGCGGGCTTCAGTACTTATGGCACACGGGCTCAGTAGTTGTGGCTCACGGGCTATAGAGCGCAGGCTCAGTAGTTGTTGCGCACGGGCTTAGGTGCTCGGTGGCATGTGGGATCTTCCCGGTCCAGGGCTCTGAACCCATGTCCCCTGCATTGGCAGGCAGATTCTTAACCACTGCACCACCAGGGAAGTCCCCAAAAAAGTGTAATTTAGTTATTATATCTATAATGTTTCTTTCCCCATGAGGACTTTTTTTTTAATAAGTCTGTCTCACTTTTGTTCCAAGGAAAAGAAAAAAGAGAAAAAGGAATAGAAAAGCAGTGCAGATGATAATGATGAGTAACAGGTGGGGCCCCAAAGGGTCTGCCTGGCAGCCCTGACCTAGTGTTCTTCCTGGACAAGATAGTGCTGGATCATAACAAGAGAAACACAAATTGAAACCACAATAAGGTATCACTTTAATCTATCATATTGGCAAAGATCAAAGACCTGATAATCAGTGATGGCAAAGGTGTTGAGAAATCGCACTTACGCACACTGATGGAATGCAAACTGGTACACTCTTTGCAGGGCAGCTGGCCAATAATACAATATTCAAAACGCACATACCTTTCTGACCCCATTATTCCAGTTCTAGGAATTCATCCTATAGATACATGTGCACCCATGCACAAAGATAAATGTAAAGGGACATTCTTAACAGTGCTGCTTGTGGTAGAAAGATTGCAAACCTAAACATTCACCAGTAAGAGACTGGGTAAATTATGAAACATTCATTAAATGTAATAATATGCAGCCAAAAGAATAGTGTGGATGTATATACTGATATCAAAAAAATCTCCTTAGATATGTTAAATAAAATGAAAACAAAACAGGTGCAGAGAAACAGTTTGCTGCCATTTGTGTAGAAAAGGAGGAGGCCATGTGTGTATATGTGCGCCCATCACATATATGTTTGTGTATTCAGAGAATATCTTTGGAAGAATCCACAAGAAACTGGTAACAGTGGCTGTTTCTGGTGAGAGGGATTACAGATATAGGATGAGAAGGGATTTAATTTTTATATGACTTTGTAGGATTTGTTTTCTTACCATGTGCGTGAATCTAAAAAAAATAATTTTTAAAGTGTGAATAATTCCTGGAGAACCTGCAGGATGAATACAGAAAAATCTTTAAACAATAGTTCCTGTGTGTAGGCAGAAGTATTTCTGAGCGCAGGTGCAACAGAGATAAACTTTGGAAGGCAGATGGCTCCAGTTTTAAAATCTATTCTGTGACATCAGATAAACATTTTTAGAATTAGGTATTGTTCTCAGAGTCACGGCTTTGACAGATGGCTCAAGCTACAGATTCATCAAGTGTTTTAATTTTACACTTTAAAATATAAACTAATGCTTTCCGTATTTAACCACCAACAATGTTATTTGAGGAGACTAAGGACAAAACACAGTCCCTGAAGAGATTAAAATGCAGAAAATGAAATTGATTTTCTAAAATCACAAATGTTTTAACTTTGTTAAAAGTAAACATTCAGTGGGTGAGCAATCCAGTGGTCAATTGAGGCTCTTTAGTTTCTTTTTGATCTCCTTATCTCTAATCTTCCAAGCCCCCAAGAAACCCCATCTTCCTCTCAGATACCCAGGCACCCTACTTTATTGAGGACCAGGGATTTCAAATGTAAATGAATTCAGGGAATAGGGAGTAAGGAAATTGAGGAGTAAGTACCTAAAAGGGTAAGCTATTACCAAAGCTGGCTCTTCAAGAGATTTGTAAAGTTTGGTGACTAACTAAAAATGTTTCAAATACATTTTGTGATCTTGTCAGCTGTATACTTAAGATCTGAGCACTTTTTATATATGTATGTAATATCCTAATTACAGAATTTTTTTTTTTTTTTTTTTTTTTTTGCGATACGCGGGCCTCTCACTGTTGTGGCCTCTCCCGTTGCGGAGCACACGCGCAGGCTCAGCGGCCATGGCTCACGGGCCCAGCCGCTCCGCGGCATGTGGGATCTTCCCGGACCGGGTCACGAACCCGCGTCCCCTGCATTGGCAGGCGGATTCTCAACCACTGCGCCACCAGGGAAGCCCATAATTACAGAAAATTTTGAAAAATGTTTAAAGCATTGTACAGGCCAAATAAACTTGGGAAAAAGGTTTGTCAGGGCCCACCCTATGTCTTGCTCATTCTGTTTGCTCTCCAGCCTCTCACACTGTGTCTTTACATTTCTGATGCTCAATAAAGATTTTTAAATTGGATTTGTGGTGCCTGCCTGGGACCATCTGCCCTCCAAAGAGTTTGTCTCAATAAAACACTAACAAGGACTAGCAGCAACCATCTTATTTTCAGGTCCATAGCAGAGATTTCCCTTCTTGTACAAAAGACACAAATATTTGATCAATGAGCAGATGTGTCCGTAGGTACCGGACTAAGTTCTGAGGACATGAAGCAAAGACCTGAGCTCCTTCACTCTAGTTGGAGAAGTAACACCCATATGAATACACACACACACACACACACACAGAGGAAGCTGGGATTGTTAAATGAGTGACACACACAGCAGGAGATTAAGAGGAGAGCTTCCTTTAGCTTGGGGGGAACAGGGAAAGAGGATTTTGAGCTGCTCTTTTGATACTTGAAAACCATCAGTCAAAAAAGCCAAAAGGCATTTTAACAGTATCTATCGAAATTTCAAATAATATGGCCTCTTTGACCCAAAAATCCTAGATATACTTGCCTATATGCAATATGACATGTTCATCAACAGGGGGTTAGATAAATTTCGACATAAGAATATGATGGAATACTAAGAAGCGATAAAAAACAAAGAATGAGGAAACATCTGGGTACTGGGAGAGAGAGAGACCACTTAATACAACTTGTTAAAAGTGTAAGGTGAAGAATCATATTTATGGCATGCTTCTTTTCATATAAAAATGGGGGGAAATAAGAATATATATTCACGTGTTTATATTCACATAGATATCTTGGAATGCTATACAAGACGCTAATAATAGGGGTTACCAAGGAATTGGGGCAGTATCAGTTGGGGAGCTGGAGGACAGGCTGGAAGATGGGGAAATATTTTTTTATATTATTTGATTTTTGAACCATATAGGTACTCAAAATCTGTTAGCTGTTGTTTGAAAAAGAAAGCAAGCTATAACTGTGGTGATGGTATCATAGGTGTTTGTATATGCCCAAACGCATCAAATTGTACACAATACGCGTAGTTCTTTGTGTATCAATTATACCTCAATAGAAGTGTTAGAAACAAAGAAAGCAAGCTAAAGTTGTTTCCCTACTCCCCATCCCCACCCCCAGCAGGCAGGGAGAAAGCTGTGAGCTAAGGCAGAGGTGTGGAATGCAAGGCTGGATCTGGCTGTGAGTACTCTAGGACAATAGGGAGGCTGGATGTGTGTGAAGACAGATATCATCATCGAGACCCAAGTTCATAAAGGCAGTTAGAGGTCAGATTATGGGAGTCCACACTAGTAAATGCCATCCTGGTAGACTTGGACCTTCCTGGAAGGCAACAAGTTGGAGTTGCTGAAGATTCATGGCTGGACTTTCTAGGAGGATCAAGTTGAGGGCAGAGTGTACAAAATGGAACGCAGCTGTGAAGCACCTAGGAGGCTACCAAAGCATAGGCAGTAGGAGCTAAAATGCCATGAATTAAAGCAGAGATTAGAATCGCAGGTCCCGGAAGGCAAATTACGAAAGGCAGGGGCCAGGGCCAACACTGGCCGACACAGCACAAGGAGAAGTGCAGTCTGATGAGTTCTGGTGAGGGGGGGGATTCGCTGTCCAGGCATTCACGGATCTTTCTCCTACGTCAGTCCTATCCCTCTTTTGTCTACAGAGCATTTCTTCACAGCCAGACCCTGGGCCAGAAGTCAAAACCTGGGTCCAACGTTCTGGTTAGTCCACAGTGTTTACTTTGTGTTTGTGACCAACTTTTAACTTCACCTCTAAAAATGGGAATAAAACTATCCACTTCATAGGACTGCTGTGAAACTTTATGGAAATAAAAGTGTACAGAGGAGCATGATGCCTGTTCATTGTAGGAAAGAAAAAAAGGAAAAAAAAGTTATTCTTATCTTCATGCTAAATTTAATTCACAATTTAATGTTAGAAAGTGAGTGTATGTTGGAGATACATCTATAGATACATCTGTATACCCATGTAGATATATATTAGGCATACAAAGTTTTGTCCAGTTATGATTTCTCACAAATTTGCTTGTCTCAAGCTTTGTACTGTAAGGTCATGATATTTCTAGCTTAAACTGCATAGGCAGTTGCTGCCTAGGAAATTCTCTGGGGATGAGTATGATTGAAATAACATACATAAAGTACAGAGCACAGCTCCAACAGCAACAAAGTAAAACCAAAGGGTAAGTTGCCAGTTTGAAAACAGCCTCTGTTCTTTTTAAATTTAAAGATGGCCAGCTGCTGACAGTTCCCAGCGTGTATGATACCAGCATTGTTATTTTTAATGGTACCTCCTCAATTAGCTCTAGATTGAACACACCTAAACATGTTCTGTTTACTATATACATTGACTTCATAAATTGTTATCATGCTGAAACTCTCTGTAAGCAATCTGGATGCTAATATTAATCCTGGCGGGCCTTGGCCCACCTGTAAAAGTGGTGAAGATGGCTTAGAAACTATTTCAGTGATGTTATCAACATCATTCCTCAGTTGTCCCAATTACTTTCTTAACTGACCACGAGGATCAAAACCATCTGGGAAAAGCCTTGAAACCAAAATACCTAACATCTGCTCTGAGAGTGGTGGTTTTCCACCTAATTTTAGGCTCGTAGGAAGATTTCCTACTGGATTCAGTTGTATGTGTGCCATAATTATGTCTACAAAATGTCTGCCATTCAAAACTCATTTTCAAATCAGTTATGACACATGCATGGCAACAAGCAAATATTTACTCAAAAAACTGGGATGTATTTTAGACCCTCTCCTGTCTTATATGCCACTTTCTACCTAGAAGAAATATGTCAAGAAGTCCTTTCAAAGGGTTAGATTTTAATGCCCGATTTTCCATAAACAGGCTGGAAGAAATGACTGCTTTACAGTCACTAAACCAACTCTCCATTTCCAAGCCTCTGGATGGATGACACAAACATCTTAGGAATTTTCTCATTTTAGTGTGGAAAGGACAATCTCTCCTAAACCCAGACTAACACGGCTTTCAAAACCCCTAATTGTTATTCCCTCAAAGTGGCTATTGAAACCTTGATTACAAAACAAGTTTTCATACCCTCTTGGAGCAAATACTGAAAAAAGGAAAGAGAAGAACAATTTGGAAGATAATGGTGGGCCAAGTTCCAAAACACTTACTTTAGGGACATGTCAAGGCTTGACAACCAGTGATAAGAGCCTGTTATGTAACTTCCTCCTAGGGCTAAGCTACCGCCAAGTGTGCCTGCCGATCTGCTAGACCGCACAGCTCCCGATCTCACCTGCTTTCAAGAAATAGCAATTCTGTGATCTAACAGTGAGTATAAGCATTTCCTTTCTGAAGGCAGTTTAGCAAGAAATTCTGCAGGCACACAAGCACACCACTGGCTTTTTCTTGGGGTTCCTAAACACTCTGGATCCAAACTGAAAACCACAGGAAGGGATAACGAGATAAGATTACACAGGAAAAAACAGCTAGCTACTAGGAAACCAATGAGGCAATATGTATTTTAATTAAGAATACATATACCCTTGACCTGTCTTCTAGAAATGATTCCCACAAGTGCACAAAGACAACTATGCATATATCTCCAGTCATATTATTTGTAAGAGTAAAAAACAGAAAATAAAAAAAAAATGTTTACAAGGGGTTTAATTAAAAAATATATATAACAGAATATCACAAAATAAGGTAGAAAAAGCTCCAAAAGAACTCAAAGATGTATCATTGATTATGGAAGTATAGTTCAAAAGAGCACGTAAACGTTTGTGTAAAACTTTATACATGCATACCGGCACACCAACTAACATATACATAATGCTTATAATATGCTAAGTTATCCTCACAAAAGCCCTATAAAGTGGATATTACCCCTATTTACCAATGAAGGCACTGAAAGTTACTTGAAGGAGTAAAGCTGGGACTCAAACTCAGGAGTTTGACGCCCGAGGTGTTTTTTGCCTTTTATGGCATTTAAAAAGCATTCTGGAAGAGTACACAAAAAAACACCTTACACTAATTACCTCTGGGAAGTGGGATTAGCAGTGGAAGGTGAAGAGGGGAAGGTTTTCACTTGTCGCTTGGTGCATTTCTTCTTGAATTTCCTAACGTGTATTATTTGTCTTCCTCACAGTATCAACAGTTGTTATCTGGATAGAGAGCTTATTGGTCATTTTGAGGTATTTTTCTTCACTTTTTTTGAAGTAAAAATTCTCATCAGTGTTCTTTAATAAATCTATGCTGTGTTAACAAGAAAAAAGAAAACTGGCTTGACTTGACCTATTAACTAGAGGAGAGACTAAGGCCATGTAAAAACAACGTGTGTGTAGATTCCTCTTAAGAGTCATCACTAGATCACCATCGCTTATGGGTTATTAAGCTGAATTACATATATTCCTCCTTTCAAGGAGCTTAAAATCATTAAAACAACTTTTAAGGCCAACAATGTTAAGACACAAAGAAGTCAGGTGGAAAGAATAAATAAGATGGTTTGATTCTTCCATGTAAATATGGATCTCTCGGGAGACACTTAGGCCCAGTCTAAATAAATTGCTGATACCAAAGTAAATTACATAAACCAAAATTAAATTAAACATTAAAAAAAGAAAAGCAAAAAAATGAATGTTGAAGGCCTTTGTTTTTCTCTAGATTTATTTAAATGTTTATAGAGTATGGCCCTAATAAAGTCAAGGTTGAAACTCCAATCTTGCTTTGAGATACCTTTTATCTTGGCTAAAGAAGTATTGTTTTATATTTGAACTGCTTCAGAAACCCCTGTGCTGGGACCACAGACGAGGGCAAAAAGTGGTCAAATCCATTGGCACTAGTGAAAAAAAAAGCCAAGCAAACTCCTTGGCCACAAATGTCTAATTAACTTTCGATCAGCAATTGAGATTGGAATAGCGGCAGCAGCAGACACTTAGCGTTTGTACACTCCTTTATTTGATGACCATAACTCTTGTTTGTTTCCTTTCACTCTGAAAAGTGTCCTCGTTTGGACAATCAATTAAATGGTCACTCAACTTCGAAGTGCTTTACATATGTTAATCACGCTTCATCCTTGAAAACACCCTATAAAGTATGTATTATTGTCTTCCTTTTACAGATGAGTAGTGTCACCTCTGGAGTCAGAGGAATATATACACAATTACATTATTAGAAAAGCCATAGTGCCATTCCATTATTCTGTCATATTGTTCATGGGCATGTTAAAAACCATTATTTCAAGTTTTAACAAGCATATTATCCATGCATGACACTTTCTAATTTAATAAACAACAACAAAAAAACACTGTCAAAACCAACAAGCTCTATGAAATGGAGTGTACAGCCACATCCTGCTCCCACGCCCCTTCTCATCTCCCATCTGTGGCTCTGGCATATCAAGATATACACCTAATGTTCTCTGTACTGAAAAAAGTGCTTCTGAAACACCTTCTATCAGAGTACTAACACTGTTTAACACCCTTTAAATTAACACATACAAAATACAAACTGTGAACATAGTTTAAATTAACAAAAACAACATCTAAACTGTTTTCCAGTTAGCCAGAATGCTGGGGTGGCAACAGAGAGTGGCTTTGCCAATAACTAGCTATATGACAGTAAGCCACTAACTTCCCAGGACTTCCACTTGTCCATCTAAAGGCAACGGTATTGGTGATAATATTTATAGTTCAGTATCTATAGGTAACAAGATAGCGTCTCTCTCCTTCCCTTTGAGGAGGGCAGTTCCTCCAATTAACCAATGTGTCCTTGTACAGGAAATAAAGAGGTTCTCCTCCAAAGGCTCCTAGTCCAATTGGATATGCAAACCCAGATGTAAGGACTACACAAAGGCACAGCACCTTGCCAGGCACTCAAACTTGGAAGAGGACATCAGCCCTCCTCTAGTCTCCAGAGACAGGTATTGGAACTTCTTCAAGACCTTTTCAGGAGGATGATAGAAATATGGAGGCCACCCACTCCTCACTCCTCTCCACTGTCATGTCATCATCCTAATCCAAGCCCACCTTGGAGTACTTCTCGTTGGCCTCCCTGTTTCCATTCTTGCCTTCCTAGAATCCATTCTCTACACAGCAACCCAGAATGATGCAAAACATGCATTGTATCACTAACTCTTCTGCTTGAAACCCTCCGATCACTTCCGAGTGCCCACAGAAGACAACCTGATCTCCTTTCCATGGCTTGCAAGGCTCTGTTTATTTCTCTGACCTCCTTTTGCATCCCACCCGTCCTGGTCCACCTGGATCCAGCCCCAGTGGCCTTCCCCATCTTCCTTAAACGGCGCAGAGCTTGTCTGCACCTCAGGCCTTTGCACTAGTTGTTGCCTCTATCTGGAATACTTTCCTTGGCTCTTCACGCAGTGGACCCCTTCAGGTCTTAGCGTAAACATCACTTATCAGAGGTCACACCTGAGCACCTGATTTTAACCTAACTCTCCACAGCCCTCCCCCATTACTCTCTTATTCCATCTAGTTCATTCTCAGAACCAAATTATGCTCTTTCTCAGAAATTATCTTACTTACTTGATTGCATGCTGTTGCTTCCCTCCCCCAAGTAAGAGTCGGGTCTTCCTCTATACAGTCTATTGTTATAACCAGCACTGTGCTTGGGAGGCATGCAATAGGTATTTACATTATGTATCACTCACTCCTGCTTGAGTCTTACCAAAAGCTCAGCTGAAGAAAATCAAGTTTACCGAGATTACCTAAAGAAGTTGTGGCTTGTCCTTTCCTCTATGGTCTAGATAATTCTTAAAACAAAAAAAGCCCAAAAACCTTGCTCTGAAGTAAGGCAGACCAGCAGAGCTCTTCACCTAAACCACATGGTCTATCTGCTTTGGAATGCCTTTCTAAGTTGTGATTTAGCCTTCTTTGACCTAGTAAGGCATGTGCTAAGAAACAGGTTTATGATCCTCAGTGCTGAAAGAGGTTAAGGATATGACACTGGCTTTTGTTTATGAGGACCCTAAAGAGCAGCTTATTTTTTAGTGTTTAAATTAAAAAAAAAAATTAAAAAAAAAACAAAAAACCCCACTGCTTGTCCTGGGTATCTAATGTTGCCTTCCTGCTCTCATGAACACTATATCACAGGATGGCCTAGGTCCTGCCTCTTGGTATGGACAGCTAGGGAAACAAGTCACTTGCACCTTTAATTAACATACAGATTTGACCCCCTGATTACAAGGATCACCCCACTTCTAACTTCCTCTTGCTTTTACTAGTCTTGATCTTCTTTTGGCCTTGTTTCCTCATCCATTTATTTTAACGTTTTCTCATTATAATGAGCTGCTTTAAATATTTTCTGGAATATGCCATATAAGTAAATTAAGTATTAAGGGCTAGAGCAGAAATATACATAAGATAATATGGTTAATAGGTTAACCTACTGAAAGATCAACTGGTTAAGAGCAGAGAATATTTGATGTGAGTCCTGAAGAATAAATGGGTGGTCACCAGGCAGAAAAGGCAGGGAGTGGCAACCTGCACAGATAGAGGGAGAAGGCACAGTCCTCATCAGAGGAAAGTGGAGGAGAGGCAAGTAAACCAACTCTTACATTTAATAGTATTTACTGAACATTACTATGTATCAGATGCAGTGCAAAGCACTTCACAACTTTTAGTGCATCTAATTCTCAAAACCAGCCTATGAGGTAGACTGTATTATTATTCCCATTTACAAGGAATGAAAGTAAGGCTCAAAGAGGTTAATTAACCTGCACAAGGTCAGACTGCTTTTAAGTGGCAGAGTGAGGATTCTGATGGCCTCTTTGGATGTAGGGAGTATTTGACTGCAATCAGTGCATTTACTAGAACTAATCTTCCCTCTCCATTTCCCTTCTGACAAAACCTCTCTCTCCCCTGCCGTTGTCTACTTCAATGAATAGAGAAGTTTCCAATCAGAAACCAGGGATAGTCCTTGGCCCTTCCCCTCATATCCATTCGCTCTCCTGACATTTGACCTCATAAATTTCTCTCCCACCTGTCTACTTCTCTGCAGTCCCTCTTGGTCCCAGCCTCTATCATCTCTCACTAGGACCAGGGCAGCTGTAGCTGAGGGACAGGATGCACAAGGGGGAAGAGGAAGAACTCTGAGCCAGATTGCTTGATGTGGAGCTCAGGCTCTATAACTTGCTACCTGTGCAACCTGGGGCAAGTTACTTCACCTCGTTGTGTCCCAGTGTCATCTGTAAAGTGGGGATAATAATTAGAACATGCTTGACATACTAACATACTACATAGATGTTAGAAAGGAGAGAGGCCACTTAACTCCTCACTTTCCCTTCCCCTCATCACATAGTAGAGTGTGGTGGTTGTTTTTGATGCAAATCTGATAACATCCCACCAATGCTAAAAAAACTTTTAATGATTTCCCACTCCCGTCAAAAATTTCTGGCTCATAACTTTCTAACTTCTAGCCAATACTTACTATCTTTGAGTTCTTCCAATGCTTTGTGGCCTTTGCATAAGTAGTTCTCCACCTGGCATACCAATCCAACTACATCTAGTTATCCTTCAAAAAACGGGATTAAGAGTAACTTTTGCAGGGAGGCTTTCTGATCTCTGAGAATGGATAAGCAATCTTTGTTACATGTTTCTACGGTTCCGAACCTTGAACTTCCTCTGTAGTAACGTTTGCCACCGTGAAAACTAATTATCTCCTGTGTTTTTCCCACCAGACTGTGACCTCAGAGGAGGAAAAGGTCTTGCCTGTTGGTTCTGGGCTGTTAAGCCCAAGGCCTAGCCCAGGTGGGATAAATATCTACTGAATAAATGAAACTGGAATGAAGCGAAGTTTTAACTGGACCTTGAAGAGACTTCACTTCATTACTCCTCATCATGATCACAAATTTGGGCCTGTTACTCTTCCCCCCAGTGGCCTGGTCCTTCAAGGTGGAAACTCTGTCTACCTCCCACTCTTCAGAAATGGCCTCTCTATAGGCATCTAAGGTTACTGGCCACTCTTTCTTCAAATAGACCCTGCACCCCTAGGTCCCCCTTCCCAAATGTCAAAGGACTTCCTTACTCCTTAACTGGATACCTTCTTAGATTCTCCCTCCAGTTGCCCATCATGTTTGTCCACCTTCCCCAAGGTGTCACTCTATTTCTGCTCTCAATCTGTAGACCACCCCCTGGGCCCCTCCTTACATGGAGGGACCTCCTAAACTGTCCTCACAACTTTCCCGAAACCCAGCCCCTGCCTCTCCCCCGACTCCATTCCAGCAGACAAACCACCCTCCCCAAGACATACAAAGGAATCTTCTAGTGTCCTGATCTACCCTAGGTGGCCCCATCCCTATACTGGCTCCTCTTAATACCCCAGGCACAGTCCCTGGCTGTCCTCCGGACACCCCGTCCACATCTACTCTTTTTAGATACTGTCCCCAGCTCCCTCTCGCTACCCCCAAGCCAGGACTAGTTCTCAGGCCTCAGTGCAATCCACCCCATGGTCTGGGGGACCTTCCCAATCCGTCCAGAGGACTCCTCCAGGTGTCACCCTCTGTGCGCTGACACCCCTGGTACTATTGTCCCGGGACTCCCTTCTTTCCGACTTGGCCCGAAACTCTCGGCCCATCCCCGGCGTTCCCACTCTCTTTCAGCTCTCCAAAGGTCCTCCGGACCCCCGGCTGCAAGGCCTCCACCCGTTCCTCCCCTTCGCCGCTCCTCGGGCCCCATCACCCCCACTCAGTGCTCCCTCACCACATCCTCCGACAGCCTGGACCCCTTCCGGGTACCATCCGCCAGCGCATAGCTACCGGCCTCCCCGGGCCCCCACGTGTGCTCCCGGCCCCTCGACGATCCTCCCAGCGTACCCTCCCCACGCCCCGCGCGGCCTCGGGAGAGCGGGCCTCGGAGTTCGCGGGGCTCCGAGGAGAGGCCCAAGGGCTCGGGGGAAGCGGCCGGGAAAGCCCGGGTCTCCGAGGGGCCCGATCGGGGAGGCCAAGGGGCTCCCGAAAGCGGCAGGGGAGGCCGGGGGTCTCGGGGGAGGCGGCGGCGGGGGCCGGGGAGGCCGCGCGGCCCCGGGGATTGGGCCGGAGCGGCAGCGAGCGGGCCTCACCGTCAGTCACGGCTCCCATGGCGTGCGCGGCGGCGGCGGCGGCGGCGGCGGCGCAAGCTGAGGCGGCGGTTGGCGGCGGCGGAGGTCAAACTCCCACAATGCAGCCGGGTAAACAGCCATGGAGGAGGAGGCGGCGGCGCCCGCGGCCGCCCGCTCCGCCGCCTGAGCCGCGCCGCGCCGCCGCCGCCGCCGCCGCCGCCGCCGCCGCGGGACCTGCGCTCTGCGCGCTCCCCGAACTCCCCGGGGGCGGCCGCGGCCGGCGCGTGTGGGGCGAAGCCAGGCGGGCGGTGGCGGCGGCCCCGGTGCAGCCCCGGCCTCTGCCGCCCCCCCCCCCGCCCCCCGCTGCCCCCGTCCGGCCCACGCCCAGAGGCCGCCCCGGAGGCCTCCGCCAAACGCCAGGTGAGCTCGCCTGGGCGCCGCCGGGGCGGCGGGGGCTACGCGGGTCCAAGCCCCCCGCGCCTCCCGGGGGACGGCCACCGCGGCCCCGCCGCCCCATTCCCGCTACGGCTGCTAGTGGTGGGCTCGCTCTCCTGGGGGGGGCGGAGGGGGCGCCCTGCCCGCCTGAGCACGGGAGTCGGGGGAGCCAGGGCACAGAGGGGGCGCGGCGTGAGGGTCCCCGCGAAGTTGGCGCCCACGCGCGCCTGGGCGGGTCTTGCCCGCGGACACTTGCGCGGGGCGCGGCCGGCGAGCGAAAAGGCCCCGGGTTCCAGGTGGCGCGGTTCCGGCCCCGGCGGCCGCCCCCTTCCCCTCGGGGCTCGGGCGGGTGCTGGGAAAGGGGGCCCGAGACATTTAGCGAGCTGCGGGCGGAGTTCGCGCAGCTACTGGGAGCCGGCTGCCGGGCGTCCTCCCTGGGCGCTGGAATCCCCATCGATGACCGGGATGGGGTGCTCTTATTTATTTTTCTCTGTGATTTTCAAAAACTGCCCCCATCTTAAGGGGAAGTCGCAAGTGACGGGAGAGGGAGGTGCTCGATGAGAAACGATGCCTAGTGTGTAGAGTTACACATTTCTGGAGCACACTGCTGGTGATACTGGTGTCTTTTCCCAAAAGTCACTTTGATTCAACTTCGATGGGTTTCTCGCAAATGGCAACATTTCGATGGTGAGGGGCGAGAGGAAAAGAGCCGCAGCAGTCCGGCTGATTTGATCTCCAGTGGGATCGATTCAGTGAGCTGCAAGAAGCGGGTCTGAGTTTTCAACCCAGGTTTGATATTCTGTTGAGTTACTTTCCAATATTTCTGCCCCCCAGGTACCTCGCTTCTTCATATTAGGGATGAAGCAATTATCGAGTATGGATTTGGTTGTTTCAGTTTCCTTAAGCAAATTGGGTTCATTCTCTCGGTTTTCTCTTAGTTGTAGAGGAAGAGCTGTATATGCAAATGTATGACAGTGAAGGGTGTATCACCTCTAGTGAGAAATCAGTATGCATGGAATTTTATTCGTATATATGAAGTCTAAACTTCAGTAATGCTCTTCAACAGTTCTCTAAAGAGTTAGCACCTTTGACTTTTAGCACAAAGGCAAAAAAAAAATTTTTACCTTGAGTGAATATTTTGAGGTATAACTTGCCCTCCCCCACCGTGGGAAATCTCTCCTGGTTTTGAAAAAATATTGGCCTAAATGCTGACTGTGCATGGGTTTGGGATCCTGTGCATTTTCTTGGTTTAGAGGCAGAGAAGACACTCTAACCAAAAGATGAATTACTTTAAATCTTAAGTACTACATATTGTAAGTTGAAGTGTCAGTTGACTGTCTATCCCAAGTGGCATTTTGGAGGGGATCCTTGTTGCTTAAAAGATAATAGTCAAAAAAAAAAAGTAATAGTCAAGTGGTGAAAGGGTGTTCTTTTTAAGTTACTTGTTACTTGGCTGTATCATCATAATACTGATTTGGAAACAGTATCTAATGACTTAAAATAATCTTTAATGTTGTTGATGGGAAAGTATCACTGCTCCCTGTAACTTAAATTTTCATGAGGCAGGCTATCCGTCATTCGTAGATGGAGTCCTGGCGAAACGCTTATAAGTTCATTTTGTATTTTGTTGGGCAGTGCCAGGAATTTTCTGAAGTAATAAGACCAAGAGAGATTAAAAGGACTTTAAAGTTTGAGGTATACCTGAAAATAAACATTTCTGAACATTCTTACCTCAAGTGGTGGGAAACACAGCAAAATTTGAGCCTTTCTGAACTTGAAAAAATCTGCTTTGTCAGCCGCATAACTGGCAATTGCATTGACACAGATTTTTTGTACTGAACATTTAAGCACTCTTTTAATTGACTTTTCTCCATCTCATATATAGTGAGAGAACATCTTTTAATAAATCTTACAAGTGGTTTTCTTTTATACAGTTTATTATATATTCACATCTTCATGAATGTTAAAGTAGAAGAGACTCAAGCTCTATGCCATACTAACATTTCTTCCTTTCCTAGGGAAATCTCTGTGAGCAGAAAGAAGTAGCAGATTTTAAACTCTAAGAAAACTGATTTGGACTTTGCACATGTATGACTTTAGGTTTGGTGATTTACTCAAGTCATTATATTTGTTCTTTGAGAGTATGAGAGTCTAGTTAAGGAAGTTTCTTTGAGTATTTATTTAATATTAGCCTCTGAAACTATAAAAGATGATGAGAGCTAGCTCTATGGTCTTTACCTTGGTTCTGTAAAACAGGCATTTCGTAATATGCTTTTAGAGCTAGGATTATTTTGGCGGTCTGTGGCCCTCAAGGAGTCATGAGTGGGCCTCAGGAGATTCCTGCACTCCCTATGGTTGTGACCTAATCTTTTTTGTGTATGTGTATTTTTCTGGGGAGGGGTCTATAGTTTTATAGGAGAGGTCCTGGGCCCCCCTAATAAGAGATATATGTTTTTATTAAATAAAATGGGAGTTAGAATAATTCTTAAGAGAAAAAAAATAAGAAAAAGTATATCTTTGTGCTCAGTACTTGCCTTTTAAAGTTGTCTTAACCTTGTCATGTGGTCTTAAGGGTGCAAAAGCACTGCCATTTTGTTCCCACAGCAAACTGTTGTCTGTCAGTTGATAAGCCATGCATACACATAAAGGGCTTGACGTGCTGGCCCTAGGTGCATTGTGGCTGTTTCTCAATTATACTTAAAAATTTAGACCGAATACATTGATGGTCGATAGGCAGAGGCTTGAGCTTGACAACCAGTTCTTGGAGTGAATGGTTCATTCAGTTCCACTCTCTACTGCTCTCCAGCAAAGATTCTGGAAGAAGTGAATTGTATTTTCCTTTCTTTGAACATTGAAGGAAGAGAGGATATTATGAGTGAAGAGAGAGATGAATAAAATGCTCATGGCCATAAAAATAAACTTGCTTCCGGTATTCCTGTGGTCTTTCCCTTTCCCTCTCATTTATTCCTGGTGAGCATTCTTGCCCTTTGCTTTCAAGTTGGAGAGTGGTTAGGAACACAGGCTTTAGACTCGAACCTGGATTTGATTCCCATTTCCTGAGCCAGCCAGCCAGCCTCTCAGAGTCTAGAAAAGATGACCATTAAATGAGATAAGAAAAGCAAAAGGCTTTGCTCAGTCATAGGCCCCTAGTAAGTGCTCAAAGGTGGTAGCCCTTTTGAGGATGGTTTTATCCTTGTCTGTAGAAGGAGATAGCTCATACGTTCTTTCAAAGAGAAAACCTTTAATCATACTCATTCCCACATAAACCTTCTGGGACCATCCTGCTTTCAATTCAGAAAAGCCTTTCACATCTTTCTGGTTATCATGGGTAGGTACCCCAGTATCTATAGGTCCTATTAGACCTGTCTACTGTTCTTAACAATGGGGTTGCATTCTCTGTTAGGCTGGCAGGCTATGTCTAAATCCTGGGTATGTCAGAGCCAAACTAATAAGCATGCACCAAGGTTGAGAGCTGTGAACCATTCAAAAACGACTTGATTTTTATGGCCTAGAACAGAGATCAGCAAACTTTCTGTAAAGGATGAGGTAGTAAATGTTTTCAACTGCGCTGGCCACCCAGGTCCCCGTCACACCGTCCACCTCTGTCAGTGCATGGAGAAAGCAGCCATAGACAAAAGTGAGCTGGCATGGCTGCATGCCAGTAAAACTTTGTGGACACTGATGCTTGAATTTCATATAATTTTTATATGCCATGAAATATTAAAAATTTTTTTTCAACCATTTAAAAATGTTGTGTACAGGCAGCAGCTCATGGTGTGTACAGGCTGAGGCTGGATTTGACCCATACATGGGCCATAGTTTGCTGACCCCCTTGCCGAGAAGACCCGGAAATCCTATAGGTTTATGAAGTCACCAAGCAGCACTCCCCGCAGCCATTTGCCATCTCAAGTATTCAGTGCTTTCGGTATGCAGACTTTATCTAATGCCCCCATCGTCCCCATTAGCTTGAGACTCCAGTACAGTTAGTTGTTACTAGTTTTGGTGTGTGGCCTTCCCTTCTTAGCACACGCATTGTACTCACCAGTAAATTATTTATTGCTAAAAATGTTCTCACTTTGCCCAGTTTTCTGTAGAGCTTGATGAGTGAGCCCTGTCCTGTGTGATGGTTTTGAAGGGAATCAGTGCCTTTGGAGCTGTCTTACGCCTCAAGTTCCTGTTACCCTCCCTGTGCCCTGGAAGGGAAGTAATTGATACTAGGCCACAAGCTGCTAAGGAGCCGCTGTTACCTGTATGCAGCCTCCTCCACCCCCCTCTGCATGGTGTTTGCTCAAATAAAGCACACAAAGATTCCTCTTGTGTTCTAACCCCTGGAGATTAGCTCCAGGATTGGTGTGTACAGAGCATGTAGATGTATATGTCTGTGTGTAATTTCATCCGGCCGTCACTGAAGCTCTGAGAGTCGCTTCTTCTTCTTTTCACCTTTTCTCTCTCTTGACCCTTTTCTCTTGGCCATTGTATAGGATGCAGATTTGGTGACCTAGTGGTTGCTATAATTGATTATTTTTTACTTCTCTTCCTGCCTTTTAGAATTCTCTACTAATTGCTTGTTTTGCAGCAAATATGTTCTTTTTGGAGTTTAACTTTTCAAAACCACATTATGCTGGAAATAAAACCCACTAATTGGGTGTTTTAGAATTTCCCTCCTCCAAATATAAACCTAATGCAATATCAGAGGCCTGAATTGATACTTTAGATACTTAGTGATAAATTGCAGTTTTAAAGTTCTTGGCCATTTAATCTAAATGTTAGAAATGTAAAGTATGTTATTACGCTTAATATTTAAGGGTTTCCTTCTTTTGAAAAAGGTAAATTTGGTACATATTTTCTGGATGACACGTGGGGCAATATGAATCCAACAAAGTCATGAAATAAAATGCGAAGCCAACATCTAGGAATTTATCTTAAAGAACCAGTCAGTCAAGGGTGCATAGATGTGTGTGCCAGACTCCTCACTACCCTGGTTTTTGTAATAGCAAAACACAGAAAGTAATCTGAATGCCTATTAATAAAGGGTTGATTAAGTCAATTAGAGCCTATCCATACAGTGAAATAAAATACTGTGCAATCTTTAAACAGGATGATGCAAGTTGATATTTATTGGCATGGGAATGATGTTTAGGAGAACAGAGGACAGCATGAGAATATGTTTAATGTGTGATTTTTAAGGTGGATGAAAGCCCTGTGTATAGAAACCTAAAAGCAAGTATCTGGAAGGACGTACACCAAATACTAATAGGAGCTTGTTACCTCTAAGTAATAATATTGTGGATGATCTTTTCTCTTTATGCTTTTTTTTGTTTGTTTATTTGTTTTAGGTAGCATATGCTGCTTTTATAATGAGGAAAAAATGATAAAGTTATTAAAGAATAAACATACTAATGGAAAACATCTCCTATATGTGGCTAAATGAGGCCTCATTCCCCGAGATGACCAATTTCCCTCATGGTCTGTGTTGTATTGAATGAGAAGTGAAATATGCTTTCTCAAATGCCTTTTAAAATGTTTTCTATATTACTAATAAGCAAGAATATTTTCCAGACTCTTCCAACAGGAAAGAAAAAATTCCATACAGGACTAAATAAATATCAGTTTTTAGAAGAAACTCACTGAAAACACAGACGCATAGGCATTGATAAAGAGAGTATGCTGTGCCTCATTTCTTGTTGTGAAGGATTCTTTTCCCCCTGTTGAAATTCTTATAAAACTGTAAGGAATTCATATGTATGGAGGGAGTCCAGGCTAGTGGTTAAAAGCATGAGCTCCAGCACTTCCTGTGTTGCTCTTGTCCAGTTCGAACTCAGTCTCCTCATCTGTAAAATGTGGATAATACCATGCTAAGCTGTTGTGAAGATTAAATGATAAGTGCTTAGCAGAGTGCCAGATACTTAGCAGTATCCAAGGAGGAAGAAGTGGTGGGAGGGGTGAGGGCATAATAATAACAGCAATGATAGTGATAATAGTGCTGATAATGATAATATTAGCTACTAATATTTCCCCTCTTCTACATATAGGTTTGCATGAGGGCAGAGCCTTGTTTGCTGCATTCATCAGCCTAAACCCTCTAACCAGACCAGTTACCTTGACCAAGACAGGTATGTGGTCTAGTTTCACCCAGTCATGCTCCCTTTACCCTGGTATCACTATCAAAAAAAAAAGAAGAAGAAAAAGGAGTGCTCAGGGGCTCACAGGCATAGAGTTGGTGCTCCGTAAATAGTTGTTGAATGGATGGTAACCTAAAGCAAGCATTTTCTCTAGATAGTATGTGGTGAGCTTTTAAAAGAGGGTTTTTCTCATTTTTCAAGTTTATATGGAAGGCGGTTCCAGGCAGAGAAACTGTTAAAGGGAGAATCTGTTTTGAGTTCTCTAGTTTTTAAACTAAGTTTTTAGACAAAGCAATTTTGCTTCATTTTTCTTCTCTTAGCCAGTTACCTTCAATTCCAGCTCAACCCTGTTTGTACCTGCATCCTTGTGGTATAACTATGATAACTGGAGAAAATTTTCACTTTATTTTCACCTAAGTTAGCTGGGCTTTGGAGTATGTTCTACCTCCTGCCTAAACCTCTGTGTTCTGACTGAGGTACATTTCATTGTTTCTGTGGAATTAGAAGCATTGACCTGGCTGTAAAGAATGAGAAGTGTAACCACATCTGCCTGTGACAGTTATTTGGAAACACTGGAGCGTTGAGTTCCTTCCTAGGAAACTTTAGGAAATGCATGGAATAAAAGAGTGTAGATATATTATGATAATTCATGAAGCACATCTATCAGTTATCTATTGCTGAGTAATAATAACCCTCTCCAAAATTTTGTGGCTTAAAACAGTGATCATTTTTTTGCTTACAGTTAGGGCAGGGCAGTTCTTCCACAGGTCTTGAGATCAAATTCTGAGATCAAATTCTAAAAGTTAAGGAAAGTTAATCTCTATACCAGTGCTTCTTAAACCCCTTGCTAAAGACACTTGCATGGGGCAGGGAGAGAGAGTGAGAAGTGGGAGGAAGCAGATCTTTAACAATCTCGAAAGAACAATCCATTATCTTAAAATTCGACATGAATTTTGTATTCTACTCCATGATGCATGCCTTTGTTTTACCATAAAATTAAGTCTAAATTACTTGCCAATCAAATTACATTTTATCTCCCAAATCTCTGAGAAAATTGCATCTTCTAGACTCAAAATAATGACTAATCAGCTAAAGGTCTTCGGTTGTAAGCAACAGAAACTAAATCTGGCCACTTTAAGTGAGAAAGGAGGTTGCTGGAAGGATGTGGTGTAGCTCTCAGCATTGACAATAGAGCTGAAGAACCAGACCTCAGAATGGATCAGATCCAGAGCAGCTTCAGGGATCCACGTAGCGGGACTCGGTGGAGAGTGTCCTCGGCGTGCCGGACTTCATAACTTCTCCAATTGTTTTTAACCCCTCTCTCTACTGAGTGTGTCTCTCTCAGGCTCAGACTGCGCGCTGGCAGGTGCCTTGGTTCCTGCCTCACCAAGAAAGTACCTTTTGGGGCGATTATCATTCCTCAGCAGGGGGGAGTGGACACAGGGCTGGTAAAACCACAGACGTCCACGGTCTAAACATTTGTGGGCCTCTGTGTGTGCGTTACTTTGTGCATTATCTATCACATTTAATACTTGCAACACTTCTTTCCCTCCCAATCCTACATGCCTCTTAAACCCCAGTTTGAGACACAATCTTGTGGTTCCACACCACCTATTTCCATTTCAGCTAATCTTACCACTGTAAGTGCAGTAACATATTTATCCATTTCTTATGTGGTAATCTTTTATAAAACAGTATGCATTTCCCTGATATTTTAGAAGAAAAGCACATGGACTGTAATTTAACCATTTTTTGGTAACAGAGTCCCTGTGAAGAACATTTTTACCCAATGCACAGTGATCCCTTCAGGACACAGTGAGATAAATACTGTTGTTGGCCTCTGCACTAAATGTCCCAAACTGCCCTGCGTTTGTTTCTGTCTCTTGAAATGTCTAGCTGCTTTCATTGTATTCTTGCTGATACCTTAAAATAAACATTTTAGACCTTCTAGCTTATAAGCTGAAGGGACAATCTATGTTTATATAGCCTTTAGAGTATAAGTTAAACCATGCTTCAATCAGTAAAATGTGCAAATACAATGTGATTTTATTCAGAGCATTTTCACATATTTTCCTGTTTTATACTCTCATCTTTTGAAGTCAGAGAAGAGCATACTTCCCCCTGTTTTTTAGCTGAGAATATGGTTTAGAAAAGGTAAGCAGTTACCCTTGCAGCATATGACTGTTGGCAGGAGAACCCCTGGGCACTTTGACTACCCATGCCTTTGCTGAGGGCAGTTCTAGAATGGTGGTTTACCAATTGCAGAAGCCCCTTATCCGGTTACTCAAGGTCCCACACTGAATTAGAGATGCGTGAACCTACGATTAACCTCTTACTGTGGGCACATTGGTGTGTAATGGAGGTATCTAATGGTTTCCTTGGTCATTTGCAGCCGCTTTTGTTTACTGTTGCTTTGGAGTCCCAGCGTCTTTTTATTTCCCCACAGATAACCAGTTGAGAAGCCGCTGATTTACCCCACCTCATCTTCCCATGATTAGCTGGTTTTGAAGTACCTCTTGGAGCCCTTTAGTCTGGCCTTTTTTACTTCCCCAGGATGTAATTACCACCTTTGGTGTAGTCACTTGTCCTCCCAACCCCTGGACTCTTCTTTTAAATGGTCTGCCCTGTTTTCTGCTCTTCAGGTCCATCACTACAAGAGATTTCGAGAGGAGCACTTGACGGACGCTTTTGTTTAATTAAGTCTCCAGACAGTGTTCTGTTAACAATAGGGTTGTATGTTAGGCCTTTTCCGCCTCAGTTTTAAAGTTTCATTGTCGTCTGAACCATCAACATGATCATAATGGCAATATGGTGGTTCTTGTTTGGCCATAGAGACGTCACAAGACTTTTCTGTAGCTTTAGAACCTCATTTTAGCATTTAACACTAGTTTTTAAATTATCTCTCTTTCTCTAATTTGTTTCAGGCACTGATTTCTACAGCTTTTAAACATGTTCTGTTAACAACAGTAGTCAAAAATCTAATTTTCTCATGGTCTCTTGCATTTCTAATTTGTATTATGGTCTCATTTTTGCAGACATTTTGAACCTTTAGGATCCTTGAACTTAATCGTGAAGAGTGCTAACACAGTTCTGTATTGAAAAATGCATACTTTTCATTGCTTTGTATTTTATTCACTTTTTTATCCTTAAGTTTTAAAGTACTGAACACAAAAGGAGATTAAATATCTCCTCTTAGCTGCTCTTAAGAGGAGATATTTAAGACTCTAGTCTCTGCTCCCTGTACTCCTCACCCTGTTGATTATTATTGTTCTGGTAGTTATAACTATAAATCGAAGTTGGAAAAGAGACCATTTGCCATTACATTAGGACAGTTTAAATGGAGTCACTTGTTCAAATTTACTAGCTTCCTGAAGCTAGTAAAGATGTTTATGGTTTCTAAGTTTCCTTGTTAATTTATTTCAACACAAGACAGTGAATAATACATGTTTAGCTATTACAGATAACAAGAAAGGTAGCTCCTAGAAAGCTAGTACATATTCCAGCTTTCTGTTTAGAACTATAAATGGCACTGAATTGAAAAATCAGTTGTCATAGTAAACAGCAGTGATGATGTCGTAGTAGGCAGGTTTCTGAGTGTGTCTGTTGCTTTAGCTGACTGCCAGCAACGATTAGCTTTCTTTTCCAGAGAGCTGGTGTCAAGTGTTAATCAGCTATAGACTGGAAAGTTTTTACTGGCTAACATTTGTGGTGCAAGAAACACCAGTCTGTGTTTTATCTGTAGTCTTTTAGACATATCATTGCATATGATATCATGCATATGATATTGCGTGGTATTCTTACAAAAAGAAACAGTTCCATTTTTCGTCTGTATTAGGAGTGCTTCAGAGTATGAAAATAGTGAATTTTGACCTTGAAGAGTCTAAATTATCTCAGTTAAGGTTGTGATGTGTCCCAGAAAAAATTTACACATTAAACCCAGTTCATCATTCTTGTTTTTTACATTTAGAGTAGTTTCTTAAATTGAAAACATAGTTCATAAAAAGTAGTATTGAAAATCTTAAAATACACAAAAGCTAAGAAATGTAACTTGGATTTTGAGTTTCAAGAATTACATAAACTTGGTTCTTACAGAAAGCTGAAATTCCAGAATGCTTATAGGGTTTTTGTTTAATAATTTTTCCCTGATTTGCATAAGTCAGAGGTGTTTGTAGAAAATTTGGAAAATTTCACAAATACACAGAAGGAAATAAAAGTTACTCATACTTCTACTACCTAGAGATACCACTATTAACATTTCATGTATGTCCACCTAGCTGCTTATAGAGTTTGCCAATAAAATATCCTTTGAAATGAACACTTAAGGGTAACAAGTGTTAGAAATGGATACACTACAGTGAGAACCAAGTTTTGTTAATCCCACTGCTTCTCAATGTTTCCTTCAGGCTGAAGAGAGAGGCCTCCCCCCTGGGGTGGGACATGAGAGCTATCTCGCTCTTTGGCCAGCTTTCGCTGAAGTGTAGCAGAGCATCTTTTCTGCAGACTGTAGTGTATCTGCCTGTCTTTATCTTAGCAACTCTTGCTGTCAGCTCTGAATGCCTGCTGGTTGCAGAGGGAGACATTTGGAGTCTTTGTTGGAGTGGCTTGTTGACATAAGCCCCATGGATTCTTATCAACCTCCTAGAAGGATTCTTCCAATCAGCTCTTGATTGATCAGAAGAATGCCCCAATATTCAGAAATATAGTAACCTCCAGGGTAGTCGTGCCAAGTGAAAGCAAGGTGGAGTGTTTAGAGACTCCCAGGTGATTTCAATTAACATCTAACCTCAAATCCAGTGGCCTTGGTAAAAAAATCTGAAGGAGCTCAGAGCAGATTATGGTATAAGCATATGCCAGTCCTTGCCATTGGAAAAGTGCTAATCTGGTCAGCTGTGTTAAAGAGACAAGCGAGGCTGAACAAAGCAGAATTTCTCATCCGGTTCATCTTTTGCCTAGTGCAGACGTACCCTGTGAAAGAGAGAAAGAAGGAAAGGTCACAGGCAGGTGGCTAGTAATACAAGATGGTTGGCTTTTCTTTCTGTGTGCCTTGGCTAGTCGTAAGCAGATCCTCAGGTCTGAGAAAATAGCAAAGTGAAGTGACACACAGGACAACTTCCCCAGGCAGTGATACAACTTCTGGGTATTCAGTGTGAAAATACCGTGCTGACTTTGATTCCAAAGCTCTCAGGGAGAGGAAACCCAGGGAGAAATAGGAGGAGGTGGCATCTCTTTGTAAACATTTTAGTTTTCACATGTAGCAGACTCCTGCCTAGAGAATTGTTAAGTGTCAGCCCCTCCATTCTGCCAGCTGTTTTTCAAGAGCGCCCTCTCATGTTCTCTTGAACTGACCAGTTTAAAAGGTGTCACTTCTGCCTGAGAAACCTAAGAGCTTACATGCAGTGCTTGGTGTGAAGGAATTGCTCTGGAAAATGAATAACCTTTGTGATAACTGCTCACATGCAAAGGAGGGAGACTGCTGGTTTTACAAGTCTATGGTTTGAATTCTTAGTTCTGGCTGGAAACAGAGTCCAACTCTGATGGTTCAGGACTTTAATGAAGGGGTTATTTTCAGAGAGTGGGCAGAGTTAAGGGTGACATGGGGTTCCTGTCACCCAGAAACTAACAGCAATGGGAAGCTGTTATCACTGCTAGGTCCAAAGGAGCAAAGAGAAGAAATAGCATTCATTCCTGGAGTCCAAAGAGAGAGCTAGAGCCAAAGAGGAGGGGCTGTCTGACAGGCGCAATAGCCCTGGAGGGATTCAGCCACTGCCAGAAAAGGCAGCCCAGACCGGGGAGAGAATAAAGAAGCAATACTCCCCTCCTCCACTTTCTTTCCTCCCTCTTTGATCTCCTTCCAGTGCCTTCTATTGGCCAAACCCACCTGGAAGCCTGACTGCATGAACCTAGTGATGCTACCCATAGAGGTCAGCCTCTGGGGCACAGAGCAGGGCCAGAATGGTGGAAAATTGGTCTGGGGATGGAAAAAGGATCAAACAGAAAATTACTAGCACACCCTAGTAGCATATTCATAATCCCAGTTTCATCATTTTATCTTATCATCCTCATCTCCTGAAATCCCAAAATAAACCCTCAAGTATATGAGCTATTGGTTATGACTCAGTTCTGTCTTTTAATATAAGTAGCCTAAACAGTTACCCTACCCTTATCAGAGTTATTAAATATTCAAAGAGAGAATCTGAACAATTCTCAGAAGAATTGGAAAATCACTGAAAGACCTTCTGTTGGGGCATTTTGTTGTTGGTTAAAATTAAACTAAGATTAGAAAAAATGCATGCGAACTGTACAAGTGATTTATCCTAAAATATAAAAATTGTAATTTCAGTCACACATTGGTGAGATGGGTTTTTGTTGTTAAAATTAAGCTGCAAAAGGAAAGCAGAACTTTTTTTTTTTTTAATCCTTGCCAATTATCCCTTCAGATCTATTTCACTAAGGTAGGGTGAAGATTCTTACTCAGGCAATCTAGAAATAGAAGAAGAGATTTTTAGCTGTTAAAAGAGGATATGTTTCAGTCCATAACTATTGAGTATTTGGCTTTGAGAGATAGAAAAATAAATAAGATACTTACTCTGCTTTCCAGAAACTTATGACCAAACAGTGAAAAGAGGTTCACACCCATCTATAATAATCAGCAATAGGAACTTTAATAGAAGCATCAGCTGTGGACTTAGAAAGAGGGAGAAGTGGTTTGTCTTTCCCAAAGATTCTTTCATATGGCTCATAAATATTTATCAAAAGTATACTTGCTGTGTCCTAGAAGTACAGACGATAAAAAGATACCAAATGGCCCTGACCTCAGGGAGCTGGGGTCAGAATAAGCATTTTACTACTGTTTCATCAAGGGCAGCCAATCATTTGATGCCTTACCATTGCCTCAGTGATGGATGACATCGAGAATCCTTACCATATTCTACCGTGGTCCTCTGATCTGGCCCCACCTACCTGTCCAGCCTCCTCAGGTGCTCTGGCTTCTTAGTTCCTCGAATGTGACATGCTTTCTTAGAGTCTCTTCACTTGAGTTTCCCTTGCCTGGAGAGCCTGCTGCCACCCTCATCTCTGAACACCTCTTCTGTCTCCTGGACCCTCCTGGTCCCAGTTTAAATGCCACCTCTTCATAGAAGCCTTCCCGACCTTCCAGACGAATTCCAGGGATCTTGTTACTTTCTGTCAAACCCATATGTATTCAGGTACCCTGCTTTTACTCCTTCAAGCACCTTTCCACTTATTTGTGTAAAGTTTCGATGGCTGTCTTCCTTAGCAGAATGTAAGCAGCATGAGAGCAAGGTACCTGTCTGTCTGTTTCACAGTTATGTCCTTAAGTGCCAAGCATGGTGCTCAATAAAGAGTTGTAGAAGGAAGGAAAAAACTGGTTTCAAGCCCTGGCCCCTACCACTCACCAGCTCTGCGACCTTTGTTATTTCACCACTTGGAGACTCCAATTTCTTATCTGTAGAATGGGGATAATGGTGATAATGGCACTTAGTATGTGCTAGGCACTGTGCTTTATTGGTCTTATCTCCTCCATTAATTCTCATCGGGAGAGGTGAACTGATTTGCTTGAGGTCACATAGTTTGTTAAGTAGAAAACAGGATTTAAATCCTGATCTAATTCCAAAAACTGATTGCTCTTCTCCAGGCCTGTGATTGTCCTGGGGTTAAATCCAGGAGGGGAGAAGGTCCTTGATACGGGGTAGTATGGATGCCCAGGTTGGGAATGTTAACATGAATGAGGAGGCCAGCTGGAGATCTCTTAAACCAGTTTTAGGGAATCAGTGTGTGTGATTAACTCCATTTAGATGGAGAGGTAATGACTTGAGCCCTGAAGAAGCTAGCTGCATCTAGAAGTGGCCTGTAGTGTGAACGCCCTGAGGCAATCACTGGGGCTAAAGAGTGAAGCGCCTTGCAAACTGAGCCAGGGAGTTGCTACTTTCTGTAAAATGCTGTAGGGGAGACCTCAATGGGTTTTATTTATTGAAAATATTTTGGAAGTAGGAAGTCTCGGTTTGGAGTCCCTTTGCGGGCAGAAGTGTCCAAAGCCCTCTCAGTTTGCATCTCTGTAGCAAAGGATACATTTTAGCTGATTCTTTCATTCCACTGTAGCACCCAGTTCAACAGTGTTTGAAAAGGAAGCACCAGTGTGAGGTAAGGGACGGATGTTTATGTTCAGTTGTTTGATATAATTCTGTTATTGTTGCTTATGGTTTTTCTGTAAGAGTATGCCTAGCCCAGATGGGTGGCACCTGTGCACAAGTTACTTCACCTCTCTAGCTTCAGTTTCTCATTTGGAAATTAGGGACAATTAAAATATCTATTTCATAGGCCTGGCATGCTGCATGCACATAGTGTCTGGCACAAAATAAGCTTTCAGGCATTGTTAGCTGTTATCGTCGTTAATATTTCCTGTCCATTCTGGTCCGTGCCTCTTGAATGAATGGGCATCGTTTACTTATCAAAGACAGATTGACTGGGGCATAGGAATTGACTTTTTTTTTTAAAGATCATGATTTTAGGGTTTACAAAGATAGTAAAAGTGGCAATGAAAAAAAGGCAATGGCACACCCTAGTTGGACAGTCCTAGTGTTTCCTAGATGTGATTATGATGAAACGTAAAGCGTGAACACAGGCTAATTCTTACAGAATCCATAGTGTGGGCTGGGGCTTTGCTTTCCATGCATTCTCCCTGATTATAGATTGATTATATCTATTTTATATACATTGATTATATCTATTTTACAGATAGGAAGTTATGATCTTTTCTAAGATGTTATAAGACAACTCTGGAAGTAGACGCTAAACCACGTGCTTCTCCAAACCGTTTTGTGCCTTCAGCATTGTCAAGGCCTGACTTACCTTCCTACAACTTCAACAACTCTGCTGGGAGGGCAAAATGGGAACAGAGCTAATTTCTTTTGAATCTGTAGGATTAATTGGAAGCACTAGGCATAGTGTGCTGTCTAGTGCACAGAAGAGGCTCAAGAAATGTTTACTGAATATAAATCTTAATCAGATTGAGTGAGAAAAAGATGACAGAAAATCAGTATTAGGTGCTGGCTCCAGCCTATTTTCTATTTAAAAAAAGGCGGGGGGTGAGGTCACTAACTATTTTACTAGCATAGTCTGTTTACACAGACTAATGGCTGGCGTCTGAGGTGAAGAATTTTCCTGTGTGTGTTGCATGTGCTTAACTCCATTCTGTGCTGTTCAGTTATCTGTGGAAATCTGTTTGTTTCCTATTAGGAAACCCCTGATGCCCAGGAAGCTCCTAGCTCTGTCCTTGTGTTGGGCTGATTAGTTTAGTCTCAGTTAAGATAAACTATGTGTAACCTTAAAATATTCAGACCATAAATAGGAAGGTGTAGCTGCTGTCATTGGTCATCATCAATGTTATTTCATAGATAGATCTGACTGATATTTCTATTTTCCTTTAACTCAGGTAATTAAGAGCTGACATAAAGGAAGTACCATATAATGGTAATGGGGGGGAGGGAGAGAAAAGAGGAGACCTTCTTGCATTTAAAAAAAAAAAGGTCATTCTGTTTCTCCACCGCCCCCCCCCCCCCAGCCCAGCCCCGCCCCGGAACTTTCTTTGCAATAAGGCATTTATTGTCATGTCAAACCTGAAAGTTTGGCCAGTCAGATGGTAGTTTGATTACTAAGCATCCTCTTCATGATTTAGCATGTTATACCACAAAGTGAAGATACTTAATGGGATAATTGTGTTGATTTACTATGCAAGTAGTTCATACAGAAATTTAAAAGTGTCAAACATTAAAAGACTTCGATAAGCCCCAATTCCCAGATCTTGGTTTCTAATACCATTTCCAATAAAAGGAACAACGACACGTGACTTAATTCTATGGCTGGGGCAGGGAATAAGCAAGATGAGCCTGGAGGGTATTCTGATGCCAGAAAGCAAGAAAGTGATGAAACAAAACACACATACATAACACACAATGAATGATGAGGTAGTCAAAGGGACACAGGAGCCTGAAAGAGTGCCCAGTGGTCACAGCTGGGATGATTTAACTAAATAATGTAGTTTTAAATTATAACCCAAGATATAAAATAAATATAAAATATATAATGTACCTATAATAAATACTAATAAAATATATATAACCAATATGTAATATATATATAGCAAAATAATAATGTAAAGCACATACCCCTGAGTCCATACTGATACAAATAAATGATTGAATAAGTAAAGCAAATTAGAACAGATAAATTTTCTGTGTGGAAGAATTCCAAACGATTTTTGTCGATAATCCCCTGAAAGGAAGTGTAACATAACTGCCCATCCCTTAAATGTGGGCCTTGCACAGTCACTTCCTTCCCCAGAGTACAGTATGGAAAGAGGAGGGAGAACCTTTACAGGGGAGAAACCTGACAGACACTACCTCAGCCAGTTGATCAAGTTAACAACAGTGACAAATGTACACTTGACATGACATAACAAGGGTGGCACTTGAGCTTTGTGGTCTTCCTCCCCCAATCCAAGAATCTCATTATAATCCTGAGAAAAACATTGGACAAACAAGTCAACACTTTCTCAACAGTACTCCTCAAAACTGTTGTCAAGGTTATCAAAAAAGGAAAGTCTGAGAAACTGTCACGTTCTAGAGGAGGAGAAGGGAGACATGACAACTAAATGTAATGTGATATGGATGGGATCCTGGAGTGGAAAAAGGACATTAGGCAAGAACTAAGGAAATCTGAATAAAGTATGGACTTCAGTTAATAGTAATGTGTCAGTATTGGTTCATTAGTTATGACAAATGTGGCACACTTAAGAGGTGAACCATAGAGGAAGTGGGGTGGGGTGTATAGGGACTCTGTTTAATCTTTACAACTTCTCTGTAAACTTAAAATCATTCTAAAATTAAAAGTTTATTTAAAAAAAAAGACTGTGGCAAAGATTAATCTATAGTTCAAGTTTAATTTTCATCATGCTGGGAGCCTGAAGTAAATAAAACAGCCCATGGTGTTCTAGGCTGATTATGGTGTAAAGTGGGGCAACTTCCTTGCTGTTGTCTTGTAAAGCCATGACAGTTTGTTTGCAGAATCAGAGAATGCAGTATTTCTAAATGTTCTCTTGTGGAATTTCCTACTGGCATGACTTTCTTCCCCCTTTGCTTCTGCCCAGTAGCAGTCCCTTGAGTGGCATTTGCTGTCCTAGTTAATCAGAGGGTAGGAGAAATGAAAAACTCTCCTCTTCCCCCTCCTACGAAGTTTCAATGGGCACTGGAAATGTAGGTCAAATTGCATCACTGTAAGGAAGGTACTTATGAAGTGCTGCCAGCCTCTCTTTAGATTCCGAGTCATGATGAACCAGTGTTGAGCCAGCTTAGGTGTGAGATACAGGGAATCGGGGAGTCATGTTTTTGATGTAGTCCCAGAATGTTACATTTTAGTCAGTGATAAAAAGATCTCTGTCTAAAGCCCTAGTGAAAATAACTTACACTGGCTTTAATTTGCATCTCCCAGCTTCTGGAATTCTTTTTGTCTCATTTATTATTGGCACATTGCAGCAATTTATATTAATTTAGCCAGAGAGATGTTTGAATTGTAGAAATGATTGCCATGTGTACATAAGAAAATAAATCTCATATTTGATAATCACATAAGTCTAATGCATTTTGCAAATTGCATATAATCATATGCTCATTGGGATCTTGATATCACAAATAGGTTGTTATATTTAAAGTATACTATTTCATGGCTCTTTATTTTTTTAATGGCAGAATCTTGCAGATTTTAAAATAAGTCTTTAAATACATGCTCTTAGTTTTTACATATTGTATACCTCCTGCCCTTTGTAAGACATCCAGATGTTGGCTGCCAGAGTGGTCCATGTTACATTGTCCTGAACAGTATGTATCCTGACAGCAAAACCAATTCTAAAACCTACTCCATTTTCACTCTCTCCTTGCCTCTGTCAAGATAATTGGTAGTTCATTTGTATACAAAATGGAAAATCAGATGATAAAATATATTTGCATAGGCTTGGGTATTATTTATAATCTTATAGGATGAATAAATTATTCTGTGAAATATATTTATAATCCAACATTTAGCTGTTTCTTTAACTTTGAAATAATTCAAGATTCACAGGAAATTGTGAAGATAGTACAGAGAGGTCCTGGTTGCTCTTCACCTAGTTTCTCCCATTGATTACATCTTACCTAACTATAGCACAGTGGCAAAGCCAGGAAATTGACATTGGTATATAAGGTATGGGTATAGTTCTGTGTTAGTTTATCTCATCTGTCGATGCATGTAACCACTACAGTAATCAAGGTGCAGAACTATTCCATCGCTGCAAAAATCTCCCCTGTGCTGCTTCTTCCGAGGCACAGTCATTCCTGTTACCCTCACAGTCTCTAACTCCTGGCAACCACTAATCTGTTCTCCAACTCTATAATTTTGTAGTTTTGGGAATGTTACATAAATGTGATCTTTTGAGATTGGCTTTTTTCACTGAGTATTTTTAAAAGACTTTTATTTTAAAAATAATATTTATGTTAAACATTTTTAAGGAATATTTATTTTTAAAAGAAGTTATCATCCAGAGTTTGATTCACGAATTTTCAAACCTGTATTTTTCTGGCTTGGGTGTTGTATACTCTGTGTTGCTATATTTGAACAGCAGCAGAAGTCGTATGTGCCGACGTAATAGCTGATCATAGCATTAACCTTATTGCCTGCCGTTAAGGATGATACGGAGAAGTTAAAGGGAAAATTACTCCGGGAGAAGCCAATTTCATCAACAAAGTAAATATTACAATTGATTACTGAGCAGGAGTAAGAAGTCCAAATATATACTTTAATTGTACCAAATACAGTAACTGACCCACATTCGTGTTCCATTTCATCCTGAAAGAACTCTTTAAAGAAGAGAGACTTTTTGGAACAGGATATTTAAATGAACAACAATTGAAATATTTACATTAATTAGCTAATGTAAAGATCGTGTCACAGAATTGCTATATGTGGTTATTGTGAAATATCACCATAAGAAAGCCAGTATCTTTATCGTGTTAATGAGATTCTTTGGAAATGGAGTCCTGTGTGTAAATGAAGGCTGGGAACAAACAGCCTCCAAAGGAACAAATCTTCCTCAGAATCCGGTGTGTTGTTTTTGAACAAAATATTAAAAATACTCTGCGAGCTGTAGGAGGGCGCCTTAGTGTTTGGCTACAAATAATGGTACCATGGCTCTAGGGAATCCCATATGGCCAGACCTACGGAATTGTAATTGAGCAAATAGAAGGTGGGTCCCAAGGCACCATTCTGAGCTCACTGGTGGTGAAGGTGACGGAGTGAGCCCTGCTCCTCGGCTTGCCCAGAGTTCCTGTTCCTGCACAGATTTTTACAGATGGGATACTCTTGTAACTGGTGTTTGATCTCCATTTGACTCTAGCTCCTGACGTTTTAGACAGTCTTCCTCCCAGACAGGAAAATATTCTTTGTAATTAAAATCAGCCTCTATTTACTGACAACATTTTACTTTTTTTTTTCTTCAAGTAGCATTTGACCCTACTTAAAGTAGCTATTGGTATGGAGGAGAAGGGAAACAATCATTTATCGATCATCGAACGTATGCCAGCCACTGTACTGTGTATGTACATTTACACATGTAATTATAGTATTGAAAAATTGCATTAATGATACTCATTAAGTGATGGGTCTGAAATAAATAGCATACTAAGTAACTCTTCATAGCAAATAAGCCATTTTTCTTGGTCAGGTATACCTAAGAGGCCTGTGGCCCAAAACACTATCTATCTATATCTATATAGATATATATACACACACACACATTATATAGAGATAATTTAAAGAATATATATCAATTAATCAACTTGTATATTTATACAATGTGTGAAGTGATACAGGATTTAAAGATATAAGATCTACCCCTCCTTTTAGCAGCTTTCTATCCAAATGAGGAAAATAATTTATAGGTACAAGAAAAAGCAACTAACTACGGGAGTGAACTACTTAACCTGTCAATGCAATGTGTATAAGGCAATCCATAATTAATTACTAAGTAAATCAGATTGTAAATGCTATAAATATTCAGAGGAGGAAATGATTATTGATCTCTTACCCTTAATTTTTGTCACCTGTAACATGCAGATAATACCTACCTCATAATGAGAAATGAATAAAATAGGTATGTATTTCCTATTAGTACACTTTCAATCAATTATAGCTGTGCCATTGATAATGAAAATTATGATGATATAGTAACAACAATAATACTGTATTAGTGTACGTTGACTGCTGTCACTACCCAAAACCTCAGTAGCTTAACACAATACATGTTTACGTGTCACTCAAGTCACAGCTCAGTGTGGGTTGGCAAGGAGGCTCTTGCTTCACCCAGTCATTCAAGGGTGAAATTTTGTGACTTTGCTCATCACCTCTAGGTGCTTGGAGCCTTCTCCATTTGACCAGTAGAGGGTATGAGAGATTGAGGATCAAGACAAGGAGGTTTGTCTGGGCCAAACCTAGAAGTGGCCCCAAACATTTCTGTTCATGTTTTAGGACTCAGTCATATGGTTACACCTTACTAGAACAAATACTGGGAAATTTAGTCTAATTGTGTGCTCAGGAAGAGGAGAATTTGGATATAGGTGAGCATTGGCAGTCTATACAAATAATAATTAGAAAGGCTTAATAGAAGAGGAGGGATTTTTCCTGGATCTTTTAGAGAAGAAAGTGAGATTTGTAATAGGTTACTCAGCCTGCCTTTAGGTGGCATTATTTCAAGAGGAAGGATAGAAGAACTTACAAAGCCTGCAAGCATTGTTAATAAAAATTACACATTTGTCCCACTAGCCACTGCCTTTACTGTAAGCCATTTGGTAATGACCTTGGGCATGCCATCTAACTACTATAGACCTCCATTTCCTCACTTATAAATATTCTTCATGGGGATGTGGTGAAGTTTAAACAAGACTGGGCATACAAAGTGCTTAGCACAGGGTTTGGCCCAGAGTAAACATTCAGTAAGAGTTATTATTACTGATAATGTTAATATGTATGGCCCCAGAGCTAAATACTTGCTAACTGTTCATTTATTTGACATCTTTCCTAAAGGACTACTTAGAGTAGCAATGACTTGACTGAGTATATTTCTATGAATTTTAGAATTCCATAACCCCCGTTCAGTAATAAGAGATTAGTGTTCCCCTGGCAGAATATTGGGGGAGAAACCCTCTCTGTCCCCCAAGGCTGGCATCCTCGCATTTAACTCCACAGACTTTTTATTCTTCTATGAAGAGGACAACAGTAGTATTGGGCTGTGATTTACCTCTACTCCCTTCTTTCCAGAACTTTCTCAGTGTTGAACTCTCTCTGTGAGTTTGTCAGGGAAGAGTGAGGGTAAATGCCAGAACAGCTACTTTTTGCTCAGGCCTAATTGCAAGTTCTTAGCAAGGCAAGAACATCCCATCCAGGCCCATGTTAACTTGAGTGGATGGGTAGCTGTCAGAGCCTGTGGTTCCTTTAACTTAATTCTGTTCAGCAAACATTTATTAACAGCCCTGGGGATACAAGGTTGAAATGTTGCAGACCCTGCCTCTAAGAAACCGACTTAGGAAGGGTGAGTTTCTTGGAAGATAGGAAGAAAGGAATTCAAGGTGGTGAGAAGACCAGGTGTGGAGGAATAGAGGTAGGAATTGCTGTGGGCGGCAGCGGAAGGAATGGCACAAGCTCAGCTCCGGTATGCAGCTGCCTCAGGTCTGCCCCTAATCGGCCTCTCCTCGCAAGCCTCAGTTTTCTCTCTTTTAAAGGAGTGGAGTAAAAGTTCTGACATCATAGACCTGGGACGATTAAGTGAGATGATATATGTAAAGGGTTTACTATGTGTTAATAGTACTGGGTACATAGTAAGTGCTTAGTACATGTCAGCTGCTACTATTGTTATTGTTTTTGTGTGCTTCTGTAAATCGACTTGTAAACCCACTGCCTTGACCAAGGATTTTGTGCAGGCAAATTAGAGAACTACTGGGAATTTTATTATATTTTTGGTTCTCTCTTAAGGCTACTGGTGAAAGAGTATACTGTAGTCACAACTAATGGAAAAATGGCCTGCTGACCCCTGAGCTAAAAGGATAGAGAGCCCAGTTAATCTCAGTGAAATCTGGGAGAGTTAGAGATGGGAGAGCCGTGAGACTTAAATAGCAAAGGGAGGGAGGGATGGCTATGTTGAACCCTTTGGAGAGAAGAGGGGCTCAATGTGTGTGGATATGTAGAAGTTGTCAGAAAATGGAGCCTCCTTTCTTTTTTTTTTTTAATGTTTATTTTATTTTATTTATTTATTTTTGGCTGCTTTGGGTCTTCGTTGCTGCATGCAGTTCTTCTCTAGTTGCGGTGAGCAGGGGCTACTCTTTGTTGCCGTGCGCGGGCTTCTCATTGCGGTGGCTTCTCTTGTTGCAGAGTACGGGCTCTAGGCGCATGTGCTTCAGTAGGTGTGGTGCACGGGCTCAGTATTTGTGACTCATGGGCTCTAGAGTGCAGGCTCAGTAGTTGTGGCTCACAGGCTTAGTTGCTCCGCAGCATGTGGGATCTTCCCGGACCAGGGCTCCAATCCGTGTCCCCTGCATGGGCAGGCGGATTCTTAACCACTGTGCCACCAGGGAAGCCCTGGAGGCTCCTTTTAAAATGTTAAGACTTCGCGTGAGGAGTTTTATGGAGGGTCAGGAAAGCCCACGACTGACTGCAGGTACTAAAACGTATCCCTGAAACCTAGGCCAGAGGTGCTGGAGTCCTTCCTAGTAACTGGCTTCAGCTCTCTCTTTACAGGTTATGTTTTCAAACTCTTTTTTGTGTTCAGTGGAGTGACCCTTAGAGCAGTAGGTGCAAAAACTTGACGGTATCTGTGGGAGATTTATTCCAATACTGCACTGTGGACCCTCCAGTCCCATGGTATCCATGGGTTCCGCATCCACGGTTTCAACCAACTGCAGACTGTAAACATAGTGCCCGACCAGATGAGTGATGGTTGAATCCACGAATGTGGAACCTGTGGATAGGAGGGCCAACTGTGTAGAGTTTCATTATTAAATTTGCTTTGCCAGGGAGAAAACCGGTTAGGGTGAAAGCAAGGTGGAACTTGGGTGGGAAGAGAGTGAATAAACTAGGGACACTGTCAAATCATATTTTTGGAGAATATGCCTACAGTTGACAATGTAACCTGTTTTAAAAATTTTGGTTTGTGGTTTTTCATTTGGGAGAAGAGACTTAGGAAAATGACAAAGGCTCAGTGTCACAAGCTTGGCTGCCTACAGGAGACAGGCCTGGAAGGAAAATAAGTGATGTGGCCAAGCTGCGTACTTTGGGAAGTACATGCCCACTGACAAGAGTAGCCCACGACGCAGCATCAGCCAGTTATCCCCATGTGGGAAAGCTGGCCTCAGTGGCCAGATTTTTGGACCTTCAAAGAGAAAGTGGAAATACGGAATTTTAAGTGAATCCTTCTAACTTTTAAATATTAGCAACAAATTCCCTTTTTCTCCCCCTAAGATCACCAAGCAAACAGACAAAAAAGTGAACTATTTTAGGCCCATGTTCTTTGTTTGCAGTGAGAGTCAAAGAGTGGAGAGAAAAATGTGTAACCTGGGAGTTAGGCAGCTCAAATGAATACACTCCTGGTTCTGGTGCCCGCAAGGCACAGAACCTGGCACGGGGCACGTGCTTCACACGTTTTCATTGAATAAATAAACCGGCTGAGGTAAACCTCTCTAGAGAGATGGAGAGAGGCGTCCGCCTTCCCTCACCTCCAGCTTAGAAGATAGAATCAAGTCAAAACCTGTGTTGCCCTCCTTGTTGGGCCCACCCTTCTAGCCCTTTCTCTTCCCTTTCACAGCCTCTGCAAGCACCTGAGGTGCATTCTCACACTGCAGCTCCATGGTTTGCCTAGAATTTAAGGAAGTTTAGGAAATAAAAAGAAAGTGTATACTGCTATGCTTAAAAACAGGACCAACCCAGTGTAGCCTGTATTTTCTTTCCTGTATCATGGTTAGTGCTTAATTTTGATAGACTCAATTGTATAACAAGAAGTGATCCAGATTATGCCATAAATTGCAACAAGGGTCTCAGAGTCTTAAAAGGACGTAGAAATGTTACTCCTGGAAAATAAGTCATTTTCTTCGTTAAAGTTGATATAACAGTGCCCATGTAACAGTGTGGGCTTTTTGCTGTTTAAAGTTAATGAGAGGATTTTTCTGAACCCTTGGGCATTCCACAGGATCTTCTTTTATATCAAATTCTGCTGATATCTGCCCTTTTATTTATTTATTTATTTTTAGTACAGAAGTTTTACTGTCTTGAGCAAGATTATTTTTGTTGCGGTTATCAGAAATCAATTCCTAAAAATTCAAGCTCTGATTAGGGGGGGCCATTTACCCTTCAGGTCCAGGGGATTCTTAAAACCCTACAGAAGGATGTGCTTGGGTCCTCTGGGAGACTGTACGTGGGACAGGAAAGCCCTAGAACCCCCTGGGCAGAAACTGTTTCCCTTTCTGTCCTGTGGGGCTTCAGGGCCTCCTGGGGCTGATGTACTCTGAGCAGCATGTTTCATTCGTCAGTCTTTGCTGACTGGCTTTTTCCTAGAGACTGAGGGCACATGGGGGAGCTTGCAGCGTAGACCACAGTAGACCCTCTTCGTCCCAATTTCTAGTGCTCAGGAGAACCAGTTGAATGTCTCAGTTTGGGTCATGTGTCCAGCTTTCACCAAAACAAGAGAGGAGTTTGGAGTTTCATAGTACAAGCATTACTTGGCATTGGGTTACATGGTGCTTACAAAAAGGGTCACCATGGGCTAGGCAGCTACTCTAGGAGAAAGCCATCTTTTACAAGCTCCATCTTCCACCCCCCAACCAAAAATTTAAAAAAAGAGTAAATAAATTAAATTTATGCCTGTCAGGACTTTGGAGAACACTCAGATTAGGTCTTTTCTTTCTTCTTGTTTCCATCTCCTCTCCCACCTCTAATGGGTTGCCATTTAAAAAATCTTTTAAAAAATCGTATTTTTTGAATGCTTGTTACATAGTAGGTGGTGAATGAGTAAAAGCTATCACGTTTTATGTTTCTATTGTTAGAAAATGTTCTCCAGTCTTCCTTTTAAATTATTTCTTTCTCTTCGCAAAACAAAATTAAGTTGCTGTTTAGGCAGTTTGGTATACTGGAAAGGGAACTAAATAGCACCAAAGGTCTCCATTCTGGTTCCAGTTTCAAACCATTTATTTTCTGGGTTATCTTGAGCAAATTATGACCTTCTCTCAGTTTGTTTCCTCACTAGTAAAATGGAGATCATAAATAACAGCTCTTTTGAGCACAGTGTTATTGTGAAGATAAAATGAAAGAATATATACAAATATGTGATAGTTGCTTTTTTCCTACTAAAGAAAGATTTCTGACCCCTACTCTAAGTAGAAAAGTTACTATTTTTAAATGCTTATTTTTAGTAACTGCCACTACCATTTTTCTCTAAGAACAGGGTTTCTCTTAAAGCATTTTTACAGTATTCAGGCTAGTAAACGGTGAATTCTTTTTACTAAGGCAAACACTATCTTGGGGGAGATTTCATAGCACTCTGATGACTTCCTTGGATACTTTGGAGATATAGCTGAAGTGTTCTGATGGAAAACTGAAAACCAGCTTGACTTAAGAGAAGTAGGGTCAAGCACACATGATGCCGGTGTTGTATCTGCATCTCCAGCCTACCTTGAAGGAATCACCTTCAAAGAGGTGGTTATCTGTAACGTAACATCTTTATTGGCTGCCTGTATCCTGGGAATTTGTAGCTTCCTTTGAGTGATTTTGCATAGCCGTAAAATGTTTAGAATGCAAAGAAATGAATTTTGGCTCAGGACAGACATGTTAAACAAGATAGTGGCTTTTATTGGAAATAAGGCAGAAAAGGAACACTGAAATGGAAATCAGAGAAAATTTTTAAAAGATAGGAGACTGGGAAGCAATTAGAAATCTGAGAAAGAGAAACAGCTGGCTTATAAAGATTGTAGGAATGATTACTTTACTGAATGATTACACTGCTGAGTAACATTTTGTGGGTGAATAAAACTGTTTAAAAAAGGGAGAGGGGAAGGATATGATCCAGGAATAACTTAAAAGCCAATAAAGGTAATTATGAAAAAATGTTCAAACATGGCATAGAATTTCAGCCACTGACTTTGGAAGATGCTTTATTGGCACCTCAAACCATAGAAATATTTGCCGTCTTAGAGTACGTGATAATAAATAAAAGTTGAGCAAAGCCTTGGTGTATAGCCAGTGAGGATTATAGGAAGAGAAGTGTATTACCAGTGAATTTTTCATATGAAATCAGCCTGCCTTGTGCTTTATCTACTTGGACAGCATCTGTTGCATAGCTGTGTCATTGCCCACATTTGCTGTTTTTTTCCCTCCTGCTGCATGTCAAACTTGAAAACCAGCTTAATTTCTAACTCTGGTTTGTTAATCTCCAGTCCCTTGATTCCATAACTTAATGCTCTTCCCCAAATTAATTTGAGTAGTACCCACATTCTACTTGAAATATGTATGAGTGCACATGTACAAAAATATGCAGATAAGGCAACAGGTAATTTCTTTGTGTTTTTTAGGAAGATGGTTTAATTGAGTTTTTGTTTCCTGTTTATACTATTATGAATTGTTTTTATAAACTGCTGAATGTTAAAGGACAGAGAGAGCTTTCCAAATAATATTCTCACTCAGTGTGTTATGTGTGGGTTAAAATCTGACAGGTTTCATAGGAGCAGGCTTTCTGAATAGCCATTTAAAAAATTAAGTGAAAACTCACTAGTGGCAAATTACACACAATGATTTTAAGCCCCAGGAGGCTGACTCTATGTACATATTGAATAGTTGTTTGTTCCCAGTTTATTGTATAAATATAGCCAATTAAGTTCATTGTTAAAAAAAATTGAATTGCATTTGTTGTAAAATTGGTAAAGTGACTCGAATTTTAACACTTCGACATTTTAAACACATATAATTTTGGGACACCTGGCAACTAATGAGATTGTAGATTTCTGATTAATTTTATACATTGTTTCATCGCTTTGCCCCTTTTTTTGTAGGTCTGAACAAAATTAAGAAGAAGGAGCTTCTACAATCACAGCAGATGAAGATCCACCGGTAAATCGATCAGGATTTTTGGCCTGCCCTCCAAAGAAAAGGTAACTGGTTCTTTCAGCATAGCACAGCTGAGTAAATGCTGCAGTGCCTCTGATTATAATGGAGTTTGAGTTTTACCAAAGGATGATAATTTTTTAAATTTAAGGTATCTGAGTAAGGTCTCCAATTTTAAGCATTGGATCATTGAATAGCTTATTAATATGAAATGACAGTGAATTTTAGAGTACAATATTTTTAGATGTTTGTCAAAATAAAATCTGCTAAATAACCTTCCCTCCCCCAAATTCATTAAAATTTTTGGAATACTTTGGAGATAGGAACCTGCACCACCCGTCCCCCGCACCAATCCATATTCACCTTTTCCTGTGAAGTCATCTAAAGATGTGCTCTTGCATTTTTGTCCTGTTCCACTTTCCCAAGCTCCTGTTTTCTTCTCTCTACAAGCAATGTAGACCCAGCTGCTGAGGGCAGGGGAGATTGTAAGGAAATTGTAAAACCGACCGGAGAACTTCAGGTGCACTTTCTGGGCCCAGTGCCTTTGCCCAGCCTGCTGGCTCTGCTCGTGAGCAGTCCCAGATCATTACAAAAATAGCAGTCACCATTGATTGAGTTCCTCGCTGCATACTCACTATTTTCATTTACTATTTGGGGAGGAGGGTGGTAAGTTTCATATAATGTGAAAAAGAAGAAAAATTTCTGAAGGTGTTTTTATTAAAAAAAAAAAAGTGATGCATCCTCCCATCTACTCTTGAAAGGAATGAGGGGGGCTTCCAAGTTAAGATGCAGTTTAAGATGAGTCATTGAAGGATAAAACTGAACAGAACCCAAACAGGAAAGACCAAAGGAGTTTCAGCCTCTGAAATTGATCAACTTACAAATTTAGGCAACAAATGCAATGCCTCAGTCAGGTTTTAGGCATCTGTAGCAAAGATGGAAACATTTTGGACAACATGAACATGCATCTGCAAAGATAACATTTTGACTGTGACCAAACAGAAACAGGAGCTTGTAGAAGGATGTAGCAGTTTTGTTAAGGTGTTTAGAAGAACAGGACTGGGCAGCTCTGAAGTCTCCACCTTCAAAATAGGCCCTTAAAATTTTCCAGCCCAAAGCTGAAAGGCCAGCAGTGCAGAGGTATCTTTCAGTGATCATCAAAGTCATCACAAAGGATGGCATTCACTGTGGAATGTCTGGAAAGTGCCAGAGAAGCAAGAAGCAGGGCTTTCCTAGATGGTGGTCAGCAACTGGCAGTGGTGGGATATGAGGGAGTGGGAGGTGAAGGTAGAGAGGAAACATTTGACAGAAATATGCCAAAGGACCTCTTTAGTCCATAACTGTTTACTGAGCTTCTGCTACGTGCAGAAGGATTATCCTTGAGGAGGAAAAGAGAAGAATAGGAGGTGATTTTCACAGACTATAATTATGACTTACCCTTTTTGAATACCGTTCCGATGAAAAGTCAAGTATAGTAGGATACCAGGAAGCCAGTGACAAGGGGGGTAAAGAAGTATCGCAACTCTCAAGACTGCAGGGATTAGACACGTGGAGGAATGAAGTGGACCAGGTGGAACTATGAGAAGCTGTTAAATTCATGACTAATCTCAAAGGGCTTTTACCTTTTCAATGCCAGCTGATCCTAGTCCCAAAATCCATTCAACAGATATTAATGGAGTGCCTACTTATATGCTGTGCTCTTCCAGGCACTGGGAATTAATTAGTAAATCAAAGTCCCTGCCATTGTGGCACTTACCTTTTAATAAGAAGAAATAGATGTAGCAAATGTAATAAGTAAATACATTGATTTGACTTCTGTTTTAATAAAACCACTCTGGCCACTATATTGAGATAGGATATAGAGGGCAAGGGTAAAAGCAGTGAAAGCAGTTAAACTATGGTTATTGAAATAACCCAGACCTTTCAGAATTTTAAGGGAACTGAAATCGTAACTTCAATGACTTTTCTTGATTTTTTTCAAAGTTAGCAATTTAAGAAAACAGTTTGAGTCCACCTAAATAAGTCGGTGGGATTCTGCCACGTGGTGACAGTTTGCTACCTTGGGTATAGAAGTGATAAAGGAAGTCAGAAAAAGGTGAGGACTTTGGGCCAGGCTAAGTTGGGGAAGGTCAGTGTTGACTTGAAACTCACACGAAAGCTTGATTTTGATTAGCACATGAAGCTGAAGGAAGGGAAAAGATAATGGCATGTAACTAGTCACAGTAGCAAAAAGGTGGAAAGAACCCAAACGTCCATCACCTGATGAATGGATAAACAAACTGGCATATCCACACAGTGAAATTTTATTCAGCCATAAAGTAGAAAAAATTACAGATATATGCTCCAACAAGGGTGAACCTCGAAAACCTGGCTAACTGAAAGAAGCCAGACGCAAGAGGTCACATACTGTACGGTTTCAACATTGTGAAATATCCAAAATAGGCAAATCTATTGAGAAAGAAAACAGATGTGGTTTCTAGGGGCTGTGAGAGGGATGGGAGACGGGGAGTGACTGCTTAACAGGTACAGGGTTTCCTTTCGGGGTGATGAAATGTTCTGGAACAAAATAGTGATGATGATTGCACCACATTGTAGTGTACTAAATGTCACTAAGTTGTATACTTTAAAATGGTGAATTCTATGTTATGTGAATTTTACCTCAATTTTTTTTTAAAAAAGGATGGCATGTGGAAAAGTATTTGAAGGATGTGTATTTTATGTCTTGTTTAGCTGGAGTGGAGTCTTTGTAAGGGGGCGTGATGGATGATAAAACTGGAAAAAAAGGATGTTGAGTCAGATAGTGAAAGTTGTTGGCTGCCAGGCAAGCAGTTTAGACTCTCTTCTGTTAGCAGCTGTAAAACATAGCAGTGTGTACTCCCTAAGTAAGAAGGAAACTGAAGAGAGGTTGGTGCTTTGGGAATCGCAGCCTCTGGGATTCAAAGCAAAGCAAGCGGCCTCTGGCTTTATCAATCTGTGCTATTGCTGCTCACCTCGTGGAATTTTATGATAACCTCATGGAAGTCGCAAACAAAATTAGAGTTTCTTCATCTTTTAAAGAATATGCTTATTATAGTTCCTGATTATAAGTGTGTGTTATTAAAATATTAGATAACTATGTGAGGTGATTGATATGTCAACTAACCTTATCGTGGTAATTGTTTTGAGATATATATATATCCATATCTGTATATCTATCTCAAGTATCTCAAATCATCACATTGTATACCGTAAACGTACACAATCTTATGTGTCAATTATATTTCAGTAAAACTGGAAAAAAATTTAAACATTATATAAACCCTAATAAAAAGCATAATAATTACATTCCTTCCCTCCCTAGTACCCATAAGTCCAAAGCTATCTAGACTGTTGTCTGTGAATAGACTCATCGTCATCATCATTATTACATTTTCACAAAAACAGGCACATATTATGCATAGTATTTTGCATGTCACTTTAAAAAAACTTACATCTTGGCTGTCTTTCTACTTCTTTCTTTTGGATTGCTACATTATATGCTAGACTTTCATTTGTAAAAACGAGCAAAAAAATTGAAAAGCAAATGCCATTTACCTCTATTACGAAGAAAATGAGGTATCATAAAATGTAAAAGTAGCTAACATTTAATGGGCCCTAACTATTTGCCAGGCGCTCTTCTAAGCATATTAATTCACTCACTCCTTGTAACAACCTGATGAGGTAGATACTGTTTTGATCCTCCTTTTACAGAGAAGTTAACTGAGGCAGAGACAAAATGTGTCCTGTTATGGTCCATGGTTAGGCAGTAGCAGAAATGGGCTCCAGGACCAGCTTCAGCTCCAACTGATGGTTGTTACGAGGGAGCTTGTGGCCACTGGTGTGAGATTATAAAGATTTTTCAAGAGAAGTCAATCTGGAATTTTGTGTGAAATTTTCCAGATTTTAATGTTGGCTTTTAAAAAAATAGCTTTATTGAGATATAATTTAAATGCCACAAATTTACCACTTTAATCATTTTTAGTGTATTGACAATGTTGTGCAGACAACACGTCTATCTAGGTCTAAACCATTTTTATCACCCCCAAAGGAAACATCGTTTCCATTAAACAGTCACTTTCCATCCTCCCCTCTCACCAAACCCTGGAAGCCGCTGCTCTGCTTTGTTTCTGTGAATTTGCCTGTTTTGGATATTTCACATAAATGAAATCATATAATATGTGGCCTCTGTGTCTGGCTTCTTTTACTTAGCTTGTTTTTGAGGTTCATCCATATTGTGGCATGTATCAGTACTTCATTCCTTTGAATGGGTGAATAATACTCTATTGTGTGGCTGGGTATACCACATTTTACTTAGCCATTCTTCAGTTGATGGACACTTGGGTTGTTTCCACCTTTTGGCTTTGTGAACAATGCCATTATGAACATTGGTATACAAGTATCTCTTTGAGTCCCTGCTTTCAGTTCTTTGAGTGTATACCTAGAAGTGGAATTGCTGGATCATATTGTAATTGTTTGTTTAACCTTTCAAAAGACTGTCAAACTGTTTTCCACAGGGGCTGCACCATTTTACATTCCCATCAACAATGTAGAAGGATTCCTATTCCTCCACATCCTTACCAACACTTGTCATTTTCTGTTTTTGTTTGTTTTTATTTCCTTACTAGCCATCCTAGTGGGTGTGGAGTGGTATCTCATTGTGGTTTTGATTTGTATTTCTCTAATGACAAATGATGTTGAGCATCTTTTCATGTGCTTGTTGGTCATTTGTATTATCTCCTTTGGAGAAATGTCTGTCGAGATCCTTTGCCCATTGCAAAAATTGGATTCTTCGTCTTTTGTTGTTGTTGTTGTCAGAGCTCTTTATACATTCTAGATACAAGTCCCTTATCAGATATTGGATTTGCAAAAATTTTCTCCATTCTCTTTTCACTTCCTTCAGGGTGTCCTTTGAAGCACAAAAGTTTAATGATTTTGATGAAGTCCAGTTTATCTATTTGGCCCTGTTTTGTAAGAAATACTTGGTAAGTTGGATTCCAGTCTTCTAATCATCCACTTGTGCTTGCTGCTGTGCTGCCACTTCCCCCAGAAACCATTTGGAAAAATCCTAATGTTTTGTGAAGATCCCTGTTTTCTGAAGTGGAGGCAAGAAGC